>NC_092445.1:627734-941601 GCF_036169615.1 Heliangelus exortis | reverse complement strand
AGATAATTCAGATAAGCCTCAGGTCCAAAATACTGCTCTGGGCTCCCAGCAGTCAGTCAGACAGCCCAGGCTCTGTTCCCACATCTGTTGTGTCTCAGGCAGAATGACAGGGACAAATCTCTTTGCAGTTTGGACTGAGCTCCCTCAAATTCCATCTCCTGTGTCTGTGAGGGAAAGCTTTGCACAACATCTCTTCTGCAAAGGCTCCAGGGTGTGAAAACATGGGCAGTGCCAAAAGCCACTCTCCTTGTCTGTCCCTCTTTTTTTTTTTTTTTTGGCAGGGTTTCTCCTGCCCAGGGGACATTTTTCTCTTGTCAGATGGGCTCCTTCAACCCTTTGTTCATGCCCACTGCCTCCTGCATGCTTCAGCTCCTGGGAAACAAGCCAGCCCCTGCCTGGACCCTGGGGGAGAGCTGATCTGCAGCATCCTCCAGGGGGCAAATCCCATTTCCAGGATGGAAACCCCCTTTGGAGGGGCAGCATCTCCACCTCCCTGGGAATTACAGCCCCAGGCATGGCTGTGGATCCCCACCACAACCAGCCCAGGTTCCATGCCCACTTGGCTGCTCTTTCAGCTCAGCAAGAAAAAGAGAAGGGGCTTCTGGCTCTCCTCTGGAGCCAGGAGGCACAGACTGGGTCCCTGGAAGCTGCAGGGGATTTTCTGGGGCTCTGCACAGGACTGATTCTCCTCTTAACACAGCAAAGTGTCTCCTGCAAGCAGAATCTCCTAGGGTGGGGAATATTCTGCCAAAATAAAGTAATGGAAACCTCACCCCTTGCAAGGGAGAAACCCCCAGACAGCACCAATAACAATAGCAGGGCCCCAGGAGGCAGCAAATGGAGGCAATGTGCTGAGTGAACAAGTCCAGCAGTTAGGAACAAAATGCAGATAAGACATTTGGGAATGCAGCATATTTCTGATGCAGCCTCACTGGCTGCAAAGTTTGCCCAAGAGCAGCAGAAAACCCTCCCCCTGTTAGAGCTGCTTCTGAGCCCACTCACTCCAGCCTAATACCTCTTCCTGCTTCCATGGAAATTTAATCTACAAGTGAAGAAGTCCTTTCCCTGTCCAGTGCACTGCTGGATTGGTTTCAGCTGTCAGACTTACACTGCCTTGCACTCAGCAGCCCCATTTCTGATATTGCTTGGGATGATTTCTTCATTTACACAGAAGCCTTGTGATTGCTAACTTAACTTATCAGTTGCTTAGATAATGTAAATTAAATTTTCCTGCTGAAATCAGCCAGTGCAATATGTCTGCTGTGCTCTGAAAGTGCTGACCTTGAATATTTAATTCCACAAATTTTGGAGAGATTTGATCTTTACAATAAAATAAAATGTCTTAAGTGATCAACTGATATGAACATGGGAAGTGAGGTATGCAAAAATTTTCATTAAGGCTTGCACAATTGACTTGCTGAAAAATAAAAACACTTTTTGCTTTACAATTATTTTAGTTTGTATGTGGCTTCATGTTTTACTTGCAGAAGGTTTGCCAGTATTTTGGAAACAACTGCTGACCCTGGGTACAAAGCAGGGCAAAGCAGAGCTTCTTCCACTCCACTGGAAGCACCAGATGTGGGTTTGTAACAAACACTGACTCGTGCAGCCTGAGAGCTCAGCATCATCCCATCCCCATGCTTGGGAGGCAAGGAAATTCCTCTGACACATCCCATGTTCATATTCCCAAAAACCAGCTGCAAAGGTTAAGTCTGCAGGCTGCTATTTGATCACTTACCCTTCATGTTCTCCTTAGGAACACATTCATCCTGCAAAACAATTTCCCCACCCTTTGTGATCCATTTCACCACAGTTTATCCAGAGGAACACCTGGAATCTCCCCGTGGCAAATCCTGCACAGCTCAGCTCCCCTGTGTCTGTGGGCTGGGGAGGGATGAGGTGTTTGACTGTCAGGAAAAGGATCCTTGGCTGCAGGATATCCCCAGGGGTTAGCACACACAAACCACTCACCTCATCCTGTTCCTCTCATGGGCTGGGATGGTGCCTGGGGGATTCCCATCCCTCCAGCTCCCACTTCATGCAGCTGGGCTCCTGCTTCCCTCTCTTTCCCATCACTTCTGGTTTCACCTGGGCTTTTCCCACATTCTGTTTTATTCCTTCAGGCTGGAAATCCAGCAGTGCAAATCCTTCCTTCTGGTTTCTTGCTTGCTCTCTTTTGAACTCTTCTGGTGAACATGAGTCAGGTTTTCTTTCCTTCCCCACTTCCCCTTTGAGGCTCGTGTTCTGCTTCTGCCACATCTCACAACCACCCTCTTGCTGAAGTTATTTTCTCAGTCCCTCCCATTCCTTCATGTCCCCGTGGTGTTTGATACATTTAGGGTCTTTTCCTGATTTCTCTGGGGAAGTGGAAGAAGAGAAGAAAGAAAAGTGTTAGGAGGCAGAAGTGGAAAACTCAGGAGACACCTGGCTGTGTGGAAGCTCAGGAATCTGCCCTCTGTCTGTTTGCTGCTCACTGACAGCAAGAACCCCACCTCTCTGTGCCCCTGGAAGTGAGCAAACCACTTCTCTGTAGCCAAACGTGCTCTGCTGATTCCAGAAGTGTAAGGTGATTTTCTCTTTGCAAGTGGAAGGGAAAGGAAAATGCTTAATGTCTCGAGTTACAGAACCCTGCCCCTGTGGTCATGAAGGAGCCAGGGCAGCAGGAGCTGAGGTCTCTGCTCTCAGTTCTCCTGGCAGTGAATCACATCCCCAGCAGCCCCGAGCTGTGCAGGTTGTGCTGCTGGGTGGGAAAGTGGGGAGAGCTGGCAGGGGACACCAGAGCACCAGGGAGGACATTGCCTGTTACTCAAGGCTCGAAATCCCAAAGGAATTGTGGCTGGATAAGACCACACAAGCTGTAGTGGTCATGCTCCTTTGCCTCCAGAAGCAGCGAGCTCTGCCTCAGGGCTCTGCCATCCCACAGAGCAGCTGCAGCCTCCTCCCCAGCCCCATCCCAACACCACCACCCAGCTTCTCCCAGGCAGGATCTCAATTCTAGAATCATGGAGAATCACACAATGGCTTGGGTTGGAAGGGACCTTAAAGATCATCAAGATCCAACCCCCTGCATGGGCAGGGACCTCTCCCACTAGACCAGGTGTCACAAAGCCTCATCCAACCTGGCCTTGAACACTTCCCGGGAAGGGCATCAACACCTTCTCTAGGCAACCTATTCCAGTATCCTGCCACTCTCTCCCTCCTGCTTGAATCCCTCTTCCCCCACTCGGTGGATTCGTGATGGTTTAGAACAGCACTGACAGCTCCTGCTCTCCAAATCTTTGCTTCACAGTTTCCCCTCTGCCTTTTCCTGTGGCTGTGCAGCAGCTCAGCTCTGCACCTGCCTCGGGCAATGCTCGACTGCCCTCTCCAGGGAAACTCCGGGGCCATCGCCCTGCGGAAGCTTCAGGAAAGGGCAGAACTGGGACCCCAGTGCTTCCCCTTGGCCCCTGGCTGGGAAAAGGGGGGTTCCTCTGCTTGCTGGGTGCTGGGGAACGGCTGGGACCTGGGCAGGCTCGATGCTGCTAAGGCTGGGAGGTTCTGGGGGAGTTCTGACAGCCTCTCTCTGGATCTCGTGTGGAAAACACTACAAAGGTGAAAGGCATCAGGGACTGCTGGATAGATAAAGCACTGTCTCAAAGGACACTGACACGTTTTTCTGTGCAAGAACAAACATGAGACTGTAAAGAGCTTGTGGCTTTGGGGTATAGTGGGGCAAAATTGGTAAAACAAGCAGCCCAGAGTGGGCTGGGGGTGGAGGCACTGCTTGTGTTGATCAGGTGTGAACCAGAGAGCCACTCTGGCTTTGTAAGGTGCTCTTGGAGGAAATGCTCAGAAAAAAAAACCCTGCTTACTCTCCTGTGTAACACAGGTTGTGTGACCAGAACAGGGCTTGGCAGAGGAGTTTGCCTTTGTGCCAGGGGTGAGCTGTCCTGCTGGATAATCACCTCTGCTTGTTCTGGTGGGTAGAGGGTGGAAATGTTTTTTCCTGCTGATGGGATCCAAGCCAGGTGTATTTACTGAAATGGGCTGGAAGGCTCCTGCAGGTCTGTGTGACGTGGTTCTGGTGTGGAACTGAACAGGGAGTGGCTGAGACAAAAACCTTCAGGGTGTGACTTGGGAGTCATGCCTGGATGTGCCTTTATTTACCAAGTTCAGACATCAGCTGCAATGAAGCTGCTTCAGCACAAACCCTGTAATCCCCTCGGGCCATAATGTTCAGGGCTGGGATAACTGCTCTTCAGTGAGCTCTGTGTGGCTGTGGGGTTTTCACCCTTGGTGCTGAGTTTGTTGGGCAGTGCAGAAAAGGCAAATCTTAACCTGGAGCTGATGCAGCCCAAGGTACTGCTGGACACTGACTGAATTTCTACAATTTATACAGAAAGTATCTTTATGCTGCCTCTCCTTTATTTAACAACAAACTTATAATGAGCTTTAAGCAATTAAATATATGGTGTTATTGAGTTGTTAGGGTGCAAGATATGTACCTCTTCTCTATTTACTCTGGAGAGATTCAAATACCCACCTGGTTCCTGTAGATCACTGTTGTGGCTTTCCTGATGAGCTTTATTTGATTGAGAAGCTGGGGTCTGCTGCCAAAGAGAATAAAACATATTCTAAATGTTACTGTATCATGCATATTTTTAAGAAAATACAAATTCAATACATTTCTGACACAAAGAAAACTTCCTTAGATTGTTACCCTGGTTAATGTTTGGCTCAGGTGGAAACACTTAACAAGTTTCAAGTGGGTCATGGGATTCTTAGTAACCCCAAGGTGTTTACTTTTTATGGATCTCAGAACCAGGCACCCCCAGAAACTCATCACCTGTGGAATAAAACTGGGGCCATGGCTCACTCTTGACTTAACAAATGATTCATCTGTGCTGCCTGATTTCCTGCAGCACCCTCACTGGGTGGCTCCACTAAGTCCTCTGCCATGACCCGATGTGTGGATGGGTTGATCCATCTCACTCCCAGCTGGAAGCACTTCTGTTTGGGGCTAATGAAGCTCTGGGGACTTTGCTGGAAGTTCTGTGCAAATTGCAATGCCAGCACAGATGGAGCTGTTTCCCTGGGCTGGTGTTAACAATTCCTTAGGAAGGGAATGGAGATGCTAAACAGAAAATAATAGTGGCCAGGGAAAACCTTGCCTTGTTGCCACTGTGGCAGCAGAAGTATGGTGGAGGGTTGAGAGGAGGATCTGAGCAGTGTGGGACCTGCTGAAGAAATTGGTTTGCTGGGAACAGGAGGAGACTTGGTTGTTATTGCTGTCAGTCTTGCATTACCTGGAGGAAGCAGAGTAATCCAGACTGAGCAGACACTTGCACAATAGGAAAAACCCACGTACAGTGACTTAAAGAGCACGTAGGAAAGGTGTAAGGGAGCTGAGATCAGTGAGTCTGTTACCAAGGTACAGCAAAGTCACATCCTCTGCAGCACAGAGAGGGACTGAGGAGAGTGGAGTTCCTGAGGCTTTGGAATAAGATTTGTGTGGGGGCCATTGGAAAAAAAAAAAAGACTGACCCCAAAACCAAATCTAAAAGACAAGATGTTTTATTGAACTATCTAAAAGATAGTAAGGAAAAACTGTCAGAGCTTGTGTCATCCTTGATCTGACCTGAAAAGTACATGGCTGTTCTGCTCCTCAGACAAGAGAGCACATTTGCAGCCAGGAAAATCTCAGTGACATGTCCTGACCTAAAAACATCTACGCTCACTGAGAGGAGATGCTGTTTTAGCAGACATAAGCACACTAAAGACAGAAGCAAAGCAAACATCTGCTGATATGCATTATAGGAGAGCTGTCTGAGATAATTAGTGGAATTTCAAGGCTTTAGTTTTGGTTTTAAGAGACAAGGTTGTCTTCTGTCTAAATGAAAGCACCTAAAAAGATCTTACCCATAACATTGTGCCAAGAAACACACAGCAAAGGCAGGAAAACAAATTAATCTCGGCTTGGTTTGTGCAGAGGTACAATAAAGAACATGAACAAAGGTCTGGGCTTGGTTATGTCAACACATCTTGTGTTCTAAAACATACTGTGTCTTTTTCAGCAACACTGCATAATGAAGGACACACTTCTTAAAAATGCTCCTTCTCTTTGGGGTGTTTATTTTGTCCTAGAGCCTGAAGACCCTGTTGAGGGGTCAGAGCTCTGCAATTCTAGCTGCTGGACAGTCAGAAGTCATCTCTGTTGTAAATGGTTTACAGACAAAAGAGGAAGGAGTAATTTTTCCTTTCTGTAGCTAAATATGCAGGGTACTTCAGTGAACTCAAGGTGTCAGTCTGTATCTCAAAATCTCTGGATGCTGACGTGTTGTTTTTAAGGACTTACCCAGCCTGGTGGTGATCAAACTGAATTGGATGCTCTCCATTTTCATTTGAATTGCTCTCTCTCTTTTTTTTTTTTTTTTTTTTTCCCCCTCTCTTCATTTCCCTGTATGTAGTGCCGGTGCTGAACTGACCCTTGAGTGCTGGTCATGGAACAGGAGCTTTCTTCAAAGTGTGCAGGTTTCTTGTGTGTGTAACTTTCCCTCAGAACGTCCATGGCCAAGGCCGAATTTTGTGGGTTTCGGTGTAAATGATCCCTTGAGGCAAAACAGGAAAATGTGAACACAAACACCAGGGGCTCTGCCGGTTTCAGTCCCTTCCCACTATAGACTTTAAACCTGTGGCAGCTTTTCCCTTCCTGTTGACATTGAAAATACCTCTAAATGATTTCTAATAATTTAAAATATCAAGAAATATGAAACAATTGCCTGTGCTGGGTTTGAGGAGGACACACTCCATTTAGCGATCTGAAAGCTGTGGCGAGATCTCCGCGAGGCTGTTGTTTTCCTCTTTGTTAGTGGATTTTCCTCTTTGTTCGCTGTTCAGTGAACCCCAGCTCCCGGAGACACTCTGAGAGCCGGAGAGGCCTTGTCTCGGTTTTTCTTTTTCTCGCTGCCGTTCATTATTTTCCCCCCTCTGAAGGGCCCAAGCGGCAGCTGGCGCGGTCACCCCCCACCTTTTGTTGTGCTAATTTCCGAGTGAAGGCGGGGTCAGGAAGCTGCCTGGCTGGCCGGGGGGTTGTGGAGCGGAGCCCCGGGCTGTGCTGAGGGGGTGCCCGGCACAGGGACCCCCGGACAAAGACCCCCAAGCCGCTCCCGAGCTGCCCTGCGCTGAGGAGATTCAAACGGAGGCTCCGCCCACTCTGCCCCCTGAGCTCTGATTGGCGGAGAGAGCTGCCGACGCGCTCCTATTGGCTGAGGCCGGGCGGGGCGGGGGGGAGGAGGGTGAGGTTGTTGTGTGGCGTAGAGGAGCGGCCGCCATTTTGTGTGAGGGAGAGAGAGGGAGAGCGACAGGAGTTGGTGGAGCGGTTTGGGCTGTGCTGTTCCGGGGGGGGGGTGTCGGAGAGTGACGGCGGAGGAGCAGCGGGGGTCGGTGCCTCAAGGCCCCGTGTCTCTGTGTGTGTGTGTGTCCGTGCTTGCCAGAGAACGGGACGGACAGAAGTCGGTAAGGGAGGAGCGGTGCGGGAGGGGCCGGGCGCTGCCGCCGCCATGTTGTGCTCGCTGGGCGGCTTCATTGTTGGGGGAGTGCAGACGGGAGGGTTCCCGGTTCCCCGAGGGATGAGGGACCGAGGGGTGTAGTTAAGAGAAAAAAGAAAGTTTAAGGGGCGGAAAGACGGAGCTCTGGGATGAGCCGAGCCTGTGAGGATCAAGAGCAGCTGGGGTGGTGCTAATGGCGTTGCGTCGGCCCTGGGATTTAGAGGCGAACGAGGCAAGGAAATGGAGATGGGGCGGATCTGCCAGGAACTTTCGGGGAGAGATGGACTTGGGGTGGTGGTGACTTTTCATTCAGAGTGACACAGGGATTAGGGGGAGGTGAACAGATTGCAGTGCTTTAAGATTAAAGTCTTTTAAAGAGATTGAAAGAGTAGATGAGCCGTGGGTTAAACAGGAAATTATTGCCAGACTTATTACTTAGATAACGAAGGTGGGAAAAAACCCACCAAAAGACACCAACTGACAGATTAAAACTGGAGCTCTTTTGTAGTGACTGGTGGAGGGTTTGTGGGTGCGATTGGTTTCGAGTTGGGACGCTCGGAGTCAGTTTGTGCGCAGCAGTTCCGGGCGGTGCCTTTTTGTCCCTTTTCTGTCGCTTTTCTGTCCCGTTGGCACAGAGCGAGGCGGTGCTCAGGGGGTGGTGTGAAGGGAGGGGTTCTTTGTGCTTAGAAGTGATACGGCTGAAGCGCTCCTTCCCCGAGAGTTAATTCCCGAGTATTTTCCATGGTATTTGACTTTTTATCCTTATTAAAAAAGGTGTAAGGGACTTGCTTGCCTATTAATATAGTTAAGATTCATATAGAGAATGGTAAAAGCGCTATGCTTTATGAAATACTAAGAGAAACTGTGAAACTGTCTTCTGTTTTTTTGATTTTTTTTTTTCCAAGTTTAAAGTATATTATCAATAACAAATACACTATTAATTCTATGAATTTAGTTGTTGTTGTTTTTTTTATTATTAATTAAAGGGAAACAGTTGCTATTCTAAGCTGAATTCAACCTTTATTCTCATTTATGCAGTGGGACTTCTCCCTTGGAGCTTCTGTGCCGAGAATCTGATGTTGGGCTCGGCTGCCTGGCTGAATACAGCAAATCAGCCCATGAAAACTTCTATTCCCAGCCAAAGGAAGGAGTCCAGCAAAAGGCAGCACCTACTCTTTCAGGCTTGGAAGCAAGAAAAGGGGCACGAGTTGGAGAGTGTAGAATCTGAGAAGACAACTGAAAGGTAAATGGGGTGGGAGAAGAATTGTATTCTGTAGGGTGAGTCAGCATGAAGGTGCCAAGTACTGTGTGATAGTATCCTGCAGGCTGCTTTGGAGTTCAGCTGTAAATGGCTACGTTTTATTTGAAGCTGTTTTCACTTCCCTTTGGGTTTATCTGAGTAATTCTTGGACTTACCAGAAAACTGGGGAGTGGCCTTTTCAGTGCCAGCTGCCCAGATCGTTAGGTGTGACAAGATTGGCTCTTTCCTGATTAAACTCTAATCCCCTAAATGTGGCACTGTAGTTTGCAAGCAGCACAGCTTTCACGTTGTTCCACTAACATCATTTAATGAGGAGATAAGCAGTGTGTTTAGAAGTTACAGTGCCTAGAGGACTGGTGTTTCCATAACTGGGCACACAAAGCTGGGGTACAGGCCTGAAGGATAAACCATCTCAGAGTCAGTAACCTCCCACTGAGGATTTATGCTGCCCTGGAAACCCATCAGCTAATTTCTTAGTTATTGTTAAGTGCAGTAAAGGAGAAACAATCTCCAATGTATAAAAGTCTGTTAGATGGATTTCAGTCCCCTTGCTTAGAATCTGAAAATTCTCAAATATTTTCTGTTTAGAAAGAAAAGTAATAATCTAAACTCCACTGACTTGTGCCCCTGCTACAGGTGACATTTAAGTTGAAGATGGGTGGTGGAGAAAGATTTGACATTCCAGTTCCCCAGGCTAGAAATACCACCAAGAACCATCAACAACTTAAAACCAGGCAGAAGAATAAAGACCAGAATTCACAGGTGAAGACCTATATGAAGAAAGAAAGAGGCCATGGATGCAACTCATCACCTGGTGCATGGCAGGCCATGCAAAAAGGGGGAAAGAACAAAGTTCATTTCCCCAATAATCAGAATTGGAGTCCTGCTTTACCCAATCGCAGTCTCTTTTTCACACCTCAACCCAACCAGAACTATGCTGGAGCAAAGTTCAGTGAGCCACCCTCACCAAGTGTTCTTCCTAAGCCACCAAGCCACTGGGTACCTGTTTCTTTTAAACCTTCTGATAAAGAAATGATGACATTTCAGCTTAAAACATTACTTAAAGTCCAGGCTTGAGACTTAGCTTTTCATATTTTTAAAGTTAGTTAAATTTACAGGGTTTCAAATTTGAGAATTGTTATTCCTGACTTCAGAAGTGCAGATGTACAGAACCAGATGTGCTTGCCTCATGTAGTTAGTCACTTGGATTGAGAAGAGGATGGAAGTTTACATTCCCCTCATGTTTTACCTCAAAAATTGTGTGCTGTGTTCACTGTGAAATAGGTATATTTTGTATCCTCATCTAATCAAACCCAGAGCAGTCACCATTAGTGTATTTATTGTAAGTGGCACTGCTTCCCAAAATTGGCATTGTGGCTACTTCTTAGTTTGGCTTTAGAAAATCAGCTTTTACCTAACGACACAGCATTGGCTGGAAAGAAACAAAACCTGTACAGAAAGCTTCAGCCAGGTGCTTTGCTGCTCTCAACATTTGCTTCTTAGACATCTGCAGCTCTGCCACGAGACACCTCCACCTCAGCACCAGGTTAACCAGGTTCTCCTTACACCTCTGAGCTTTACTTGGCACTCTGGACAAGCATCTCAAGCCTGTGACTAAAATTGAGATCTAGGAGACAAATCGGTGCCTGTTCTTCAAAGTAGAAAAAAATTAAACATTTCTTCTTTCTGGAAGAAAACATCAAACCCAGAACTGCCTCTCCAGCTCTAGCAGAGCTTGGTGGGAATTGTGACAGGTCAGGCTGTGCCAACAATTAGTGACACTGTTGCCAGATGACTGCCAAAACCTTAAAAAAAAAAAGGAAAAAAAAAAAAAAAAAAAAAAAAAGCTTTCCCATTGCACTCATGAATTCTGAAATGCATTTTTGTATCAAGTGTTTCAAATTGTGAGATAGGTGTAGTTAGGCTGCTCTTGAATTGGTTACCCTGTAATAATTGTTTGAAGTTCCAGTAGCTTGTGGCAGGTGTTCCAGTGTTTTCATAGGGAAGACAGAGCCATGTAAATAAGTGTAAAACTTTGTAGCATATGTAAATTTATGCTGGGCTTTCCTGCACAGACATATTTTTAGTACAAAACTGCTGAATGTAAGGAGGCTGTGTTGAGTACATGGCCCAATTTAAAAAATGATATTTTGTTAAAAAAAAAAAAGTTTGTGGCTGTGCCCTTGCACTTCACACACAGTGAATATGCACATTTTACTTGGTTGTGAGCTCAATTTAAAGTAAAACCAGTGCAAAAGAGGCTTATTTAGATTTTTTTTTATAAAATAAAAAAAAAAAACCAAAAAAAAAAAACCAAACAAAAAAAGAAACCAACCCCAAAAAAGGCTGCTGAAGTTGAAGATATCCATGTTCTGAACTTACAGGAAAGGGTGCTTTAAATGATGAAAAAAACATCAAAGTGTTCAAAATCAATGCTTCACAAGCAAATGACTGAGGTTTCAGTGCTGGATGAAACAAGTATTTTAAGTGTTTCTGAAATGAATAAAATTCATCATTTTGTCCCAACAGTTGCTCAAATGTCAACGTCAGGATGGGGACAGGGCAGCTCCCAGTGCTCCCAGTTCAGGTGGTTCCATGGCAGAAACAACTGAACTGTGACAAGAGAAAGAGATAATTTCAAAATACAGAAATCACTAAAATAATATTGTGCTTTAACCTGGGAGCTGTGCAGATGGGGAAATGTTTTTGGAGATGTTTTTCTGTACATTCAAAATGCATTGGCAGCTGGTTGAATGTTTACAAATCTATTACTGTAAATCAGATGGAATTGAGGTTTTTTTATTTAAAATTCCAAAACTTGTCTTTGTTACCAGGCCCCTCACCAGTGTGTGAGATGTATCCCAGTTACAACTCTATCCTCGGCTACAAATTGTCAAGTACTAAGGTGTACCTACAAATTGGAAACAAAATTTTAAATAAAATAAACTTTTCACCCCTAGAAAGCTTCTGTTTCTTTTGAGATGGTAACAGAAAAGTGGGATGATGTTCTTTTGGCAGGCCAAGGAGTTACAGGAACCGCTGACACTTGGGAAATCCAATTAAGGATGCAAAAGGGGGCATTTAAAATACATTTAATGGCAATAAACTCCAATTACCTTCACCTGATGGGGACCAGCAAGCTGAGCCCCCCATGGTCCCTGTGCCTCTGGGTGTCAGACCAAGCTGGAACTGCCATTTCCTCAGCCTCATTTGTCCTCCTCCAGTGCTCTGTGAACACAGGGCTTGAAAACCAAACCAAAGCCTCCTCCGGGGCTGGGCAGATGCAGCTTAATCTTATTTTACACCTTGGCTCCAGGCTCTCTGCTGCCTCTGAGGGGCTGACTTGCTCCTCGAGGGAACTTCCTGGGGGTTTCAGGGCTCGGTGGTCACTCTGCAGCAGGCTACAGCTGTTATTAATTGAGTCAGAAGGTGCTCTCGAGTTATAGTCAAAACTTGTACATTTTATTCCCAATTCACAGGGTTATTTGCACAGATGGAACACAAAACTCAAGAAGAAAGGATGGGTATGAATAAAACATCAGCATCTTTGGATCAAACACACTACAGGGTACATAGTCTTCCCTTCCTATCATAGTCTCATGAGCAAGAGCATCTTTAGACAAGTAGTATAGCAATGGACTACAGACTTTTTAAGCAATTTACAAGATAAATCGAAAAAAAACCCCAGCAATTATTAATGGGTGATTATGTCCTAAAAATGTGTAAATTTATCCCTTTAGGCTTCAAAATGTTAATCTGCAACATCCCTGCCAAAAAATCAAGTAGCAGTGCTGCGATGTGGCTCAATCCAATTGCCCTTCTCTGAGCATCTTTCAAGCTGTCACCCAGACTCAACAGTCAGAAAAAAAAATGAAGTTTTCTTAGAGCTCAAAATAACAATGAAATTGAAAACTTAAACTTTGCATAAAGCCATTATACTGTACATTTAAACATCTTTAAAAGACATAGAAAGGATAACATCGAGCTTTCAGGGACCACTCTATTGCAGTCCCTAATTTAAACACCCAGCTACTTAACCACTAAATTCTTAATTATCAGTTGGGTGCATGGACTTTAGGTGAAAAAGAAGTTCCCATAGAGCCTTCTATCACTGCTGAGATAACCCAATCCACTGCAGATATTTTGGAGCACAGCCGTTACTTTCAGCAGAATGTTTTGTTCTGAACATAACTACTTCCATTCTACAAATTTTGCAGGAATGACAAAACTCTAGTTTTACCACAGAGAAAACATAACCCCCACCGTTCTTGAGACTCCAAAAGAAAGATGCCTGTACAGGATCTTTTGCAGCCTGTGTATGTTCTTGCATTCCAGCTGTGCATAACCTGCAGGTAGCTTGCACGAGACAGGCTACTGCTGTTTTTAGGGCAGGACTGGGACACCTGCACCAAGGGAGGGAGATGTTATCTAGATGGGCTGTGGCTGGACTCACATGTAAACATTCCCTGCCCTTTTGGCCACATCCTGCTAACTCGTCCCCAACTGAAAGGCCCACAGAACAGCTTCTTCACAATTTTTCCATGGGAGCAAGAACTAGGACAACATCTTTATTCATGCACTCTTGAAACATCGTGGGTTTGTGTTCGGCTTTTCTGGCTTGTTCATATACACAAGTCAAGTCAAAGTTTAGTCCTACCTCTGGGAGAGAAAGAAAGAACCATCAGAACTGTCAGATACTGCATTATACTTGCAATGAATTGGATTTGCAACACAAAAATTAACTGTGCTATACATAAATGTCGAGGCACATAACACAAGGACATGCTGACAAAATAGTTAAGGTACTGTTCCTATGACTCTGCAGTCTCAGATCAGAACCTCAGCCTGGACACAAAGATCTTCTCTTCTCCTCCCTCCTCCTGCTCCTCACTGATCCAGCTGTAATTCTGGCTGGACTTAACAGGAACATTAATTACACTTGGACTAAGGTGAATGTTAATTAGAGCAATCACTTGCAGGCTGCTGACAGAAACAACCACACTTTCCTGTGACAGTCACACAGCAGCACTTTTTAGTAGGATTTTAGCCATGAAGACTCTATTCCATTAGGAAAAACTGAAAAAGGGTGAGATGTGCTGCTGGTACAAGCAGAAAGCTGCCAGAGCATCACAGCTCAGCTTAGGAGGTGTGCAAATGAGTTTGTCAAAGCAATCAAGTGCTTTTTTCCTTCAGTGGCCCAAGAACTGCTGGTTTCTACACCACAAGTGCCAAGAGGCAGGTTGAGATCTAATTGCCACCAGGAAAGTTTTACCACCTCCCAGAGAACCTGTACTGCTGGTACAGTTTTTGATATGACAAACATAAATCCATAGGTGACGTTAGAGATTTGGGTCCATGTGAATCCTCACAACCAATTTTAAGTGCATAACCTGGCTAATAATACCCAAATTATTACCATGGGGAATTCCATCCAGCAGTAATGAAAGTTAATGGAAAAGAAATTTCAATATATTAGACTAAAACATATGCTTATCGTTCTTATTTTGTCTAGTACCACTTTAAAAATGAGAAATTATATTTATTCCAACATTAAATGTTTCATTCCTGACCTACTGAAATACCACAGTAAGGATTTTACTCCGTAAGGGATGCATAGCTCTGCTCCTAACCATGCTCTGGAGTCAAATTCTAAAGCTACAATAATTCCAGTGGATCAGTATTTCCTTCATGTTTTTTATTACAGCATGTTTGCTAAATTTACAGCAAGCAGAAAATAAGCTGGGTCTTTAGTTATTTTGATCAAAACATCGATGTTTTAAAGGTAGTACACAATATTTGTTAAAAAGAACATATAAAAATACCTTTTTAGAAGCCTCTATAAGAAAGGAAATACAAAGTTTAATCCCACAACTTTCCTCTGCTAGAGCTGCACACTACTGCTACAGTTTTAAATAGAATTTTTGCTGTTTTTAAACTATACATCCAGGAAAGTCTACAAAATTAAAGGAACGTGCATATAAATGATTGCATAGCAGAACATGAACATTAACTGCAAACAGTAAAGAAAAAGTCAGAAATACTATCAAATGTACAAAGACTCTAGAATCAACCCCCTAAGCACGTTCCACTGCCAATATTTAAAAGCCATCTGCATTTTTTCAAAGGCCCTGCTGAAAACACTAAAACCCAAACCTAAAACATTTCTCTAAAAAGGAACTTTTTTTGAATCAATGTCTTCATATGCTACTACATAAGACAGCGAGGAACACCAGGTGTTTGCTGCTGGCTTTTGAAGGTAAAGAGAAAAAAAAACAACGCCAAAAGCCATTTTCATAACCAAGTATCTTGCCTTCTAGAGAAATACTGGCAAGATTACACACTGGTTTCGTTACTTTTTTCACATTCAGTTTACTAAATATACTGTATTAGTGATAAACTAGATAGCTAGTGATGCAGCTCTTGTTCATACCCAACTTCAAATATTTGTTCTTCAGGAAAATGAAATCTTGTAACCAAACCACTATCCATTTTGAGGAAGAAGTGATTCAGACTTGCTTGACCAAATACTTTTTGATGTGTAAAAGCAAGCCTTTGGTACTCAAGGAGATGGCTACAGGTTTATACCTATGAATACACCAACTAACCACAGAAGTCATTGGCATAAAAGTTTAGTTCTTATATACTGTACACGCACAACTGGAAACAATCTACTTGTATCTAACAGCAGGAAAACGAAGCAACTTTATGGTTAACTGCTCACTAAAATTTAGAATAGATACAAAAACTGCATAAAATGTACACACAACCTAATATTTAGTTGCTCTGCCATTTGCTGAAATCTGAATTTAGTTTTCCATCTCAAGGTGTGTTTTTTCCTCACACATTTAGTACTAGCAGCCAGGTCAAAAGCAGTGAGGGCTCTTTCCTGACACTGCATTGTCTCTCAACCAGCTCCCAAGACCAACTCTCTCCCCTGTAGGACATGCAGTGTTAGTACCATCTCTCCAGATGGCAGGGTGAAAAGAGAAATCTCAAAAATCTCTCTCCACAGAGCTCCATTTGCTGACCAACTGGTGTCAGTGGGCATGGAGAACACAGAAACCTGCCTTTCAACAGTGGAAACACAGCTGCCAGTCTGCATTTCACAGCAGTCAGTGTTGCACTACAGCTGTCCAGTTTTCTGCTTTTTTTATCACAAAGTTTAGCATTAAAGAACAAGTTAAACAGTTGGTTTAACTGTTCAGCACAAACCAATTTCTCTATGGGGATGACATTTTTAATAGGACAATGTTGCAAGTTACGATCAGTCAAATCATCACCAATACCTAAGCATTAAAAATGCAAATCTTTACAAAAATATACATAGAGACACCACAACCAGGTCAGTAGCTGCCCATGACGTTTAACCAAGTGGACATTCTCTCTCTCTCTCTCTTTCTCTCTCTCTCTCTCTTAGTGGCTTCTCAACACTGTTTTAATTTTAACCATCGTTGGCTACAGGGAAAACTGACAAAGAAAATATTTTTTAGCACTGTTGCAACATCATATTCCTGATAATTTAAGTAAACTGAACTGTGTGTAAATGAATCTTACATGCCTAAAAACAACATGGATACACTGTTAGTGGCCACTGGACTTGGGACTAGTCCATGACCTTGATCTGGATTTTGACCTAGATCTAGAATGTGATCTTGACTGTGATTTGGATCTAGCTGGTTCTTTTTTTCTCGACTCCTTTTCATATCTTGAGCTGGACTTATAGTGTGTTTTAGAATCTGTTTTAGAGGTGCCTCTAGATTTGGTGTGAGATGCAGACCTAGACCGTGATTTAGCCTTCATTTCTTTCTTGGGCTGTGACTTGGATCGTGATCTTGAATTGGACTTAGATCTTGAAAAAGATCGATTGCGGTGTTTGAACCTATCAGAATAAAGGGGAGAGAGGAGATTTGAATGTAAAAACACTATTCTTAGACATCTAGTACATTAAAAATTGTTTACCGTTTTTTGCAGGAGAAACTTTTTTTTTTAGAAACCTAAAGTTAAAGGAATACAGTCATCTAATTTTCAACTTAAAGGGTGTAAAAAGTGGTTTACCTATCATTGTCCGAATGGCTTCTGCTACGACGGGGTCTTCCAGTAGGTCTACTGCTAAAAAGGTACATCAGAAAAAGGAAATGGTGACAAATACCCGTGTGTGCACACAAGATGCTTAATTAGTTATTTTTCAAGCTGTGCTTTTGCTGTCAGTTACCCCTCAGTGAAGCACAGAACCATTTCATGCAACATTTCTGACCTGCTGCAGCATGCAAGATACACACCTCCCGCAGGGAAGTAGCAGGGAAGAAGACTATTCAAATTTTTAACAATTAAACAGGCAACATGGTTTCTCCTCCAGCAGCAGCCTCCTGCAGCTGAAGCCAAACACCCATCCACTTACTTTCTGGGACTATATGATCTTCTGTAGCTGTAATCAAAGGAACGACTTCTAGACCTCCTCCTCTCGTAACTCCGGCTTCTGGACCTCCTGTACCTGTCATAATCATCGTAACGAGAGGAACTGTACAGGTTTCTCCCTTCCTTGGCCTTCATCTGGTTTGGTGCTGTAAAAAAGAGCAATATTGAACATTTGAAGTTAGATGAGATGCCCTACTTAGTAGTGACACTACCAATCCACGTATCTGTTATTCTGCAGAAAGATGAATTCATGATTCTCGCAGAGATGTTGACAGAGGGGCAGCTGAGAGGCTGCTCTGTGCCTCTGGCTTTTTGCTGCCTTAAGCAATGGATAAAAATTAACCCAGCCTTGTGGGATCATAAATCCAGGGAAAAAAACAACCAAAACCCTTAACAAAACAAAACCACAAAAGCAACAAGGAAGGACTAACCCTCCATACAACCAGAACTGGCTAAGGCAGTTTGTGGCCAAACACATAGCTGAAACATTCCAATATTCCTGAATTTACCCAAAAAGTGAAAAAAAGTGAAAGCTAACAAAAAGTGAAAGCTAACAGGGAATAAATTAAACAGGGAATAAATTAAACATACATTTCCATGACTAGATAACACCTGATCCACAGCCTTTAGTGATTAAAAGAGAGCTCTTACAGAAGCAGCAATGGATGCCACACAAAGAAGTTTTATCCATCTAAGATTATGTATCCTAAGGTGGAAAATATTTCAGTTCCCTTTCCAATTATCTGCTCAGGAAAGGAGACTGCTGTTTGGTGTTGAATTGGGATATTCTGAAATGTACTTTCATCCTGAAGCCAGGTGAGAAATAAGACATTACCTCAGTCCTGGAAATTGGACTGCACTGGGAAATGTCAGCATGGACTCATTAACGTGCTTCAACATGATATTAACACTGCAAGACATTAAAACTGTGCTACTCACTTGGAAAGGGAAGCACAGAGCTGCACAGAAAGCTTTTAAGAATTTTCAGCCAGCAGCAAGAATCAGATTGTGGTAAATGACCATTGTACTTAGTTATCTGGCTTTAATTATAACAAGTCATTAATAGTTACTGGCTAAAAAGCAAAACATCCAGAAAGTACTGAGACACAAGTAAGAACATATCACAACAATTAGCAGCAGACACCCAGGCTGAGGAGTCCCAGCACTCACTCTTCCGATCCCCCTGTGCAAACTGGATCTCTATCTGCCGGCCACAAATCCACTTCCGATCCAGGTTGTGGAGAGCATCCTCTGCATCCCGGACATCTTCAAATGTGGTGAGTGTTAAGGTACTTGGGAATTCAAATAGTTTACAGGTTTGGTATTTTAAAATAAAAAAAAAAGTTATTTGCTAATTTTACAGGTGCGCTGTTTTTATAATTTTTTAAGTTTTTTGGCCACGCTGCAGTATGCACTGGTAAATTTATTTTAATTAACCACCAGCTATCTGAGAACTCCTACAATAAAATTAAACTCTGATTATAGGACCATGAACTTATCAGCAAGCAGTTGCTATGCAATACTCAACTTTCTTCTTCTCCCACTTGTACTTATGCAAAAAAAGAAAACCAGTATCCTTTTCAGAATACATCTGCTAGTGATCATTCAGTTCTTTCTACTACATTGACTTTACCAAAATTAAATCCCACTTCTTAAATTATGTTAGGCATACCAACAGCAAAAGTTAACATTGCTACTCATTTGAGAATTGGGATAAAGCTTTTCCTTTTTTTACCAACTGTTAAAATTATGAAAAGGACATGCAGACAGACCTTCAGCAGTCTGCAGTAGAAGCAGACACTGACCCCCCCCTAAGCTGTCTGTCA
Source organism: Heliangelus exortis (assembly GCF_036169615.1). NCBI lineage: Eukaryota > Metazoa > Chordata > Aves > Apodiformes > Trochilidae > Heliangelus > Heliangelus exortis. The sequence continues at coordinate 922,573 of NC_092445.1, read as the reverse complement.
GGTCAGATGTTCAGTCACACAATCATTGCTAATTTTAATCTGCAAGATTGACCACTCCTGTAATTCACACACCTTCTTCCAGCTAGGTGACCTGAAAGAAGGAATTGCCTTTCTCCTCGTAGCCACTCAGTTCATCAGCAGCATAATCTATGCAGAAACTCAACTAAATCATCTTGATAAAACACTTGCATTCAAGAGCACAGTCACAATAGCACTCAGGAGAGAAAGAGCAGAGGTTTTGTCAATGGACTAAGCCAGAATCATTCATCAAATTACTGCTTACGTGACAAACAGAAGAAAAACTGTTATTCTGTAGGATACATCAGGTATGACTCCTTTAATCTTGGCCACCATTCAACTTCATCTTGACCTTTAACTCTTTAAGTGCTTGTCAGAAGGACTTGTCATGAGATGCTTGGCCAAAAATGACAGATGGCTTTATCTTTTACTTTGAAAAACAACCTTTTCCCCCTTTTGTAGATAAAGCGAAGCTTTGTCTCCCATTATGGCTTGTCCTTCTTCCAGCTTTTCTTTATTTTTTCTTTTCCCAAACTCTCCCTTCTCTTCAAGCCTGATCCTTAAGAGGTCTTTGGCTTGTCTACTTGCCTTAATTCTTGAACTCTACTCTAAAGGTTCTTTCATGCTTTCTCTTTGGGGTCGCCATTACTGTACAGCTTTACATTCTGAGGCAACAACAGAGGACAGCAAATTAGGGGACAATATTAAAGAAAGAACTTCACCTCATTTTTTTTTACACAATCTGACTTTGATCAAGTGATTCTAGTTTCCATTTGTTAAATTAACAATGAATACCAGCCACAGTTTGCTAAGCACAAGTTTACTTACACAGCAGCGATAATAAAAACGTGCTAGACAATTTTGAGGCAGTGATAAATTTTCATTTAAATAATATAATATCAATTTCAGCAACATAAGCAAGCTTTTATATATTACTGGACTTAAATTAAATTTTGCAAAAAAAAAAAAAAAAAAAAAAAAAAAAAAGGCAAAGAACAGTTGAGAGAAGTTAATCTTCAAAAACAACGAAACACCACGATATGTGAGACACGTATTAGATACAACACAAAAGTAAACTGCTTTTTCATTTAGATTGGTTACCTCTTACACAAACTTGAATTTCAAACTCCAACACCCCTCACTAATCAGCCATCTGAAGAAAGGATATTGAACATATGCAAATCCTCTGGGACGCCGGGTGTAGAAGTCAAGTGGGACGTAAACATCAACTATAGGCCCATAGCGACCGAACTCACGGCGCAAGTCTTCAGACCTACAACATCACAAACAGCTCAGATTTCAGGCTGGAGGTGTCACAAAACATCAAATCAAAACCAAATAACCAATATTGAAATCTGTAACTAACACGACCGCCCATTTTTGGGGGCAGTTGACAGAGGATGCAGGTAGTGAAATGGTTTTGGGGAGAACAGTGCTGGAGCAGTTCATTGTTGAGCAACGCACGAAGCTTTCCTGAAAAAAAAGCCCAGGATGCTTAAGTGGAAGTGTAAAGTGAGATGTGATGCAAATTAAGTCAACTGAAGGCAGGATGGATGAGCAGAGGTGGGCAGAAAGTGAAAAGAAGGATCTAGGAATTATTGTCACTCAAGTTCTTCATGGAACTCTTGACAAAGCTCTTGCCACACGCAAGCGTAAAGGCCGTGACTCAGAGACACCACAATGAACCAGGCACACAAACTCATTAGCATAAAATAATCAATACTTACAACCACATCAAACACCAAAACTCCAGTGAGCACCATTCACACCCTTAGGACAGCTTTTCCAGAGGTGGCTTTAGAGAGCTGAGCACAGAACTGTCCAGCAGCTCTGTAACTGCACCTGGAACAGCCACCATCTCCTCCAAGTGAGGTTTCCCAACCACCTCAGCTTCTTCACCCGAATTTTTGTGTCACTGAGGACAAGCTGTGTGAGACAGATTGCTGCAGTACCATGTGGGGTGAAAGCCTTGCTGCTGTTCTTTTCCCTTTCTCAGCAGCTAGGGAAGAACCTGAGGTGCAGGGAATCAGTGAGGGCAGAAAGGAACTACAGTCACCAACATCACCACCTCACAGTGGAACCATCACCAAGGAGAATGCACCTCCAAATCACAACCTCACGGTGAAAACCTCACCAGGACACACACTGGCTGAAAGAGTCTGAGGTAGCAGCCTTGACTGCTCATGCAGTAAAATAAACTAGCTAAAAGGAAGAAGAAAATTCACTAAACTGCCCCCTCAACTTTAACTTTGAAGAGATTTATGGTTCTGAGCACAATAAGGTTCCTAATTAATTCCACTGTGCCATGGTATTGTTATTCACTGAGCAATTTTGCTCCAAGCTGCCCAGGCAGCAAGTTGTATTTTATTCAACCAGACCTGCAGGGCCTTCCCTACAAACGCTGAAATAATTAACAACAGAGGAATGCTGTAACACACATACACATTCCATACTAACACAATCTATAAATATCTCATGGCTGATAAAAACCAAAGGACCACAAAAAAACTGCAAAACAAAAGTGGAGAAATCTGGCAGCCTGCTAAAAATATCCAAGCAAAAAAGAAGAACCTCCCAACTTGTTAATTATTCCAACTCGCTATGCAAAGTCCTTTCACTAAGCTGCTGCACACATCTGGTCCCAACGGCATTTTACAATACAATAATTCAAAAAAAAAAAAAAAAAAAAAAAAAAAGCATTGCTTCCCCCCCGCTGCCTCTACAGTGACAGTCACATGAGGCCACGGTACATAACAATTAATGCAATGACATTCCACCCGAACTGGCACTAATTACCATCCTAACGGGACCAACTACGCCAAGGGTTTTGGGGACACCCGTAGCAAACGCGGGGTTTTCACCCTTCAAGTGACACTCGCTGTATGGGAACCGAGCACCCGAAACTCCCGCGGCTGCTGAGCATCGCCCAGGGCCACAAGCGGCCACCCCTGAAACGGGCACGGAAATCCCGCCTCGAATTCCCGCTGGACAAACTCAAACGCGGGGCCCAGAGTTTGACTTTCTTCCAGCCCAGCTTTGTTCTTTCTTTCTTTCTGGACATCGCTTCCAAACCGATCCTCGTGGAAGGAAAAAAAGCACCGCGAGGACGGAGAGAGAGAGGAAAATGGAGAAGGGCGCGGAAGGCGAAGCAGGGAGAAAGGTTAAAAAAAAAAAAAAAAAAAAAAGGAAAAAAAAATAAGAAAGAAGGGGGTAGGCCGGGCTCTCCCCCTCCCCTCCCCTCGCTCCGGGAGGGCCCCGAGCCCCTCCGCCCGCAGCCGCCCGAGCGGCCTAGCGAGCCCGCCAAAGCCTGCGCAGCCCCCGCGCCCCGCTGGCGCCCGCCCCCACTCACCGGGTGTCATCGGCCACGTTCCGCACGAAGAGCGAGGTGTTGGGGGGACGCAGGTAGCGGGACATGGCGGCGGATGCGGGAGAAGGAAGGGGTCGGGGAAGGGGAAGCCGCGGAGGGGGGAGGGGGGGAAGCAAAAAGCAGGGAGGGAGCGGCCGGGCCGAGGCGCTGCGGGGAGCGGAGCCTGAGGAGACCCCTGCGGAGCTGCACGCAGCGACACCGCCACCCGCCCGCCCTCCCGCCGCCTCTCGCGAGACTTCCCGCGGGGCTTCCGGCGCGAGGAGGGAAGCACGGGGGAGGGGGGAGGGGCGGCCGCCGGCGCCAAAACCGGACCCGCCCACACCGCGCATGCGCTCAACCGCCTCCTCCTCCCCCTCCCACCCTTCCCTCCGCCTCCCCGCGCGTGCGCCCCGCCCCGCCCCGCCCCGCCCATCCCGGCGCGCGGCGTTCCCGCCGAAAGAGCCGCGAGATGGCGGCGCGAGGGGAGAGCGGGATCGGGGCGGGTGGGACGGGAGAGAACGGGAGGATCCCCTCCTCACGGTGTCACCTCTCGGGGCTGTGCGGGTCCCCTCCTCACGGTGTCACCTCTCGGGGCTGTGCGGGTCCCCTCCTCACGGTGTCACCTCTCGGGACTATGCGGGTCCCCTCCTCACGGTGTCACCTCTCGGGACTGTGCGGGTCCCTTCCTCACGGTGTCACCTCTGGGGGCTGTGCGGGTCCCCTCCTCACGGTGTCACCTCTCGGGGCTGTTTTGGTCCCCTCCTCACTGTCACCTCTCGGGACTGTGCGGGTCCCCTCCCCACGGTGTCACCTCTCGGGGCTGTTTTGGTCCCCTCCTCACGGTGTCACCTCTCGGCGCTGCGTGGCACAAGGCGCTGCTCCCGGGTGCTGGGCCGGGCCGGGAGGACTCGCTGTGTGAGGGCTTAAGCCCTGGTTCCAGCCACCCCTGTACTGTGGCCCTGTTAAGCGATTTGTGTGATGAGAACAATAAAGCGGGGGGGTTATTAACGCCTGGATGTGTGACCCGCTAACGCGGACAGGCAGAGAAATGGCAGATGTGTGACTGTGATGAAAGGTTCGGTCGAGCGGTGTCTGCATCTTTGCTGGATGAGGAATTTTCAGAGAACTGCAGAGGGGAGACAAAAGACCGGGGAGTGGAGGCAGCCCTGATGTCTGTCACCAGCAGAATTTCACTTTTTAATGCCTGGGTATGAAGAGTGGTGGGTGGACACTGCTGTTCCTATCCTGACAGTCACTTGCTCAGGATTGCCTGACACATCTACAGGTTTTGAATAACAGAGGAAGTTTGAGCAGTGATACAGGAGGTGTATGTTAACTACATATGCTGCTCTTCCAAGAAAAAAACAACCAACCAAGCAAAAAAAGCAGTGGTGCTTGTTTGCTTTGTGTTCAGGACACACAGAGCTGGGGGGCTCTGACAGGATTTGATGCTTACAGTTAACATTATTCTGGGGTAAGCATGCTATTTGTTACCTTATACAGAGCCACATACATGAATTGTGAAGAGAATACTAAAATCAAACTAAGAAAGTACATTAGAGACTGAAATTGTGGTGGGATTGTGTGACAGGCACACAAAAATCCTATAGGAATCTATATAGGATTAGTGTGGGTTTGGTATGTAGTATATACCGTCTGTAGCTTAACCTGTGTTTTCATACCAGCTGTCTTATATTGAGGCTGAACTTTAATAAGGTGTTAAATATGGAAGAAGTGAGTTTGCAAGGCAGTTCCCAAGTGAGCTGGGAATATTTGAGTAGTTATTTAACCAAAATAAGGCCGTGGTTCTTTTAAAAGCAAACATACACACATTTTGCTTTAACAACACTTTATGTCAGCGTATCAAAGCCTGTAATTGTTGCTTTGTAGCATGCTTTAAAAGTGTAGGGTTTGGAGCAATGAATGATCTGTGTCTGAGTTTGGAAATAAACCTGAAGTGTCCTTTATTTTGTATCCTGCCAAGGAGCTGATAGAGCATTTGGTCACTGAACTCTTGCAGTGTCCTGCAGAGGTACTGTTGGAAAGCTGTGCTCTGTTTTGTGGTGTTGCACTGTGTAGTTAGCAGCAGTTACCCAGCAACTTCCAAACAGAATTGTTTCAAGCTCTTATATGGCTTTTTGCAGTACAGATGCTTTAGGGGAGCTTTCTCCCTTGGTTTTACCAGTGCCTGGATTTCTGTTCTGGTGATCTTATTTGTCTGTAGCTCCCACAGAATTTAACTTAGCCTGTAAAAGTGTAGTTAGCATTAGAACTGCCTGGGGAGCAAAATGAACACAACGATGGTTCTGCCAGTAAAGCTCCCCATGAGGACAGCCTTACCCCAGAATAAGGATACACTTCCCAAATTGCTTACACCACGTTGCAAGTTGTTATTAACTAAAACACCATTTTACCCCTGTCATAAACTGCTCTGCTCCTCGCACAGGCAGGTGTAGACTCAGCACTCTTAACTGGAATAAAACATCCCCATGAGGATTTTAAATGGCATAATCAGTCCAGCAACTTTTTAAATGAAGGTCTTACACACCAGACCAATTCTAACAAACCTGCAGTGACTTAAATAAGTATGAAATAGGACTGCTAATAGAATAGCACGATGTAATCAGCAGTGTACAGAAAAATTATCACAATGTTAACATAAGCCACGTAGTTTACTTGAGCTTCCCTGTGACAAGCAGATATTGGAGCAAGTTGCAGACTGGAAGGATGTTTACTTCCCCTTGCTCTTGTAGTGCCTCAGTTTTGTTTAATTGGACTCCACCTCCAGAGCAGTCATTTCTATGATTACTTTGTAATTGTTTATGACTGTTAAATACTTCATAGCCCTTAAAATGTTCTGTTTGTATTGATGATACAGACTGGTTGTGCAGATCAGTTAAACAAATGCCTAATTGCTGGTTAGATTATTGAGGAGTTTTGGTAGAAGGCTATTAGACAAAGGAACTAAAGTATGTTCACTGAGTATGTCAGAAACTAGGAAGCATTTACATCATCTTTTGTCCATTCCAGGGATTGTGGAGCCAGATCATCATGTTCCAGGCAATGTCCAGGTTTGGCTGCTTGAGAGACAGACATCTATCACCTTTGAGTATGGAAAGCAACTGTAAGTGTACTCAGGGGAAACACAGACTTGTAATCATGGGAAGTGATGTCTATGTGAAAGGAGAGTTAGAGATCACAGTTATTTTCTATCTATTTTATCAGATTACAAAGATGAGACCTTGTGGAAACTGCACTTTATTTTAGGTGTGTAAAGATGTCACAAAGAAGGTGGGCTGGCTTTAAACTCTCTTGCTTCTTCTGACAAGTGTGACTCCACCATAAGTCATAGTCTGTGGGAGACAAATATGCATAACTTGGTTTTCATCTAAGCTTTAGGAAATCTGTTTATGGTGACATGGCCAGAAGTTTCTGTAAATCATGTACAAATCCACCTTATTCCACATTAAAATACATTTACAGTACCTACTTATAAATATATAACATTCACACTAAAGACTTCTCTTTTACAGGAACACCTCTGAAGCTGGAAAAATTTAAATTTAAATGCCATCATGAAGTACATTTTATGACTCTGTTTTAGGAAGTATCATAGATCCTACCATAAAATCTGCTTCTTGTTAACAGAAATTCACTGTCTCAAGTGGAAATGAGTTCTTTTTACTACCAGTGAAGTAGTTTGAGATATTCAAAATGATCTTAAGGAACTGTATGTCCAGAACATATCACTTGAATGTAAGTAGCTCATTCTTGTGGCAGTCTTTGCCCAAGTGGGCACTCTTTAGAAGCCTGATGAGCTCAGCTCTGTAGAGAAAAGCTCTTTGTCACTACCAAACAACTTAGAACCAACTAAAAGCCTTCAAAGAACTGTAGGTGGAGGAAGTATGTTGTAAATTCTCAGAGCCTGTGGATAAACCTAAGGGTGGAGACACTGGTGTTGTATTCTAGGGGAATTTGTAAGGAGTTGTTCTGCAACATGCTCAGCAGCTAAAGCCCTTCACACTTCAGTGCCTAGACTTGGCCTCAGGGTAGTAATTAATAAAAAGATTTGTCGAGCAGGATGGGTGTTCAAAGGAGTCATCTATTGCAGATTAGATGCATTAGAAATAATATGGTTTTAGTAAGAAGCAGGAAGAATAAGGGAAAATAATGGTATTTTTCCACTGGCTGTGGTTAGTATGAAATACTAAAATTCTGTGAGATTTTGTGAGATTCTGTAGATTTTAGCACCTGTGAGGACTTCTGCAAGTGTGTGGTCATTTAGAGACCAGGACTTGTTAAAGTACTGACCCTACACTCAGCCAATCAACACAGGACATTTTTCCCTTCAGCAGTTTTCTTAACATGCCACTGTGTCCCAGCACTTACCTCCACCATTTCATTTCCTTTCACTTCTTGCTCGTGAGAGAATTTGTCTGACTTGCACACAAGCTTCCCGCTTACCATGTTCACTGTGCACTGTTGGAGCAGGTTTAAAAATTACAAAAAAATGCCAGATTTGGGAATTCAGTTAGATGAAGTAGGGGACCACATAAATAGGAAATAAATTAAAGCCATTCTTCATAATGACAGCTGCTGTTTTAAACTGGAGGCAGCAGCATTGGAATAAGAGTTTTAGAAGCAACATTTCTGCCTGTTGAGGTGATAGAAATGTGTCCTACTGGAAATGGTACAAAAGAGTTTTCCTTGTACACAGAAACTGAAGTGTGAGGATGACTGGAGGTGCACCCTTCCTGCAAGATGTTACCTTTAGCTTCCTGCCATCCATTGTGGTGATGTCAGCCTCTTTTCCAAGTGTGAATGAGTTAGTTACAGATTGCTTGGGTGTTTTTGATGTCACAACAAAATTATCTCCTTTTTGCTGTATTTCAACAATAGGTTTAATGTCTCTGGCAGCTTTGATAAGCTCATCTGGCAATGCTGTAAGCAAGGCAAAGAAAAGGACTTTGTTATGAAGTAGTGTGTAGGTATGGAATAGCAAATTCTTTTCTCTGATAAAGGTGCAAAAGATACAACCAATAATAGAAAGTGATGTCCAAGTTCAAAGACCAATCCTGTTTTGGATTTCCCTTCCAGCTGGGCTGTATGGATTCTGGTACTCTGTTTGCTGATCTCTTGCTCTTTCTTTCTCACTTCTCCAAGTGAGGACATTTCTCCAGGAAGAAAACCATGGGTGTGTTGTTTTGTTTCCCTCAGCTCTCCCCAGGCTGATGGGAGGTGGGGGTTATCTGTCCAGTCAGAGCTGTAACAGGGAAGGTAACCTCAAACTACCTCCTCAGGGTGTCTGCAGCACAATCTCAGAGGATCACCTCTCACAGCTGAGGGCTTGTTTCAGGCTGCTGGACAAGGCTTTCCAACTGTAGCTGAGTTTTATTCTACCAGATACCTCTAAAATCCCAGGTAGGAATTTGTTGCCAAGGTTGTCAAGAGGGTACATGGGTTTTTCTTAATGCAGGCACCTCCTAAGTGATAATCACCAAGTCTGTTCCTTATAGATTACTTAGCAGCTCCCACAAACATTAATCACTGCTGGGAGAGAAAGTGCCTGCACTGCTAACAGCAGAGTGACAATTGGGTGTGCCCTGGAAAACCTGTTTCTAGTTAAATGTGTTTCTAAAGCTCTGTCTTAACCAAAACAAGATGATTTCTGATTAGCTCTTCTTTCATGAGGGACTCATTTAATGTTAAGATAGGGATCTGAGGGTTATCTGGAGCCTTTCTGCATCAATTTGTGTAATTTTCAGCATTCTTTTCAGTTCCAAATTAGACTTAACAGACTTACCTGGTACTCTGTTATACAATCAAAAGAAAAATAACCCCACAGAGAAATACAGTAATAAGAGAAGTCATGCAAAGTGTGCATTGCATTTCAGGGAAATTATTTCAAAAGCAGCTGGACACTTACCAAGGGCTTTCAGAAACTCTTCATAGTTCTCCTGAGCATAGACCTGCCAGGTTCCATTGAAGGCCATTCTGGGTGTTCTAAGGCAGATGAGGGCAGTGGTCCTGGCAGGGAAGTGAGGGCTCTCCCTGGTCACTCAGATGATATTTATGGCAAGGGAAAGGCCAGCCCAAGTTGTGAGATGGCTGGCTAAATATTAACTGTGTATTAACAATTATTAATCATTTATTTGTTCTTAATGATCATAACCTCTAGTTCATTCTGCTTTGTAGAAAGTCTTAACCTTGACCAGCTGGGATGGACTGGTGTTAGGTTTATTGTGAATTGCTGATTATTCATAATTGTTGTAAAGTGTTGCGTGGTTTAATTTGTTTTCTTTTTGTTCACAACTTCTATGTTTAAGATATTTTCTGTGTTTTGGATAGAATTCTTCAGATGAAATGCCATTGTTTACAATTGATGCAAGGTAATTACTGTCTTACAGCAAGAACCTCCTAATTAGCACCATATTCTCTACTATTTAGACTTTTACCTCAAATGGTGGGAATAAAATTCCAAACTTGTGGGGCTCCAATTGCTTGAGAACGGGGATATTGGAGTGGGGGAATCAGTTATGATTCTATCCAGAAGGTGTCAGTAATGTGCACTTAAATCTGTATCCACTCTATTTATTTATTTATCTGTTTTTAAAATCATCACATACATAGAAAATTAAAGGTAAAATAAAAACTGTAACATTGCTTGGAGACCAAAGTGAGAGAAGGGAGTGGGTTGCATTGGTTTTCTTGCACCAAATATTCCTCACTCATTATAGCCATAGAGTGATAAATCTTGTGTCTGTGCAAGCATGGCTGTTGATTTTGGAAAACATTCACTGGATTGTGTGTGCTGCAATTATTATATTGCTTAATTCAAACAGAGCCTGTATCCCAGGGGTAGGTGACCTTCCTAAGTTAACTTCTAACTCCATACTGTCCAATAATTCTATTTAAATATAGAACACCAAATGCTTAGTCTTACAAATTAAAAAAAATATTTTTTTTAGTATGTAGTTTTAAAGAAAATTCTGGAAGAGCCAATTTTGTAATTACATTTACCTGAGTAGCAAGGATGAGATACTGATAATGAATGAAGTGTGTGAGGGGTAACCATGGTTCTAAAAGGCAGGTGTTTAATTGGAGTTATTCTAGGACATGATTCCACCTGCTTTACCATAGAGTGATGATGATGATGATGATGATGCCATCAAAAGGACCTCCTTTTCTTCATTCACTGGAAGGGAAATCTAGGCAGTTAGCTAAACTTTCACTTTTTAATGTCATTAATTTTAATAATATGAATTATATAAATTCAGTTTTAGGTTATTCCTGAAATGTAACTACCTTTGGAAGAGCACTGTCCATAAAATAACTGGGAAAACCACTGCTCCTGGATCAATACAGCTGGTACTTGTTTAAGGAGCAGGGGTGGCTGCAGTCACTTTTTTGTGAGCTATATATAGAATATATAGAATATAGGTGATCAGTGGGATGGAAGGATCCGGGTCCACCTCTGTTGTTGTTTACTCAATCCCTTTGTGTAAATATTGTTTATCAGCAGATAAAGAAGCTGAATGTATTTCCTCTGGAAAGCACCAAGCCTTGTAAATATCCCTGCCTGGTCCTCTCCCCATATGGCTTAGGAATGTAAAGCTCCATCCTTCAGAGGTCCCTGTTCCCACCTCCCCACACACAGCCTGATTTCTACATGGATGTACATGACAACAGTGCTGAGCTCTCACCAAGGGTACAACTTTAATGCTTCACACACACAAGCTTTGCTCAGCTGCAGGACAATCAGTAACACGTGGTGATTTCACACAAAGGAACCTCACTGGGAGCCTGGTTCTCATTTGTGAATCCTCTTGCATTTCCCACACAGATTGAGTAGGAAGGAGTTTCTCTGGAAGATGAGCAGGCATGGGTACACACCTGTGCACAGCTGAACTAGAATTGTTTTCTAACAACTACCAAAACAAAAGTACTAAAATATCACTAAAACAAAAATAGATACCTGAGCCTGAGTTTTAGGGCAGAGACACTGAAATGAACCCAAAGGTTTTAAATTCCTTTGCAATTCAATGAGACAGAACTGACAAATTCATTTATACTTTTTCATTCTAATCCCACCTGGGGCTTCCTCTTCTTCCATTCCTATTGGTATTTCTCCATGCTTGTAGACACTGATGGTCACCTGCCCAGTTTCAGAACCATACTTGTTCTTGACATAGATGCTGTATTTTCCTGTGTCTTCGTTGCAGACTTTCTCTATGGTAATTGTGACAAATGAGCCCTTCACTTCCATTTTGTAACGATCTTTAAAGACAATCACCTTCTCATTTTTGAACCAAGTGATTTCTGGGTAAGGTTCTCCAGAGACACAGCAAGTTAGACACAGGGTCTGTTGTAAAACAGATAGCAGAAAGAGATGGTGAAGATGGAAATGAGCCAGGAAATTCAGTTGCTGAGAAATTAAGAACAATAAATATTCCTAGATTTTCAATAGGTGAGATGCCAGAACATTCCACTCTTTTTCCTGATATCCTCCAGTATAATCAGGATCAACCAGATTGAATTCACTGACTCATATTTGGGAGACTGTCTTTTTATAGCTTTCTTGCACTGTAAAGTGACACAGATTCACACGTAGTGAAGCTGCAATTACTTCACAGGATTTTTATTCTGCCTGGGTACCAGCAAAGGACTGTGACTCAGAAATACAAGCAGCAAGTTGATATAATGGGAAAATCAGGTCCAGCAATGAAAAGCCTTGGAAGGGGAAGACAAGAGGAAGGGTCTGGCTGGGAAACAAAACCTTGCAGTGCCACAAAGAGCACAGCTCTACATCTGTGTTTGGGGGCACCACCAGGAGCAGGGGTGATGCAGGAGCTGTGGAGGGGACCCCTTCCCCCCCCTGGGAACTGCAGTAGCTCAGGGAAGCTCCCAGGAGGATACAGGAGGGGCAAACAAGTGGTTTTCTTCCCATCAGTTGTTCTTGAAAGTGCAAGGGCCAATTATAGGAGCAGTTACTCAATATTACCTTGTCCTCCATGATGGTGGCAACATCTGGCAGACCTTGAACAACCCTGGCACGACCTGGGGGTGAACAAACACAACCTTCTGGTTGTCCTTATCAGCACACCACTTGGCTTTGGTTCACAGAAGGAAGGGAATTAATTTACTTACACTTCTCTGCTATTGCTCTCTCCCTGAAAGAGAGACAATGACAGCGGTTTTATTAATTAGGTGTTGTGTTCTTAATAGGGGATATGACACTCAAAATAGATTTAGCCATGGAAATGTTTAGGCAGGAACTTACTTCAGCCTTCTGTGCTCAGCCAGGGCATCTTCAAAGGCTGCAAGGAATGACAAGATTTTAGGGAAAATTGCTGTTTACTTCATTAATTGAGTAGATTTCACATAATTCATCACTGTTGGAATAACAGTGAGAGTCCCTAAGGCCTTCAGTATTTCTGCTGCACTTCCCCTCTCCCCATCCCTCCTCTGATGTCTCTGGGCACCTCACTGTCTGTCAGCCCAATTTCATAGTGTGCTGCCCTGGAACTGTGGCTCCAGCACAAATAAAGGAGAGAGAAATCACTGCCCAGGGTTTGAAGGACTCTTGGAAAGCAGTTCAGGTCTCTCTCACTCCTGTGACAGTATTGTTTGACTCAGTTTACCTTTTCCAGACAAGTCTGTTGACAGTTTGTGTGAGCTGTTCCCATCAAATAACTCCAGGGTGTATTTTCCCTTATCTGCATCTGTTGGGTTAAGAATGTGAAGCCAGATCTGATTCATGGTGCTCCCAGCTTTCAGTCTGTCACGGCTTTCCAGCTGTTTCTCCCTAAATAAATAAATTATATAATTTCCATGGGATTTGGCAGAGCTGTATCAATTAGGGTGCTACCTTTTAAAAAATCTAAATTAGTTAGAATAAGAGAGTGGGAGTCAGGGCCTCCCTGTTAATTTCATGGAGAGTTACATACTCAGTCACTTCTGAAAATCTCATGAGGCACCTAGCTGTGCTTCTAGGCAGTTTGCCAAAGCCCTGCTAACTCTACAAAAGACCTCTTAGTTCTTACTTATGAGATTAAATAGGATTTAGATGTTGAATATTTGTGTCTAGCCCTTCAACATTATTAAAAATTGGCCTCCTTATATACCTGTATAGGTGGTATCTAATAAAACACCAGTTCTCTATGAAGACATTATGAGGTTAAATGAGCTGGTGTTTGGAAAGAATTTGATGATATTTGGTTTTCAGATTAGGGGAACAGGATGGTTTAGGGAGTTACAAAGTAGTAGTAATAAAGAATCTGAAAAACCCAATAACTTCTTTTCCTGCCTGTAACCAAGGTGGCTGTAACTGAGCAGTACCTTAAATGCATCATTATTATTCTTGTAAAGATGATCACTTGTAAATATTTATGCAGTGTTAAGATAAAAGTAACACAACTGCTTATTTTGGAATTTCCAGACACGTCTCAGATGAATTGTCCTTTTTATTTCCTACTCAGACAAATCAACCATTACTTTAAGAAGTCACAAGCTGGGGCCCAACATGTTCAGTTTTGATGGTAAAAATTACAAGCAGCATTACTCCAGGAGCCTTGCAAATCTTTTGGGGACTTACTTGTGATACCAAGTTGTTTTCATGTAGTCTGTGAAGTACTTCACATCTGTGCAGATTTTGATGCCTTCTTCTGTAGGCTGAATTTTCAGAGGTGTGGCAGAAAGAGCTAAAGTATCACAGAAAGACTGGAATTGAGGAGGAAGCTCAGGAATGCACAATGTTTCTTGTCACACAAACAAAACCCCAAGCAATTTAGTGACATTTTTCTCTGGAGAATGTGGCTGGCTGGAAGTAGGATGATACTCCTCTGGATCTTTTAGAAGCTGGTGAATAATGTATTATTTCTAGAGCCTTGGGACTGGAATGCACATCTCATAGGCAGAAATAGTACAGTTTGGCCAAATCCACATCTCAAGTGATGTGACAAGGAGCAGGCTGCTGGCACATAAAGGTTTTTATGTGCCACAGAATTAATTTGTCAGCAGAGAGGTTTGATGTCCCTGGCTTTACTTACTGACCATCCCCCCTGACAGTTTGAAAGTGCTTCTAACACCTCCAGAAATGGTGCTGGGGTACCCAACCCTGACAGCTCCCCAGCAGTCTGCTCTGGGCATGGCACCCCAGCCCTCTCCCCTTTATTTTACTGTGTCAGCTGATGGGAACATGGCACACCACTGATCCTGCACAGCTCCTTGAGAAGGTCTTCAAAGGCTGCAAAGAAATAAGGATTTCAATGTCTATAAATACAGCATTTAGCAGATCACATCTGATCTACCAGCTCAGTTTCATTATGTTTAGAATGTTTTATACCCACTGGTTGCTCACTGTCTTCTACTGCAAAGCTTACTGGGAATGGAGGTTTTTGCCACTGACTCATTTATTTTTAGGTGCTGGGCATTTCTTACTAAATTTAGATGCTTCTATCTTCTTTAGCACTCAGTATGTGTGACAGGCTGCCTCACAGAAAGCAGATTTACATATCAGGTTTCAGTGATAGATTCCAGATGTTAGGGTAGCATTTAATCTTGGGAGGAAGAATCTTCTGACTGATGCTGAGCTGAAATGACTGAAACATTACTGAGCTTTTCACTGGGAAGCTTGACAGAATTTATAATGCAGTCACAGCCTGAGAATTACTGTACATGTTAATAGCATTAGGGTGTCAGAACTGCATATTTGTCTTTCAATTTCCAGACAATACTCAGAATACTAAAAAGTGAGCAGGAATCTGCATTTTATGACTCCAATCTCACTTGTGATTTTTCAAATAATCAGCACATATATTTATGCTATAGTAGATTAGGAAACTCTCAATTTGGCCAGCAACTTTTAATGCAGGTTTTAATCCCTATAAATCATGTAGCTACTATAATTATTAACAGGGTGGTAGAAAGTTGTGCAGTTTATTTTTAAATCCAAAGTTAATTGCAGGCAGGGGTGTGCCTGATAGAAGGTTCCCTTACCTCCTTTTGTAAGATCCAGTTGGGTGTCATCCTCTCCTCGGTCATCTGAAACAGCTGCTTTGTACTGGCCCTCATCTGCTTTGGTTATCTAGGAAATACACATGTAATAGTTATTTTAAAATAAATATTTTTAAATGTCTTAAACCAAACAAAACTCAAACCAAACACACACCCCCCCCCAGCAGCAATTTATTGTATCACTGACATAGAGCAGGGTTTGAAAAATGGGAATAGCTGAGATCTTTTTCTTCCCTCCCAATGAACCTGTCCTGATCAGAAAACCTGAAAAGCCCACCCTTTGCTTTTTAGCCACTGACTGTTAAAAACATCCTATTTCTATTCAGATCTATCTGGCCCTCATGTTAGATAATGTCTTCTTTTGTGCTTTTTTCAGTGTCTGTTCATTTGTTTCTCACTCAGAGGGAACTACCCCAAACACACACTGAATAAAATCAATCCATATTTTTTGCAGTTTCATGTGACCACCAAAGCCTTCCAGTTGCATTCTGTTTTTTCACCTTTTTAAGGAGCAGAGTTCCTATTCCAGTCTGTGGATCAAACGTGCCACCTGCTCGGGTTTTCCCGTTGAAGAACCACTGGAAGCTGGTGTCCTTCCTCAGGTTTGTTGCCTGTTTGAGGTCAACATTCACAAGTCAGAGTCTTCCTAAGATGGATTTTATTTCGGAAAGCCTTGATGCCCTTCTGATACAAAACATCACTTGCATCAAGAGCTTGCAGAGGAATCTGAAGAACCCCCTTCTTTATTAACATTTCTTTATTAACATTAACAAGTTAAACTATCCATTTTCATCCATTTCAAATTTGGGTGAGTGCTGTTTGTGCCCTTCCCTTAAAACTCCCATCTAAACTTTCACACAAAGGCACCCAGTCTCATCACCGAGCTTGTACCTTGCATGTGAGGAGCACTTCGCAGTCCTCGGTAACTTTCCATGTCAAATTCTCAACAAAATGTGGACCTGGAAAAGAAAGGAAACGTCTTTCCTGATGCATTTCTGTTGCCTGCAGAAATGCCTCCATCTCCTGGTGAATCCCAGCAGTGCGGGAAGGAGGGAACGCTGCGCGGTGCCGAGCTTTTCCATGCGGTAATTCCCGAAGTGCAGAGCACATCAATACTGCTGGGTTTGGGATGCCCTTAGGTCACCCCCTTGGCTGAGGAATCCTATCGCAAAATGCAGTCAGTGCTGCTGCCTGACCAGGCCTTTAGGACTCGACTCTGCTTCATGGCAGTGCAGGAGCTGATGGGTGTTTCCCAGGTGAATTGCAAGGGCATAGAAAATCCATAGTTTCTGGTTTTCTGCCTGATTCTGGGAGGTAAACTGAGGGACAGATTACTGCAGGTACATTTCTCTCTTGCACTGAGCATCTCTGAAGAGAGGAGACTGGACCTAGAGATTAATGTGCATGTTTTTATCCCCACGAGAAGGGGATCAAAGTCATTAACCTGCAGCTTCTCTTACCTTGCTTCTTCTTCCATTCTCTCCTTTTTGCATCAGCTTCTGCTATAACTTTAGCAAAACCTATGAGAACAGCAATGGTATTTTGTTTTACCAAACCATTTATATCATCAAGGACCCTATTTATAAGACCTTCAATTTATGTTGAAGACAAATGCAGATAATTTATTACACTGGACATTAAATGCGTGCTGAAATAAATATTCATTCTCCCCATTCCCTGTGTGCTATCTTAACTGTCATAAATACTTTGAGGCCTTAAGTGCCTGGAAAACTTTCCACTGAGCATGGCAGTCTATATTTGATCCTGAATTTCCACTTACATTCATCCACAAGAACCAGGGTGAATTGATTTTTAGCTTTTCCATCTTGCAGCTGGGCTGTGTAGGTCCCCTTGTCCTTCTCAGAGAAATTCTCGATTATCAGTTCCACCAGACCTTTTCCTTTAACAAAGTTTATTTTATGTGTCTGTTTAAAACAAAGAAAATATGATAAACTGAGTGGTTTTTCCCCTGGTACTGTTCCAAGGTCAGATCCTGGCACAACACCTTCTACAACAGTCTCTATTAAATAGTATGCCAAGCAAGCCCTAGAGCCTTCCAAAACACACATGGAAATATCTGATGGGAATTTAGAAAACCAGGAATGTAGCAGTTTGCTCTTTCTCTCTGTTCAGCAGAGGGCAAGTCAGCATTCAAAACAAACCAAAAACATACTGGAGTACTTGTGAGCTCCTTTTCATTGAAGATTAAATTCAGCTTTGCATTTGGTGACAGCTTCTCGACCTCCAGCCACAGCCTAACTTCTCCTTTCTCCAGAACATCAATGTTCCACCCAGAAATCAGCTTGATCACTGGAAAACAAAGAGCTTGGGAGGGGAATTCAGAGGCAAACCACAACCTCTGGCTGTGCCTGGGTTGTGCAGGGTTCCCCTTTCAGTGTCTGCTCACATGGCACTGGCTTCTGGCTGGATCAACTTACATGGGTTCCTGATTTCATGGCTACGTTTCAGTAACTTATCCAGATCTGCAATGCAAAGAGTTACAGGGCATTTAGAGTGGTACAACTAGCCCAAAATTAATTCACTGCCTTAATTTAATTTAATTTGTTCATTGTCTTTATGTCAAGAAGAAGTACAAAACATTTGGCACCAGGAGAGCTAGAAAAGGTTATGAAGGTAACTCTTAGTTATGTCTGAATAAAATGGTGGTTGTATAAATTCAAGCAACACGTTAAATTTTAAATCACTGAGATCATGTAGTAACATCATGTACATGTTTCACCATGGAGATGAAATCACAGATTCCATCATGTGAAATCTGAACCATCATGGAAAAATGATCTTCCAGGAGCACAGAATCTTTTCTTAGGGGCTGTAAAAGAAACTGCCCTTGAGACTTCAAGGAATGGGAAACATTTCTCTAATGATGTTGCTATCATTATCACTTACCATTCCTCTGTGAGAAACTTTCCTCAAAACATCTAATGTTAGAACATTATAGCACACAAGATTTTTGTTCTTGTCAATTATTAGTTTTTACCTTCTTTGGTTAAAATGCAGCTGGCAGATATATCATCATCTACATCCGTGACCTCCACTGAATATGTGCCCAGATCCTTTTCTGAGGGGTCTTTCAGTATAAGCTTAGATCTTTGAAATAAAAATAATAGTAACAAAAATCATATTTCTCCCCCCAAAATTGCCCCCTGTAACAGAATGCAAACATTTGTAACATTTGATACACCCAGAACATCAAATACCATTCCTCTTGTCACCTGAAGGTTGCACTGAATGCCCCATTTCATGGGCAGCAGGGCTGAGAAGCAGGAACAGAGATTTACCCATAATTATGTCCATGTATTTTAGTTGAATATTGGAAAGAGAGGGAAACATTTGGCTTCACATTTTTCTCAGTGTTTTCTTGATTTGACAGTCCACAATTAATTCTCTCAGTGTGCATTAGGTACTCACTTATTGCCTTTCTCTTCAATCTGAACTCTGTCAGCATCTGGTGGTCCTTCATAGTCCTTTGACCAGATAAATTCAGAGGAGTCATTCCTTTCAGGAGCTTCAAAAGCCATATAGATGAAACCCTCTTCATCCACCCCAAGTTCAATTTCATTTGTGCCTGGATGAGAAAAAATACCACAGAACATCCCTTACAAAAATGATCAGGGCTCAGTTTATGGCCATTTCCCTCAGAAAAAAAAAAAAAAAAAGAGTGTTCAGCTAGAGTAATTCATTTGGGCAGCTTGGTTTACTAATCTTTATTTAAATGGAGGTTCTCTCCTCCGTGTAGCTGATGTTTCATCAAGCAGTTTTTTACTGGGATCACCACAGTATTTACAGACTGGCAGGATCCCATCACTTTTAGTTTTGTACCAGCTTTGGCTTTTGCCACCACAGGATCTGAGGGAGGTGAAGGGGGTCCAGTCCCAGCTTTGTTCCGTGCTCTTACTCGGAAAACATAGCATTTCCCTGCCTCCAGATCTGAAACCTGCAGGAAGCAAAGACAGGAATTAATGTAAGGCTAAGTGAGAAGCAACACCTGGATCCCAAGCACAGATGCAGACCTTCATGTGGCTGGTGGCTATGGGCTGCTTGTGGATTTGTTTCCATTCCTCTGACCCTTCTTCAGCCATCTCTACATAATACCCTGTGACTGGACCTGCTCCAGTGTACAGTGGTGCTTCCCAGTGCAGCATCAGGGATGAGGCTCTTACTTCAGTGCACTTCACATCATAAGGAGGGCCTGTTCAAAGAAGGGCAGGCTGTCAAACATAACATTAAATTAAGAAAATGCAGCTGGGTGCACTTTGTTTGAGTCTGAGATCATTAAAGAGAGGGGTTTAGGGTAACAAGTGAATAGTGAGTTCATGGGAGATGCTTTCTGTGCTGATAGCTGTAGCCATAGGCTCTAGAAAAAAGCCTGCACTTGCTGGTTTAATATTATTTGCTGTGATGTGATACACAAAGATTATTAGATCCAGATTCTTCATTCTCTGGAAACATTATTTAAACTACATGGGTGCTACATCTGTGTAATGCAGAAACAGGAGCTTGCATCCAAATCAAAACTTCTCTAGAAGTGTCTGTGTGTTTTCCTGTGCAGCCTTTACAGACCTATGATTTTCAGAAGCCCCTCAGATTCACAGAAGAGTGAGGAGATGATGAATATAACCTGATAATAGTTTTCTGGCTGTTGTTTTTACATGAGAGATACCTGGTTCTGGCATTGTCCATTCCTGACATCTGAACAAGTCACTGGGCTCAGACAGTTCCCCAACACCAGCCACGTTCACTGCACAGGCTCGGAATTCATACAGGTGCCCTTCCTCCAGGTCACTGACCTTGGGGTTCAGAGGTGCATAGAGATGATTAGTACACTTGTTAATTACTAGGGCTGTTGACTTTGCTTAAATTGTTATGGATTAGGGTAGTAGTCTTGTGAGGGTTGGGAGAGAGGTTTAGGCTGGAGGAAGGAGAGGTAAAGCAGCTCATCTTGTTGGGGTTGCCACTCTGCTGCTAAGGACCCTGTTAGATCTGAAATGAATACCGTGTAAACTCGCTGAGGAATTGGCTGGGTATTGACTTCATGCCAGTCTGGCTCAGATGGATCGTGCTGATCCAGGAAATATCCCAGTATCTTTGTTCCTCCCGTGCGCTTTGGGGGTTTCCAGCTGATGGTCATGCTCTGCTTCCCACAGCTCAGCAGAACAAAGCCACGGGGTGCTGATGGACAAGCTGGGCAGGAAAGAGAGAAAAAACACAGTTTTGTTGAGTGCAGGTTTGGGATCTGGGGATCAGGAATGGAGGTGTAGGTATGGGATGAACTGAGCTGAGGAAATCTCTTGTCTGCTACCAAAAGGGATTCTGTTTGTGGTAAAGCCCCCCCACTGCCACTTTTGCAGTGCAGAAATATTTGGAAATGATCAGACTCTTATTTAGAAGTCACAGCAAAAGTCATAGATGTGTCTCGGGGTGTTTCTTGCATGTTGCTTTATGGTTTGTCAGGTAGAAGGGGTGGAAGCTGTGGGCCAATAGCATGGAGAAGATGGGGGGTTAGGCTCTGGCTAATGTGATGGGCAGGAGTTTGTAATTGCCCTGGAGAAATTCACAATGCTGATTTCAAGATACCAGCATAATTGAGCACTTAAAGTGGTCACAAATTAATACTGAAAATGTAACACACTGCTAAGTCAAAATGCTAATTAACCCTGTCCACCCTTGACAGGTAAAATTGATGACAGAAGTTGCAGAGTACAAGAAAATCAGTTCCCTGTGGCTTTGCTGTGCTTATCTGCTTGACATTATTACTGCTACATGTAATAGTAATAATAGATATCCACAGATAGATAATTTTTTGAGGGATTTAATCTCTGTGTGTGTGTGTGTTACTTACCAATGGCTGGCCTTACAACGATAGGATCTGTTTCTGGGGAGCTTTCACTTAGTCCTGCCTCACTGACAGATTTCACACAAAAGACATATTCTTTCCCAGGCTGCAGCCCAGGAACAGTAAATCTGGGAGAGGAAATTAATAAGTTTGTGTCTGGCTGTTCAAAGTACAGGTAAACAGTCTTTTGAACAGACTGCAATACATTTAATAAGGCATTGTTACTGAGAAAATCATTATTTGCCATTGCAAGTTAAGGTGCACTGTGGCACATGAAATGGCTACCAATAAATCAGACAGTAATTATGGATCAGAAGGAGAGGTATCACACTGCTGGCTGGCATTGCTGGTAGAACAAACAGGTTTTTTTAATGGACTTTTTCTGCTTGACATGCAGCCCTCAGAGCTGGAGAGGTTTCCTAAATCCTATGTGTGAGTGGCACCAACTTTACTGGAAGTAAAAAATGGAAGCAAAAAAATGGAATGTGCTTCTACCTCAAGGTCTGTCCATTTTCTGCAGGTCCAGAGTCAGTGGAGACAACCTCAGACTTTGCTGTCAGTCTGGCTTTGGGGGTGCAAGTGAGATTCTGAGCAATATTTAATTCTAGATGAGGATGTAGTGGTGTGTGTGCAAGGCTGTGTGTGTGCAGTAAAAGTTCTTTTTTTAACCTGAAATACGACTCCAGCCACAAATGACAATCCAGGCTGGCACCCTGTGTTCTCTCAGAGGAGTGTAAGAGCTGAACTCACTCAGTGCATGTCACAGGCTTGTTATTGACACTCTGCCATTCCTCTGTCCCAGCTTCCCGACAGTAGATGTAATAACCAAGTGGTTCCAGACCATCCTCTAACTTATCCCACTGCAAAGCAACAGATGTCCTGGTGTCTCTGAAAGCTAAAACCTGAGATGGTGGAGGCAGAGGAGCTAAAAAAAGAAAAAAAGAGAAAAATAGAGGGCTTCAGTATTTATAAATTAAAAAAAAGAAAAGTATGTTAGTTGTCCTATTTGATTTATTCACCTTTTAAAGAGCACCATTTTCACACTAGAGCAAAACACCAGGGCATTGTCCCAGTCTGCAGCCTGTATCATTAGGGTTGGGTTTGCCCCATCTCATCCTCCTCTCTCTTATTGATGTGTGCAGGGTGACACCTGTGTAACCTGCTCTGTAGCAGGGGAGAAGCAAGACTCCTGCAGTGTAACTTCAGTGTGAAATGGAACCTGCTTTACTCTTGGGAAAAAAGGAAAAGGACATTATGGATGAACACCCCCAGGCTCAGGTTCCATCAGCAGCTGTATCATTCCTTCCAGCCCTGCTCTGTGTAACTTCTCTCTTACACTGTGCTGGAAGCCACTTGGATTAAACACAGGCTTCCACTATTTCTTATTTTATTAACTGTAATTCCTCCCTCAGTGCTTGGTTAGGTTTGCACTGCCCTGACCAACTGCAAAGTAATTAAACATGGATTTACAGCTTTAAGAGATTTCCTGATAGCAAAGCAACTGCTGTGTGACCATGGTGCTGAGAGGAAAGGGGAGGAGGGAACCCACATTACTTTCCTGGGACATCTCCTTTTCCATAAATTAAAGAAATAATTACCCAGTTTTGCTCCAGCAGTTACAGGCTCACTGGGCAGGGATGGCTCACTGATCCCATACTTGTTAGCAGACCTCACACGGAAGCAGTATGATTTTCCTTTAGCTAGATCAAAGAGTGCAAATCTTGGGGAATTAGCTGGTGTATCCAGGTTAACCATTTGCCAGGAGTTGCTGCCTACAATTGACTGAAAAGAAAAAGGGTACAACTCATGTTGTGACTCAAGCTTAAAACAATCCTGAGCAATAACAAAGCTGATCTTTTCAGGAAAGTAGTTTAAAAAAAAACAACCAACCAACCAAAAACCCAAATAAAAATCCTACATGATATATTGTTGCTATACCCAAATGTTTTCTTCCTTTGTAGCAGAAGGGGTAGAGTAAGTGTTAAAATCCTGCTGTTCTTCTCTGGTGTGAAAACTATTTATTTATTCTTTGTTAATCATTACTACCTGAGTTGGTGTCAAGAGTCAGGATCACAGCTCCAGGAATCTGTGGAGCAGAAGAGCCATTTTTGGGGCTGTAGTGTTCCAGTTACCTACACAGTGACTGGCCCTGCCTGTGCTATAGACCATGTGAGAAATAAATGATTATGTTCTGCAGTTTCTTTTTCTTTCTCTTACCTTTTCCACATAATAATGCAGTGGGTCTCTGCCTCTTGGATCTGGTTCATCCCAGGCCAAAGCCACGTAATCTTCTCTGACTTCACTTGCATGAACATTGGTGGGTGGCAAGGGAATTTTAATATGTCCTATGGGAAGGTAGAATGGGCTATGCTTTAGTTATAACATGGCAGGGGAAAAGAATTCTTTTACAAAAATTATGTTTTCCCACTATAAAGTAAGATTCTTCTATATGAAGGAGGAGACTTAACTTTTTGGGGACATAGAGGCCAATCAAGATTACTATAACAGGTTGTTTAGGATAGTTTCTGATTCTTGTGCAGCTTACAACTATGTTTCACATTATATTTTCTTAAGTGTGTGTTCTCCAGAGCATTGTTCCTACAGATGTCATTGTTACAGAAAAATAATTCCTCTTTGAAGAATGGCTCAGTATAAATTTGAACTTACCTTCCAGGTCATCCTTGAAAATTTCTATCATCCTCCCATCATCGTATGGAATAACTGCAATGTCAAACAGGGGGATGTTACCCATTAAGAGAAGATATCTAGGTGGTATTTTGATTATTTTTTCCCTTCAGAATAGCACTGAGGTGGGCTCAGCAGAGTCACAGCCTGGCAGTGTGCTGATACTTGGGAAATGGGAACAGCCTGGACAACCTCATTCAGTTGTAGCTGCAGGACAAAGGTGGGTACAGACCTGTCACTCTCTTGTCCTTGCTGGGGTCATAGGTTGTAACGGGGTCACTGGTTTTGGAAGGGTGACTGATCCCATTTTTATTGACAGCCTTGACTCGGAACTGGTACGTCTGTCCTTCTGCAAGGCCCAGCACAGGGAACCTGCAGCTCCTCACAGGCTTCTCATTGCATGGGACCCAATCCTCTGACCCAGCAACACACCTGGAACAAAGCACAGCCCATGGAGTTGTTCTGTGGCTCCCCCACAACCTGGTCATGAGCTTTTTCTGTGCTCAGGTGAGTAACATACAGACCTCTCAATATAGTATCCCAGGACTGGGCTCCCTCCGTGGTCACTGGGTGCTACCCAAGAAAGGCTCAAGCAGTCTTTGTTTACATCGTGGCATTTCACACTGAGGGGAGATCCTGGTGCACCAGGAGTTCCTGCTGCAGCATCTACAGACACACCAAGTGAGGGTGGTCAGCTGGTTTTCTTCTCTGTACTACAACTTGCATTCAGAAGTTTCATTTTAAGACTCTAAGGGCAACACAAGTCATAATTTCTAATGCCTGAATCACTGCTGAGAGTGAAATTTGGAAGTTTTGATTGTTGTATCCACACACAAAACTGGGAGATGTTTTCTTGCTGTGAATTCCTTTATGGCAAGGGATGAGGAAAGGAGCTTTTGTTCTAAGGATACAACCCTGTTATACCTCTAACAAACACATATGTGGTCTGCTCTTTATATCCACCCAGGGAGGGGACACGGATGGTGTAGAATCCCTCATCTTCTTTGTAAGCACACGAGACCCTCAGAGCAGCCTCCTGGTTTTGGTACTGGAGTTCCTGACGGTCAGAGCTCTGCAGCAGCTCACCTGGGGAGCATGGGGAGGGGGAAGAGCAGCTCAAAAATCCTGAATTTTAATTCCCTTCTGTGAACATTTGATCACAGCTCTGAGTTCATGGGATATGGTCATGCAGGTGTATGAATCTAAACACACAAACCATCTCTGAACCAGGAAATGTCTCGTTGGTGTTCAAGCAAATCAGAAGAGAAGTAACAGGAGAGGGTAAAAGGTTCCTTTTCTCTTGAAAATAAAGGTTTCAGTGGAAAAGCAAAATCTGCCTCTCTGGCCAGAAGGGATCCTATGAAATAAAAGTCAGCATGATAAAGAGACTTCCTGGAGCCTTCCTCCTTGCAGTGTTTTAATTCTCATATATTTAGAGTGGTACCTGAGCCTTGGACATCTCATGAGTGGTCAGGCTAATAGGAAAAGCTTTAGCTCAGGCAAAAAAAGAATCAAATCGTTTCAGGCTATAACAATAAAATTAATAATAATAAAAATATTTTACTCACTTTTGTATATTTCTGAATCAAATCCTGACTCTTTTCCATAATACTCTAAAAGAGAAGAGGAAGAGACATTTAGCTAATCTCATGCCAGTGTTTATCTTCCCCTTGAAACTCTCCAGAGTCAGAGCATGACAGCTCCTCACTGCCTCATGCAGCATGGAGAGGGAAATAAAAACCTAAACAGCATCCCCAGGGGATGAGAAGGGATTCTGGAAGACTTCCAGTGGCTGGGACTTCAAGCTTTTTTGCATGGATATCTGTCCTGAGACACTGGGTTAGTTCTGGAGCTGAGGGAAGTGTCTCCTACCCCATCACTTGTGTCAGCAGCCAGGGGCTCATCATGGGTGAACCTGACCTGGCCTGAGAGAGGTGCTGGCATCACAGCACAGAATTTAATTATTTGGAGCTGAAATCTAAGAACTGATGCACTTCACACAGGATGAAACTGAGATACTGCATCTGCAGAGAGAAGAAGTAGAAAGCACAGGAGGAGAAGCAGAGCCTGGCCCCAGATCCTGGGAGATCCTGAATGTCTTCAGGGAAAGGGAACTTCTGCTCCATGAACTACAGACCCCAGAGCCCCTGCCCTGGCATCAAGGGCATCCCAGACAGGCTGGGGCCAGGAGGGGAGATGCCATCAGCCTGCCTGGGGGTCAGGAATGTTTCCAGTGGAGGCAGGATTAAGGCCTCAATGTGGTCTCTATTTTCAGAATGTTAAAAGCAAATAGCAAAAGGAAGAATCATGTTACTGGGATGGCATTAGGCAGGGCCAAGGGAGAAGGAAGAGTCTGAGCCTCTCACACACAGTCAGAAGGAACAATGTTTGCAGGGTGCTGGTGGTCAGGTCTGAGGAAGGATTTAACCAGGCACTGAGAGGGGAAGGGAGCAGCCTCATCCCAGGTTTGCTGGGATAAACCACAGCCCCTTTTCTATCATCACACCTGCTCTGATCCTAAGGATTCTGATGGGACTTCTGATGGGAGGAGCATGGGATTATTGCCAGGGAATTTTTTTTCAGGCAGCTGCTCCTGCTTTATGGCAAATGGCCAGTTCCTGAGTTCTGGACATACTATGAGAACCTTTATAGAAGAGAAGCACTGCACACCTGGTAACTTTTTCTGTATTTCTGCAGTAGGGTAGGGAAAATTTAGGGATATGGGAAGGGTTGCAAGCTAAGGTGCTCTGGGCTATTATATATGCCCCTTTAGAACTGGTATATATGGGCTGCATATTTCCATATATGCTGAATTTTAGCACCATTTAATTAAAGGATCTGAAAGATATCATAAATAATACACTTCTATTCTGGAGTCACATTCTTCTCTAAGCATTTGTATCCCCAGATGATATTCAGATGTGATCACATTATGGCATGCAGAGAATAAGGATGAGAATAACATAACCCCTGGCAGAGCCAAGAATATATAAAGCACTAGCAATAAATATTCTGTCTAAACCACGTAAGACTCCTGTCTGAAAAAATACTTCAAGCTGCCTTTGCAATTCAGGCAAAGAAACTCATCTCTTCCTGACCACTAAGATGTCCAGAGCCAACCTGTCCCCTTCTATTTCATCTGTTACCCTCCAGGTCCCATTGAAGTGCTTACTGGCTGAAGAATCTGAACATTTTGGAGCAAAGGAACATTTGTACTTACTCCTGACAAGCACTGTAGCAAATGAATAAGCCTCTCCATACTGATTCTTAACTTCAACACTGTATTCAGCAGAATCTTCCACGGAGCATCTGGGAAAAAAAAGCATTTCCTCTCCTTTTTATCTGTCAGTTATTGTTCATACTTGACAGGACAAATTGAAAGGGATTTCCTTTTCAACCCAGAAGTTAGAAGCAGATATTTGCTTTTCATCAAGAAGCTGTTTTTCCTTTCCATAACAAGGATTTCTTAGACTTAGTGGTCCATTATTTCTCTTGATACTCAGAAGTAAAATATTTTTTGTTTAGCATACACAGACTGGGAGAATGAAGAGAATTGCTCTATTGAACTGAAAAAACAACACAGACAAGAGCACAGCCATTACCTGCTGATGTGCAGGGTCAGCATCCCAAACTTGTTTTTTATCCTGTATTTTCCTGCTGGGGCACGGAGAGGATCAATACGGATCCCATTCTTATACCTGGATGAACACACAGGAAATGTGCTGCTGAGGAAAGGATGGAGGAACTGACTGCTGAAGTGAACACTTTCTTTTAACTGTGCCAAACACAACAGAGGCACAACAGAGGAGCAGGCAGTTTACCCTTTCACAGGTCTCCCACAC
Organism: Heliangelus exortis; assembly: GCF_036169615.1. Classification (NCBI taxonomy): domain Eukaryota; kingdom Metazoa; phylum Chordata; class Aves; order Apodiformes; family Trochilidae; genus Heliangelus; species Heliangelus exortis. The sequence continues at coordinate 894,813 of NC_092445.1, read as the reverse complement.
TGAGCCAAGATCCCCTCCTCTAGTCCCCTGTGTGCTTTTTCCCTGCAGTGCTTGCAGGCTGCCTGCAGCCAGCTGGGTGATGCTTCTGCCTCAGTTTACCCTCCCTGTTCCACAGGTCCTGTGAAGCAGTCTGAGCAGATGTCCCTCACTTCTTTCTGCTCCCTGGGAATCTGTGGGAGGTTGATACTCTCTGTGCTCCTTTCAGGCACCAGGAGCCCTGGCATTAGTGGAGTGAGCAGTCCACAAAGTCACTACTAATCTGAATTTTTGCATACGTCAGACCTTCCATGGGAGGGGTGCTCAATCACTGACAAACTGATTGAAGTACACTTTGCAATTTATTTGGGTTTTTTTTTTTTTTTTAAGGTGATCTTTTACCCCTCTTTGATTCACAGCAGATGCTGCAGTCAGGTGTGGTGTACAGCACCTCCTCTCCTGTGGGTTGGTAAATACACAGAGCTGAGCAAATGAAAGGGCTGCTTTGTACTTCTCAAAGCACAGAATCCATAGCAGTTTAATGCTAAAACTTGCACAGTACCCAAGGCAGCCAAACCCTGATGAGGGGGGGTTGTGCAGTGATTTAGTTCTGGCAGGAGATCCTGGTTTCCAAGCCTTAAATCCCAAGTTTGCCTTCAGGACAGAGCACAGCAGCAAGGGAAGCAGGGAAAGCTCCATGGAAGTCAGCATTGCCCTGGCATGAGCCCCCTGGGACTGCCCACTGCCTCCATGGCCCACTGGATACTTGATGTCTTTACTGGTCCCAGCAGTGGAACCAGAGAACTGGAAGTGTTCCCTGGGATTTCTGGAGCTCTCCTTTCCCTCTCCAGCAGGACACAGCCCTGGTTCCTCCCCTGGATGCCTCCCAGCCCCATGGCTGTGGTCTGACCTACCAAGTGACCTGTGGTGGTGGGGAGGCCAGGACTGTGCATTCCAGAGTCACTTCCATCCTCTCCCAGACCGTGTGGGCTCTGAGGGGGATCCAGAACATGGGTGGGCGCCCCGAGCACAGCTCAATGAATTCCTTCTCTGCACGTGCCTTTTGGGCAGCCTGAGACAGGGAGAGAGAAAGGAAGGCAAGAGAAAGGGATTAGCTTCTAATTACACTTTTTTTTTTGGTTTGTTTTTTGACAAAAGGGACGTGATGATGCTCCAGTGGCAGGAATACAAGGCCTCGTCCTTATTTCTCATGACTTTGAGGTTGCCCTAACGCCTGATTCCATTCAGTATCCCCAGAATGCTTGTGGTGAGTTTAATGCTCTTTGTATTTCTGGAGCCAATGGAGGTGTCTGAGCTGACCTTCCTCCGAAGGGCCTCCCGGTCAGCTCTGACTCGCAGCAGTTTGCAGTTCTGAATAATCTCCAGTTCCAACTTCTCCAGGTCGTTCCCAAACAAAATTCTTTTTTGCCCCCTCTGTTCTAGCTCTAGGTCGGCAGCTTCTCTTCTTAGCTTGTAATCCCTGCAACACAGGAATCATAAAAGCCAACAGAATTTAGGACAATGATTTGATTTTGTTTTGGTCTTTTTCTGTTCTTGTTTTATAGGACATATTTTTTGTTACATCAGAAGAAGTGTTCAGGACAGGAACATCAGCTTGCATGGAGCTGGGGTATGAATGCCAGGTAGTACTGAACTGGAGGGGGACCCCCTGCTTGACCTTTTTTCTAGATTAACATAAATTTATGCATCTGACTGTATTTTCCATTTATCCCCAGGAAACCTGGTTGCTGAAGCCCTTGTTTGTCAGCAGGACAATATTACTGCACAGGCTCCAAGGGGATGTCATTTGGTTTCCTGTGTTTCAGTTGATTTCTGGCACTTTTTGTTTTGAAGGAAAAAACCTCTTGACTGAACCTGCTTTCTGCTTCCAACAAAACGAGTTGTGACTCCTGGATGGTTGTGTTGGACTTCCAGTGATTTCTGACTTACTGTGTTTTTTCAGAGGTCAAGGCAAGGGCAGCTGCTATGGATAAGTCTGAAGGGCTGAAAGTCTCTTCTTCCTCACTTCCAGGGCAGACACATGTAAAAGACAAAGTTCCATAATTTCAAAAACTCAAAATTCAACAAAGTCCTGCCTGTCCCTGACTTTGTGGTTTACCTGGTTTTGAACTTTCTCTTTCTGGTTGTGGAGCTCATTTGCAGACTCTGTTGCCTCTCCTCCTTTTGCTCCTCTTCTCTGTGCTGGAAGAAGGTTCGGGTTCCCATGCTGGGAAGTCAAAATTCTACTTTCTTTCTGGCATAGAATAAAACGTAAAGTGGCTTTCAGATAAAACATCTGTACAAATTCTCTTTAAGTCATTAAATTTTTTCTTTGCTGTTCAAGGGCTGTGAATGAAAGTTCATATTAACACCACCTTCTGCATTCAGACTGAGGAAGGGGTTTGTTTTGTGATGTTTCTGTGAAAAATGGAACCTGATGAAGAAATGACTAATTCTTAAAAAGCAGCTGAAGCTGTAACAGAACAGAAGGAAGGCAGTGGTTTTGTGGGTAGTTTTGTTTTCCTAAAACTGCTCTAAATCTGGTGGATATTCTTCCAGGGAGCTCCATTAGATCAGAGCCCCAGGATGCAGACAAGTGAGGAACAGCATGAAAAGGGAGATCAAGGCACAAAATAGGGAATATCAGCCAGTGAGATATGGAAGAAATGTTTAGAAAAATAAGCTGATTTTTTAAAAAAATTAATTTCAGGGGTAGCTGTGATGCCAAATAGCTGCTGTGCAGAAATCACCTGGTGTCTGTGGCAGTTGGAAAACCCAATTGGATTTTCTGGAACTAAACCAATTCCAGTTGCTGTTGCCAAACCACCATCAATTCCCATCAGCATATCCAGGCTCCTGACAAGAACAGTTCTAGTTCAGTACTTGGATAATGCTTTTCCTGTCCCTTGAGGACATCCTGAGAGACCAGGGGTTTCTTCTTAGGTTTTAAAAAAAAAAAAAAGGTTGATAAATCATGGAGAAAACACAGCATCCTCCAACATGTCAGCCTTAAAGGAGCTGCTCAGCAAGCAGCAGGATTTTCCTCGGAGTGGCCAGAGAAGTTTTCCCAGGGAAATCCTGGTAAAATACAGGTAAAACACATGGAGTGCTCCTGGCTCCCTTCCAGCTCCTGAATTAGCTGCTGAAAATCTGGGAACTCTCTGGGAATAAGCAGTGTGCTGCTTTTGGGCACTGACTAATGAGAGGGCATTAAACAAAAGCAAGTTTTAAAAGTTTGTCCCTCTGCATCTCATGCTGTGCTGCAGTTGGGTCAGAAACTCACAGGACAATCCTTAAACTATTCAGGTTTTCAAGTTCAAAGAGCTCAGGTTACTTTAAAAAAGCAGCTTTGAAAATGTAATTGCTGCTGAATGGTACTTGTTCAAACAGACTTGTAAATCTTTCCCCAGCTCATGTTCCATTACTGCAATTTTCCCTTGGCAGCTTTTGCAGCTGGATTTTAGTTTTACTGCTTTCTAATCCTAAACTGATACAAAAATACAAATTCCTCAGCTTTTACTAATAGTACAGCTTTCTGTCAAATTTCTTAAGGAATGATCCATGGAAAAGCACAGTTATATGGAAAAGCAGAGTTGTTGTGATAAAGGCAAACTATCCCAAAATGCAGGATTTTCATGGTATTATTTCCTCAGTAGACGTTTCATTTGGGAAGAAACAAAGAAATGTTGGCAGGTATAAGAAAGAGTAAATAAACCAGGCTTTTATGGAAAAAATATCCTTGTAATTTCATAGAATAATGCTCTCTTCAGCACTGTTTCAGCTGCAGAATGGCAACTGGGCACTTTGTTTCCATTTTCATGAATAGTTATCAATCCAGATTAATCTTTGCTATGCAATAATTTTGATTTTTCCCGGGAAAAGTTTCAGTGCTTTATAATCCAGTGGTTTTATTTTTAAAGGCTGAGAGTTCTGATCTGCTAAAACCTGCACTTTTTAATACAAGTATATATTTTTTTCTAAACAGACCAGTAAACCAGAATAGATTCCTGGGAGAAAACACAAAGCAAACCATGCTGTAAAATGAGCAATGACACTTCAAAGCAGACAGAATAATGAGGAGCAGTTCAAATAAAAGCGATCACACAAAATAACTGATGCTGCTATGAAGAACTTAAACAAATCTTGCTAGAAACAGGAGTTTATTTACAGATAAACCAAACTCACCCCGTGGTGCCAGTCCTCATGCAAGAGAAAGGACAAAGGAGCCTTTCCCTCTCCCTGGTGATGACACTGGGAATGACTCTCCCCAAAAGAATGTTCCCCATGTTTGAGTGCCCATCCTGGAGCCTTAAATATAGAATATAGCAGCCTGCCCTGCCAGCCCAGTGACAATGGGGAGACCCAAGCAGGGGTTGCACACTTGGAGCTGTTTATTGCACCAACAACCAGACACAAACCCTTCCTTGGATCAGAGAAATTACTGTACAGTGATACAGGGAGAGACAGGTGCCTCCAAAAGTCAGGCATCAGAATACTGATGGATTATCCTCTGCTCCTTAGGACAGAAGCTCACAGAGCATCTGAAATGAATTATGAATATTTTCATCTCCTCCAGGAATTTCCCCTGGGCGAGCATTGCCATTGCTGCACTACAGAGTGAAACCATTTCCTCTGACATCCCTGTAATGAACGCCAGATTATGTCAGTGTATAATTAGATCAGGAGCTAACAGCAGCTCTCAGGTTTTGTTTGGCTGCACTATTACACTCTCCTTGTTGCAGGCAAATGCTGAGGGTGAGTTTATAAACCCAGCAGCCCCTGGTGGGGTCTGAGGTGGGGTAAAAGCAGAGGCTGCTGGTTTGCCATCCGTTTGAGGCAGGTTTGCAGCTTCAGCATTCAGGATAAAGCCCTCCCAGCAACGAGAGAAGGGGGAGATGTTTCCTGTGGTGTCAGGAGGAGAAAGGAAGGTTTGAAGGCACTGGAGCTCTGAGGCTGCAGAACCAGTTTGTGAGCCAGAGGTTTCCCAGCTACATTTTATTAGCTGAGGAGGCAGCACATCTGCAGTAAGCTTCTCAGAGCTACCAGAAGTCTGTGTAAAGGATATGTAAGAACATAAAATAAACTGAAGATCTCTTCCAGCCCGTGTCCTGTCTCTTCAGAATGCTCTGTAGCTTATCCTGAGCTGAACACCAGTCTTTAGTGTCAACAATAATCCCATCCCTGCTAAATCCCCTGTTTTCTATTTGAACTCTTTGTGATTCTGGCCTCCTCAGGGCCCTGTGGAAATGAACCCCACCAGCAGACTGGGCACAGTCTGAGTCCCCCTGCCCATATCAGGGGGATCCATTTCTAAGGATCCATTTCTAAGCTTCACCATCAGGATAAAACAAAGCTGAACTCCAGCAGGATCAGCTGTAGATCCACAAGGAGAATTCAGCTTTGTTATTAACTTACACTGGATGCTGACCACTTTTATCACCTTTTTCTTACAGAAGTATCTTAGAATTGTGTCTCAGAGCTCTCACCTCAGTCTGAGAAGAAAGAACATTGACATGGACATGTTAAATCCTCAGAACCAGCAGATGTAGGGCCACTGCTCAGCACTGGGGTGCAGCTGCAGTTCTGTGGCAGCAACACTGTCACACCAGTCAGCTATAAAGTGCACTTTATCAGGATCCCTCATTCCTTCAGATCCCTCAGCTCGGATTCATTCTCTCTCCTGCATTCAGAGCTTTTAATTTGCCCTGGAGTAAGATTTTCCTCAAAGGAAAAAAAAAAAAAAAATCTTGGCTTGTTAAGAATCACCAGTGATTTATTACAGTCTTCAAGCAGGGCACCTGTCGATGCCAAAACAAATAAAGAGCAAATAAGGAGGGAGAATGTGAGCCTTGGTCTGCAGCAATATATTAATATATTCATCCTAGGCAAGGATCCTGGGAGAGGAGCAGCGGGGCTGCTGGCAGGGGCAGTGGGCAAGTGTCAGCTCCCAGATTTGGCTGCGGGCAGGGGCTCTGCTGTGCTCTGGGGTTACCGCTGCCACCTGCCTGCCCGGGACAGCTGGGGATGCTGCGCTGGTCACCCCGGGGACATCTGCCCGGGGACAACCACAGCGTCTGCAGCTCTCACCGCCGAGTGCAACGCAAACCGGTACCTGGGGAAGTCGAGATAAATCATAAAAACCCCGAGGGGGGGGTTTATTCGAGGGGTTCGGTACTAACGCAACCCCGCATCCCGCTGGTGGAGATGCTGCGGGTTCCATGGAGGGTGAGGGCCAGCGGGAGTTGGCAATGATCCGCTGTTTGCCAGCCCCGTTTGTCTGGAATTTTGGAGCCGTACTGAGGTAACAGCGGGAGCAGATTCCCGGCTGGTGCTTCCTCATTTTCCATCAGATCCCGATCCCGATCCCGATCCCGATCCCGATCCCGATCCCGATCTCCTGCCCGGGCCCAACCTCCGCCGCACGAAGCCCTCCGGGCCGCCAGGGGGCGCCTCCTTCCAGCCGCCTCGGACTGATCCACGGGCGGCAGGCGCGGGGGGGGCGGGGCCGCTGCCTGCCGGGCGGGTCCATCAGGCGGAACCCCCCGGGCTCGGCCGTGCCGGGACCTGGGCAGCCCCGCAGGGACCGAGCGGACCGGACCGGACCGGACCCGACCCGACCCGACCCGACCCGACCCTCGCTTCGCTCCCGCCCGCGGTGGGGAGCGGAGCGGGACCGAAAGGGGCACCGGGACCGGACCGGGAGGCTCCCCTGGCTCTCGCCCTGCGTCCCCCCAGGCTCCGCCCTGGAGATGCTGGAGGGGAATTGAGCTGAGCAGAGCCCAGAGGTCAAGGATATCTTTGCAATTCCAGGCTGGAGAATTGTGCTTTCCTGGTGGGCAAGGGAGCTTCTTCCCTAGGCTGATTTCCTGACATATGAGAGTGGCTCAGACAGCACTTGGGGCTGAAACCCCTGCAGTGCCCCGGGGGATGCTCTGGCACTGGGACCTGGGGCTCCTCCAGTGCCCAGAGCTCGCCAGGACAGCCGATGGGCACCCTTGGCTCCCAGGCTTGCTGAGGACTCGGCAGCTTGGTGCATGGCTTGCTGCAGAACACTGGGGATTGCCAAACTCCTCTGCAGCTTGCCAGATGGGCCACCAGGCTGGCAGGAATCATCTGCTCCTTGCTGCCTGCTTGGCAGCCTCTCAGCACCCCCGGGCTGGCCCATCCCTGGGGCATCTTGGCCCAGCACTGCAGCAGCCTGGAAGGATGCTCAGCAGTTGGGACTCTGAGGGTGGAGGAGGGAAGCTGGGATTCTGCAGAGCCCCAGGAACTAAATCCCATCTCTGGCACTGCAGCGTGTTGGGGGTCTCCTTCCTCTGGGTGTCACTGAGGCAGGGGGCAGGTGTCCCCACGGGCTGGCACCCACTGCCAGTGTCCTGTGGGCTGGGACACAGCTCAGGACCCCTGCAAAGTGCTGGGGAGGGCTCTGGGCTCTGCTCTGACCTGATGGGCTCTGACCTGCTGAGCCCAGGAGTTCTGGTGGCTCTTCCAGAGCTCACCCACCCTCGCAGTGCCAGCCTGGGGAATGTCCCCTCTCTGTCCCCTCTGCCCTTCTGTCATTTGGGCTTCAAGATCACAGCTTTGGGCTGGGGTCAGCTGCTGGGTTGATGGGTCTCTTCACACACACCCTCACCCCCAAATGCTGAGAGGCTGCCAGGCAATTACATCCAGGAACATCAGCAAGTTACTGAAAAGCCACGCTGACAGAAACATCAGGAGCTCATTTCAGCCTCTGAGTGAACTTCTCTGCGTTGTGCTGAGAGCTGCAGTCCCAGGCAGGGAGCTGCAGGGGGAGAGATGCTCCCACAGACACGCACACCGTGTTAGACACGTGTGGTCAGGGGTGCTCTTGGTGACACACAAATGTGCAGGGGCTTGGGGCAGAGCCTCTGGGGGAGTCCCTTCCAGCCTCAGTCATTGCAAATTTTTTTATTCTTTGCAGAAAATGTGGAGAGACAATAACCACACAGCCCCAGCTCCCTCCCACTGGCTGCAGGGGGATGGGATGGGATGGGATGGGATGGGATGGGGTAGGGTGGGATGGGATGGGATGGGATGGGATGGGATGGGATGAGCTGCAGAGGCAGGAGCAGCCCAACCAGCTACCTGGAGTAGGACAACAAGTCTGGGGTGAGAGGAGAGAGGGCAGCTGGGGGACTGCAGTGCTTCCCCTTCCTGCCCAGCACCGGGGACCCCCACACCCACCCCTCCCCAGCACTGGGTGCCCTGTCTGCTGGGTGCTCCTGGACCTGCCATGGGCTGGCTCTGCCCTCACACCCCACGGCTGCCTCAGCCCCCACCCAAGTGCTGAGCAGATTTATCTGCACAAGATAAATGAAAGGCCAAGGGAGCACCCAAACCATCCCACCAGCTCTCTGGGACTGGCAGATCTTAGAAACTTAGAACCATGGAATGGTTGGAAGAGATCTTGAAAATCATCCAGACCCAACCCCCTGCCATGGGCAGGGACCCCAAAGCTCCCCCAGTGCCACCCCTGCCATGGTCAGGGACCCTTCCCCCAGCCCAGGGTGCTCCAAGCCCCATCCAACCTTGGACACTGCCAGGGATGGGGCAGCCACAGCTTCTGGGGGAACCTGGGGCTCAGCACCCTCACCCCAAAGAATTTCTTCCTCATATCAATTTATCAATGTAATCTTCACATTAAGATGCAGGGAAGGTAATGGAAACAGAATTCCTCTTTCTCCAGGGCCTTCCCTGATGCTGTCCAAGCACCAGGAGAGCTCAGTAGCTGCTGGCTCCAGTTGGGCTGCTCTGGGCCACCCAAGCCCAACCTGCTCGGTGGGGATGGAGAGGAGCCCTCGGGAGGTTGTCCTGGGAAAATTGTCCTGCAGGGCTGGGGAAGGGGCGTGGAGACTTCGTGGGTTTGCACTTTAGTGCATGGAGCCACCAGCCCAGCCTGGGGGTGTGACATGGGATACCCGAGGGATAACTGCAGTGTGCAGGGAACAAACCATTCCTCCGTGCCTGAAGAAGGTGATTCTTGGTGGCTGAAGGACCACAGTGCTGCCTGGGCACAGACCGTGCCTGGGTGGTCCCTGTCTGCCACCGGGGGACCCGGGGTCTGTCCGAGGGCCACGCGTGGGGGGCTGTTCCTGAGCTGAGCAGAGACCGAAACCCTCAGCCCAGTGCCAGGTCAGGGAAGGGCTGGAGAGAAACTGGGACACCCAGGACCGACGCCCTGAGTGGGAAGAGCCCCAGACGGCGCTGTTGGGGGGGTCCCGGTGTTTGTTGGGGGGTCCCGCTGTTTGTTGGGGGGGTCCCGGTGTTTTGGGGTCCCGGTGGGATCAGTGAGGGGCAGCACCGTCCCCGCTCTCTGCCTTTCCCGCACCCCCTGCCCACCCCCCTGCCCTTCCCGGCCCCCTCCGGGTCCCCATCCCTCCGCACGGGACCGGCACCGGCCCCAGAGCAGCCCGGCCCGGCCCGTTCCCATGGCACCCACCGGAACCGGTGCCCAGCAGAGGGCAGTGCCCGCCCGCCCATGGCCCGGCCGGGGGATGGGGGGGCAGCGGGACCGGGACCGGGACCAAGCCGGGAGCCTTGCCAGGGGTCGGCCCTTCGGACCTCTGGGGAAGGGGCTGCAGGGCTGGGGTCCGGCACCCCTCATCCCGGGGGTTCCCACCGCAGGGAACAGCGCGGGGCCATGGATCTGCTCCTGGAAGGGCCCCATCCTGCCGGGTCCGGGTCCCGTTGGCACCTCCAGGGCTGAGCAGACACCATCCCCCCGGGTCACTGTACCGGCCCCCATTTAATCTGCCTTTTTCTCCTGCTGAGCTCAGACCCACGCTGCCCCAGCCCTGCTGGGGACCCCTCCGGTTACACCAAGGGACCCGAGCAGTGACTGCAGGTGACAGGGGTGCAGATCTGTGGCTGGAGGGTCCCTCCAAGAGGCTCAGACCATCCCCCTGGAGCCAGGCCATGATTCTTGTGGTGGGCTGAGACCCCTTTTCTGCTCCCTTAACCCATCTGCAGCTCCATCCTGCCTGGAGCCACCTGAACTGGTGCCAAAAGCACATCACCACCACCACCACCAGTAACACCTTGGGGACAAGCCCTCTATTTACATTTTCTCCAGCATTAAACGTTCACTGCAGCCCCACCACCACCCCACAGGGGCCTTGTGCCCCCTCAGTAAGGAGTCTGCTTGGTGAGGATCCCAGCTGGCTCTCCCCCTGGGTGACCCCTCCTTCCCAAAGGAAAACACCAGCAGGATCCCCCATCCCAGGTGCCACAAGGGAGGGGAAGGGCCTGTTAACCCTCCTGCTCTCAGAGAAAGGCCAGTTTGGGTTGGTGTAGCAGCAGGATGACCAGGAGGTTTCCCTGGGAGATGTCCTCTGGCTTTATGGGATGCTGTGCTCAAAATTTCCACTCCCTGCCTGCCTTGCCAGACCTGGCTGAGCTGTCTCCATCATCTCCCAGTGCCCTGGCTCCACTGGGATGGTTGTGTATCTGGGGGTGTGGAGGGAAGCTGGGAGAACTCTGCAGCACCCTGTGGCCCATGGCAGGGAGGGGCTTTATGGGCATCACCCACCTGCACGGGAGAAACCAGGAGAGTTTGGCATTTCAGCCAAAATTTGCAAGAGTCAGAGGGAAAGTGTGTGCAGATTTCAGTCCTTGTTTGAACACAGCTCAGCACCACAGCATTCCCAGGCTGAGAAGGAGTTTTCCCCAGTCCCTTGCATGGCTCTGTAGCCTCAGGCACACAAGCACAACAAGAAACATCTGTCCTTCTTTCATGCAATCAGTTTCAATCACTAATAATTATCTCTCCTCTTCCTTTTGCCTTCTCTGCTGGCTGCTGTCCTAGTCCTTCATGGCACTGCAGGAGACCAGGTATTCACCTGCTCAGTGCCAGGGCTCAGCAGCATGGGGACACCCAACCCTGCTCCATTTTCCTGGCCTTGCTTGCCAGACCCTGCAGTCCTGGGGATTTTGCTAAAACCCCCAGCTCTTGGGGCATGTAATGGGAGAGTCTCAGCTTTCTGTGCTGGATAAAGGCAGTTCCCTTCTTGATGGGAAAGGAAGCTGTGAGTACAGATTGACAAAGCAAAGCCACGAATGCTGCTTATGCTTTTACAGGATTTCCAGGCAGCCCTCTGTTTTTTTGGGGGGCCTGACCATGGTAATACATCCCTCAGACCCATCACTCATCTTCCTCTGGAGCAGGCAGGGATGTGAGGATGGTTTCTTAACCCTGTGAGAAAACACAACCCCCAAACCACATCATTCCTGTGGCAGGAGGGTTTGTGGTGGGTGTGCAGCTGGGGGGGGTCACACTCCTGTTTGTGGGACATTTGGGTGTTGGGAAAGCTCTGCAGCCTCGGGCTGGGCAGCAGAGGAGCTGGCAGGGCTGGGTGGGGGGAGCAGAGGTTCCAGGGCTCCCTGTGTTGTGCAAAGGGCAGCACCCCAGGGTGCTGGTTCTGGGGCTGGCAGGGTTAGAGCTGGGTCAGGTTAGAGCTGGGTTTACATTGAGCTTCTCTGGTCAGAGCTGGGCTCGTTCTAAACACTGGCAAGTGGTGAGCTCCTGGCTCTGAATACCTGTGAAGATGAGACACACATATTTACACGTCTGTTAATAACCTAAAAATATAACCAACTGGCAGATTACCTGCCTTGTTTTTTAATGGAAATCCAGGGTTCTGAGTCCTTGAAGAGAATAGAAAGGGCTGATCAACCCTGCAGGTCTCCAGAGCTGGCCTGTGCCCAGCCTCTCTGTGCCAGTGCAGCACAGGGTGACCCAGTGTGGTGGGAAGAAACCCTGAGGATGCCATGAGGAGTGCTCCTCACAGCCCAGCTGTCCCAAAACAGGGTGCTGGGTGTCACACAGGTCTCCCACACCAGCTGCCAGACAGAAGGAGCCGTGGGGATTCCCAGCCCTTAGAACCTTCTGGTGTGCAGACCCTCTGGGTTTCTGGCTTCCCACAAAAGAGGGGATGGTCACTGATTTCCAGGGCTGCTGGAACATGTATTTTGGCCTCCAACGACCTCAGTGGCCCCAGGGTGTTGAAAGCACAGCACTCCAAGAGCTTTCCATGGTGCAGGTGATGAGCATCCACCTATTCTTTTCCATCTGCTGGGAGGGAGGAAGGGGCCCATCCCCAGCTCTCTTCCAGACCTGGAGCACCCTTCAGTGGTCCCTGGCCTTCCCTGAGCAGGTGGCTCAGTGGTCACCTCTGAAGTCACTGCACTTGGTCATTGACTCAACTCATCCTGTCCCCCACAGCTTTGTCCAGCAGGGAGATGCCCCCTGTCAGCTCCATGGAGTAACTGAGGACCCGAGCATTGGGCCCTGGGACCACTGCTCCTCCAGCACTGGGGGTGTCCATGTGGTGTCTGGACATCCCTCTGCTTCCATCAGCTGGAGCAGATCACCAGGATTTCTGCAGTTATGGCACCCACCTAACCAGCCCAAGGCCTCTCTCAAACCTCCCTGTCTGTGCCCCCCTGGCAGCCCTCCCAGCTCACAACCTCACCAGCTTGGGGCCAAGAGCCAGGAGCCACCAGCCAGCCCACAGGATGGGTGCTGCTGAAGCCAGGCATGCAGGCAGGGAGCTAAGGAACATCCCTGCAGGAGGAGACCCTTGTTTTGCCTCAGACCCTCACCCAGACCCCCCCCAGAGCCTGCCTTGCCCCAGAGATGCTGGGGTCCCTTTGCTGGGCTGGAATCTCTCTGAGATGACCAGGGTAGGTGAGATGAATCCTGTCCCAACATCCCTGCCAAAAGCATCCAGATGGAGAATTCACGTAGAACATCAGATGCTCCTCACTTCTTTCCAGAGAAATCTTTGAGTCATTTGCTGGGAGGCTGCGTGGGTGTGTGGGTATTTGTGCTCACACACGTGGGCTTGCACCTGGCTGCTTGTGCAGAAAAACTCATTCTGTGCCTCTCTGTGCACCCTCTGGGCATACCCGGGCCCCTACATTGTGCCCCCAGGTGCTCGGACACCTGGTGCTTGTCTGCAGGGAGGGGTTCTGAGGAATATGGGCAGTGTCCCCCTCCCAGAGGTGCTGAGGCTCCCCCCGGCACCCTGCACGGGAGCTGCTGCTGCCTGAGCAGAGCAAGCAGGCAGGGAACGTGCCACGGGGAGCAAAGCTGCTTGGATCACCTCTAAAATGCCTTATGTGATCAGACACTTATCACCTGAAATCCCCAGCTTGTCCCAGGTCACGTTCCACAACTGGGCTATTACTAATATCATTAAGATCCCTTTGCTGGCTTCTAAATAATAAGCATAGGCGGGGACGCTGTGATTAATGGAGGGCTGATGGATGAAACCCCCTGTCACCATTTAATACCTGTAACAATAGATTCATTAACTAGGATTAGTTTCAGACATAAGCTTTCTATACCCATGGCTATTACTCACTCAGTTCATTAACAGGACAGCATTAGTTCTGGTACCTTTGAGCCAGGATACATCCTGCATACCAATGATGCCCGGCACTGGAACTTTCAGGAAATCCAAAGACTCTTTATAAAAAGCTGGAATCTCTTAATTCAAACCTGTCAGCAAAAGCATCTCTGCTCTCATTTCCTGCATGCCTCATTTCTGAAGGTGAAGGCTGGAGGGGAGGTGCCAAAAGGCACTTTGCCCCTGCCCCAGCTCTGCCCCAGCCCTGGGGCTGTGTGGGGTGAGCTGGGTGCCAGCTGCCTGCTGGCCACGGAGTGGCACTCTCGTTTCCCAGGAATTAACTCCAGAGAGCCTTGCAGGGTGGTTATTTCCCCGGATCACCGAATGTGCTTAAAGGCACTGTCTGGCAGGCTGGCTGTGGGATTCTCTGCACCACGAGGTACCACATCCTGGGGATTTATCCCCACGCAGCATCCTCTTGGCTTTGGTCATCCAGTGGGAAGAAGGAAAACACCTTTTCAAGATACCTGGGGTGTCTCAAAGCACAATCTGTGCTCCTGGAGCCTGGAGACAGGTGGTTGGAGGTTGCTTGGTGGGGATATGATGGGTTCAGGTGATGGGGGATCTCTGTGCAACCAAGTGTCTGTGAAAGGCTGAGGTGGCTCTGGGAGGGCACAAGGAGATGCAGAGGCCTTGGGATGCAGCTGCCCAGGGGGGGGTAGCAGGGGATGTGTTTGTGTGTTTGCTGTCCCCGTTGATTGTCACCCAGGGAAATGCCCCAGCCATTGCCAGATGTTTCCTTAGCTTGGGGTTTTGGAGTGGTGGCTTAGCTATGGTGGGTCATCAGGTGAATGAGGATTTTGTCTCATCTTGCTCAGCAAGAGAGCAAAGAGATCTGCCAGGCTCAATTTTCCAGAGGCCGTCCCATGCCTCCTGCTGTGGGGAGCTGGGGAATGGTGGTCAGGAATGGGATGGTTCCTGCTGGGCAGTTTAGTGAGTGGGATGTGCTGGCAGGTGGAGGGCTGCAAACCCCTCTCCTTCGGGGGGGTCAAGGTGTTGGGACTGGACTTATCCAAGAGTGGCAAAATAAACATTTTCCAGTACTTCTGGGTGAGCCCTAAGCAGGACAGCAAGTGCCCTGGCACTGCCCAGGGAGCAAGGACACAGCATCACTGCCCACTGCCAGGGCACAGAGGAGTGTGAGAGGTCCCAGGGCTTGGGTGCTGTGCTCAGCCACAGCCTGGCTGCAGGCAGGAGACTCCCCTCCTCAGAAGGGCCACGGAAAAACGTACGTGTATCCAAAAAATATTTTAGAGTTGAAGTCAATCTGTAGGGTTTTAGTCTACTGTGGAAAGCGGCTTCTCAGTTTATCATAATAAGTGTGATAGGTTCATTGTTACAGAAGACACACAATATGTTTGGCCCAAAAAGCAAAATAAGGCTTCTGAGGATGCAAAAAAGCAAAGCTGGGTTTTGCTACATTTCAATCTCAGCCTCCTCCCTATTAATATGCAGTGCTGAGCCAGGGGGGTAGGAGCTGCAATTTGCACATATGGAAAGAGAGGGAAGAGAACCCATTTCCTCCAAGAACATTTACATGGACGAGAAGAAAGCACTTTGGGACTGAGAGAGAGGAACAGGGGCGGGAGGGGAGGGAGGGGTGGTAAGTACATTTTATAGATAACAGTTTAGATGTCATAAACCAAGACCATGAGCCCTGGTGCTGTGGTTGGGGGCAGGAGGGGCAGCAGGGGGGTTGCAGGGCATCCCTCTGAGCTGCACAGGAGGGCAAGCCTGGGATGGTGGGGTTATGAGGGTCTTTGAAGGTCCCACCTTATGGTGCCACAGGGGCGTTTGCAGCAGAGATGGGAGTGGTGCATTTGGTTATTCTGAGGGCAGCTCCAGGTCAAGTGCAGAAGGAAATGAAGAGCTGCAGGCTCTGGCAGGTCCAGCTGCTGGTGAAGAGCAGTTCCACTGGAGCTGTTTGACTTCTCCTGAGGGCAATGAGGAGTCCAGAGCTGGGCACCCAGGGCCATTTAGCACTGGTTCAGACTGGGACATGAGTGGCTGAGCAGCAGGTTGTGGAGGGCTGAGAGGTTATGGGAGAGTCTGGACCAAGTGTCAGAGCTGATGGAGAGAGTACTGCAACTGCTGCAGGGGCACAACTCAGCCAGCAGATCAGGGGCAGTTTTCCTCTCCCTCCCCATGGCTGAGGATCTGTCTGCAGTGCTGTGTCTGCTGCCAGGCCCCCAGTTCAAAGGGGATGTGGGAAAACTGGAGAGAAGAGATGGTGATGGGTCTGGGGCACAGAACCTCCAGAGAGAGCAGGAGGGAGCTGGGCTGGGTCAGTCCTGGGAGGCAGGAGCTGGTGACAGCCTGCAGCTGCCTGAAAGGTGGACATGGAGGTGATGAAGCCAAACTCCTCTCACCACCTTCAGAGAAAATAATTTCTTATTGTTTTATTGAAATCTCCCCTCTTTCAGCTTGAAACCATCCCCTCTCATCCCATCCCTTGTCCCAAGTCCCTCCCCAGCTTTCCTGGAGCCCCTTCAGGCACTGGAAGGTGCTCTAAGGTCTCCCTGGATCCTTCTCTTCTCCAGGCTGAACACCCCCAACTCCCCCAGCCCTTGGATCATCTCCATGGCCTCCTCTGGACTCACTCCAATACCAAGATTGCAGCTTGGTTGGTTCAGGTTGGACATGAGGGAAATCCTTTTCCCCAGGAGGGTGCTGCAGCCCTGGGAAGGGTCACAGGGACCCGGGCACCTCCTGCCTTGGTGACACCTGGCTGAGCAAAGCCACAGCTCCCCTCGAGCTGCCACCACTCCTGCTCTGGCTGGGGGGAGGGATTGGGACCCCCTGGTGTACCCAGCAATGGTTGGATGGATGGATGGATGGATGGAGCAGCTGGACACAGCCCTGGGGAGCCTCCAGCACTGGGGACACCCAGCTGCCATCACCCTGCTCCTGCCCTGTCCCCTCTGGGTCACTCCAGACAAGGGTGGCAGCAGGAACCACGTCCTTGGGCTGCCCTTGGCCTTCAGCAGCACTTGTGGGGTTGGTGAGGAGCTGGTGGGGCTGAAGGATGCTCTTGTTCTCTGTGCCTGGGAGAAATCAGCCCCTGCTCAGTTCCATGTGTCCTACAATCCTGTGGATCAGCAGTGGGAATTTTCTGTAGGGAGGTTCTCAATAAAAATGGAGATGAGGTGTGGGAAGTGGAGGTGGAGGGAAATATTTAAGGTTTTTTTTTTTCCACTGTGGATTTCAGCTTTTAATCAAAAAATAAACCCAGAGTCAAATAATATTTTTTGAAATATTTTTAATGAAAACTGAAACTCTCCACAGGGAATAGAAGCTTAAAAAGAAAAGAAAAAAAAAAGGCTAAAGGCTAATAAAGTCAGACAACCATCAAGCCAAAGTTGAGCCACAGAAAAGTTTAGCAAGGAAGTGGAAAGAAGTGGTGTGAGAATGATCTTGGGATGTGTGACCACGACAGGGAAAGGGCAGCCAGAAAGATGTGGATCACACAGGATGCTCACACAAGATGTGGGATGAAGGATTTGCTCACATCCATCACTGGCTGGGAGTGGCACCTGGGGATGCTGGATGGTGACAGCTTGGGGACAGTGTCTGTGCTGGGTCTCAGCTGCATGTGGCAGGCCAGGGGTGGGGGTTTCCTGCACATTTGCTGCACCCTGCCAGCTGCATCCTTGTTCCTGGAGCAATCCATGCACAAACAGATGCTGATGGACCCCAGAGAGGGTGGCCCAGCTGGTTTTAGCATCAGAGGAGTGGGTATCAAATCCCAGGAGAGGAAGGTGCCCACCCCCTGGGAGAAGGGGCATGGAGAAGGTTGGAGGAGCTCTGCAGCACACACACTCCTGACTTCTGAGCCTCTGGATGAGCAGGGATCAGTGCCCAGCTGTGCCTGCCTCAAATTCACTGGAAATGCTGGAGGAAGCAAAGCTCTCACCTGACCCTGGTTCTAATCCCAGAGGAGCTGAGGCAAGGCAGAAAGCAGGTCCCACCCCACCTAAGTGGTAGGTACCCTGTGTTTATGGTAATAACAATAATTTACCCTTCACTATCACCTTCCAGCTGAAGAGCATAAAGCCCTTTGCAGGCATTAATTATCATTAGCCTAATGACACGGTTGATGAAACAGAGGCTGTGAAAGCTGGAGTGATTCAGCCAAGGTCCCCAGGCCCCTCTGCAGGAGGCAGGAGATACAGGCTGGGTGCAGGGGGGGCACCCAGAGCTTCACCTTCCCTCTGGAGGTGCTGGAGGTGTGCTGCACCCCTGCCTCCTCCCTGGGGATCACCCCACGGAGGTGGGATGGGTGGCAGCTGCAGGAGCCCTGCAGTGACAGGGACCACAGGAGGGGACAATCCTGGGGGTGCCCAGGGCTGGATGTGAGGGCAGCACAGGGAGGAGAGGGGACCAGCACGGGGGAGGTGGGGACAGAGCTGCCAAAGCCCCCCCAGCAATGAGGGCAGCAGGGTCAGGGCAGAGCATCTGCTGGGGGGTGCAGGGTACCTGCTATGGGGTGCAGGGCATCTGCTGGGGGGTGCAGAGCCTGTCTGGGCACGGGGCTGGGGTGCAGGACCTGCCAACACCACAGGGAAATTTTTTTTTTTAGGGCAATGGAATGATTTAGGGTTTATTACCAGCTGTGAGGGGCTGGGCTGCCAGGCCCGGGCAGTTTGGGGTTGAGGGGCACGGGAGGGTAACGGGGACAAACTGGGGCCCGAAGGAATGTGCAGGGAAGGGAGCCGGGGGAGGGGGGAGGGCAGAGGAAGTGCCGCCTCCTCCTCCTCCCTTCCCAGACACAACCTGCTCTCATTATCCTGAGCCACCACAGGCGCTAACACACACAAATATATTCTAATTTATTAGAGCTGGCAAAGATCTCTGCGCAGAGAGCGAGCGTTTTATTTTTGAGGCTCGGCGGTTCAAGTGTTTGAAAGGGCAGCATTCTCTGTGCCTCCAATGTGGGGCTAATGATAATCTAAATTAGTTATTGGAAATAATTACCCAGGCTTTATTGTGCCAAGCATAGCAGAGCCCTGGAGAGCAGTCGCGCTCAGACACGGCCATGCAGCTAAAAGCTTTGATGCTTCATTAATATTCAAGGGGAGTCTTGGGCTGTTTTCCCTCCTCCCTTCCCGAGCTGCCGCAGCTCTCTGGATGAACCCGAGGCCTCCGGTGACACCGATGAGGGGTCTGCCAGCTGAAATCAGCAGTGGTACAATATCAAAGTTCGCCGCACTCCTCATTCCCGGTGGGAAAGGTGGGATCGGGAGATGTTATCCTGCGGGGCGGGGGGCGGTGCCGAGACGGCTCCAGGCGCCTGGTTCCGAGATAATGCCGGAGAGGTAACATCTCCAAGGTTGTCCTACACAGCTGGGTTTTATGATATAATGGACCAAACTGGCTGCATAATTAATCAGCCTATATTTTTCCCCTAGTAAATCTTCCTGTGATGGGCAAACAGAAGCCCTGGAGCTGTGTTTGCCTGCCAGATCCCTGGCAGTGCCTGTGTGGCTTTCTCTTTTTCTTCTTCCCGTCTCTCTTTTGGAATAAATGCTGGGATTTGAAAGTGACTCCAGTGCTGCTCATAAGGATGTGGGGATCTCGGGGCTGCTGTTATTTTTTATATGCAAAGCAGCTGCAGCCTCCCTTCCAAAAACCTTCGGGCTCCAAGCAGGATGGCAGGATGGATTTCTGGATGTGGACTTGGCCTGGCAGGGCTCCAGGGAGAATTTCTCCTTGTTGAGGATTCTGCACTCATCGAGAATTCAGTCCTGGTGGCTCAGAGCAGAAGCAGTGTCCAGCTCAGAAATGATCACCATGCTCAGCACATCCCCTCAGAGCCCTGGGGGCTTGGCCAGCCACTGCCAGAAGCCTTGGCAGGATTCCTCCAGCTCAGCAGGATCAGGGTATAAAGAGAAAACCCCTCTGGCTTACAAGATGGGGTTCAGCCCCCAGAATCACAGGATGCTTCAGGGTGGAAGGGACCTTTAAAGCCCCTGGCAGTGAGCAGGAACATCTTCAGCTGGGTCAGGATGGGGCATCTCCCACCTCTCTGGGCACCTGGGCCAGGGTCCCACCACCCCCACAGCAAAGAATTTCCTCCTAACACCTGGTCTAAATCTCCAATCTTTCAGTTTGAAGCTGGTTCTCCCTTCATCCCATCCCTCCAAAGTCCCTCCCCAGCTTTCCTGGAGCCCCTTCAGGCATTGGAAGGTCTCCCTGGATCCTTCTCTTCTCCAGGCTGAACACTCCCAACTCTCCCAGTCTGGCTCCAGAGCTGCTCCAGCCCTTGGATCATCCCCGTGGCCTCCTCTGGACTCACCCCAACAGGTCCCTGTCCCTCTTGTGTTGAGGACCCCAGAACTGGGCCCAGCACTACAGGGGGGTCTCACCAGGACACCGTTTTCCTGGTGAGCACCATAGAGCTTCACATTACACTGGGACAAACCCAGGAATTTCAGCCTCCCCACACCTCAGGCCTGGACCATGCAATGGCCAAAAACTCCACAAGCCTCATAAATCCTGGAGGAAATCCTGTGGTGCTCTGCAGGGAGGTGCCAGGCTGGAGGTGTGGGGTGGGGAGGGACCCCAGGGGTGTCCTGGGGGCAGTGGGTGTGGGAGCTGTGGTGCTGCAGGATGCTCTGAGTCATTCCCTGCTCTCCTGGTCCCACGTCCATCCCACGCCAGTGAGTTATGGGACTTCTCCTCTGCTGAGCAGGCACAAATCATCAGGGCCTGTCAGGAGTCAGGATGAAGTGGGCTGGCTGGAGAGTCCACACCAGTCCTTTAACAAGATTGATGCTTTGCTGCTTCCCAGGTCTGAGTTCAAGAATCTATATTTTATTCCTTCCTTCCTCTCCCTTCTCCCTGCCCTGTTTGCCACTGCAGAAACCCACTCTTATAATTCCTGGTCAGGTTTGTATGTGCCAGGTTGTAATGTGTCTCCTTGGGATGAAAAAAATTGTTTCTAGGAAAGATTTATGAGGAATGAATTATTTAACCTCACACTCCTGGCTGCCCCTCTGCCTGCTCGCCAGCAGAGACTCCAGGAATGGAGAACTTTGCCTAAGGAAGCCCAGGTCCAAATGGGCCAGGGGGTGATGGATGCTGCCTTGGCATCAGGCACGGGGCTCCCTGGGGACCCAGAGGGCAAAGCTGGTGCCAGGGCTATGAGCAGCAGATCCCTGGAAAGCACTGTGGAGGCAGGTGGGGCCAAAGCAGGCAAGAAGAAAACCAGGGGTGAACAACTGGAAAAACATCTGGAGTGGCCTCTGTTAGGGCAGGACATCCCTGATCCAGCAGAACCTTCCCTGCTCCACCAGGACCCTCCCTGATCCACCAGGACCATCCCTGATCCACCAGGACAGGACCCATTGGTGCAGCAGTACCACAGTGACTTCTCCTGGGCAAACCACGTCCCAACCATCACTCAGGCTTGGAGCTTCCCTCCATATTTTGGATTTCACAGGAGCCTGACAAAGGGGGTGCTGGGCAGGGGGGGTGGTACCAGCAGGGCCAGGGCCATGGAGCAGCCCAGCCCAGGGTTCTGTGGACTCAGGGCAAACTGAAAGGAACCAAATGTGTTTGTGAGCTATTTGCCCCTTGAAAATGAGGGTTTCTGCAGGAAGTGCCTGTCTGCAGTGAATTTCCAGAAAGAGAAAAAACACACACACACACACACAAAAAATCGGTTTGTGCGAATTGAAAACAAAAACCTGCCAGACGTTCCCTGCTCCTCACTCGCCCGCCTCCTCAGAGAAATATTGGCAGGAGATGGGGAAGGGAAGCCAGAAAACTTCTGAAGAAAAATATTAATGAAAATAAACCTCATTCTGCTTCCTTTTTTAATTTCCAAGTGGGAGATAAAGGGCTCCCTGCCATGCCCTCTGTGCTCGATGCTGACCCCAGAGCAAGGATGAGAATGAGGATGATGCTGGTCCAGCCCTGCTGCTGCTTGCTGAAAAGCCAACCCAGGCATAAATTGCTCTGCACACTCCTCTCCCACGTGTCCTGGAGCAGCTCCTGATCCCTGGGAAGCATTTAGGAATGGGTCCTGCCTGGGAGCTGGGTGATGGCAGGAGAGGAGCCCCAGCAGGATGGGAAGTGGGCAGGGATGTTGTGTTTGGAGAGGACTGGAGGAGACTGGATGTCCATATGGCTGCTCAGGGACCTCAGCATGAAAGTGGCCTGGCTGAGCAGAAGACCCTGGAAACCCCCAAAAGGAGTCCCAGAAGCCAGGCTGCCTGAGGGAATGGTGTGTGGACAGAGTTCAGGGTGTCCTGCAGCTCCAGCCCCATGGCACAGCAGCAGCAGGAGAGCTGGGAAGGGATTTCTTTCCACGTGTAAGCCAAGGGGTGAGTGAGGAGGCCAAGGGGTGAGATGGTGATGCTGCATCAGGCAGAGTGCCCCTCTCCATCCTCTCACAAAAATCCTCCAGCCCCTCCAGAGATGCCCAAAGCATTCAGTGCAGTGTGAACCTTGCAAGCAAAGTGCCTGGGAAAGGGAAAAGAGGGAATCGTTCCCTCCTCCAGTGACCCAGGGCTGGGCACAGCAGAGCCTGGCACTGCCTGGGCCAGGGGAACAGAACCTGTTTTGCCTTGATGTGCCACGAGTTCACCAGGAATCTCTCACCCTCGCTGAGATCATCTCAGGAGCAAACCCAGAGGCAGCAGGACCTGAGCCCATCACCCCAGGAGCAGAGCCAGGCAGGGATTTTGGAATTCCAGCAAGCCCTGGACATGCAGAGTGACAGGGGGACAGTCACCACCTGAGGGACCCCTCAGCACCTGAGCTCTGACCCTGCTGCACCCCGAGCTGAGCAGGCACGGCGGGGTTACCCTGCACACCCACATCCATCCCTGCCTCGTGCATCCCAAACAATGCCCAGAGACACCCCCAGCAACGCCTCCAGCCTGCAGGTAAAACTAATTTTACCCACTGAGCACCTGCCAAATTGATTTTCTGGGTCTGACACCGGTAAATCACTCGAAATTTCAAGCCTCCACAAAATTTGCATTCTGCTATTTTCATGTCTCTTGGAAATTCTCAACTCTGGCTGCGTCCAGCAGGGAACTTCTTTACAAGCAGCCCAAGGGTCAGGAGACAAGGAATGGGAAAATGGGAACATGAGAGACCACTGGGAAGTAGAGGATGCCTTGTGCTGTATGTTTGGGTCCAACGTTTGGGTTTGGCTCCCCCGGGTTTGATGGGTTTGTCTGTAGGTGAACAACCCCTTCATCTGATCTGCTCTGGAAGGGGCTCCCTGTGGATGTTTCCTACAGGAGAGAGCAAATCCCTCTGTGGTGTCCTGGTGATCCCTGTCTGTGAGGAGCTGGGAGCTGCACTTGGTGTGCTCTGGTTTGCTCAGGAGAAGGATGGAATCAGATGAAGCCCAGCAGTGATGCTTCTGGCTGATAAGGTCCCTCTGTGGGCACTGGTATGGGGGCTGCATCACCTGGGTTTGGGTGGCTGAGGGGGGCCCAAGAAGGAGCCACAAACCCAGGTTTTATTTCTTTTGACCCTGATGTGTGAAGTAGCTAATGGTGCTTGTGTGGAGAGCTGTTGTGCTGCTTTTGTGTCACAAGGACACACAAAATGAGAAATCCAAGTGTTGTTGAGGTGTTCCTGAAAACAACAATAGCGCTGGAGGAGGATTTTTGTCTCTGAGCTTTTTAGTGGGATGGATTCTCTTTTCCTTCAGTGTCCCAGCTGCTGGGTGGCTGAATGTGTTCTGTGGTTTCTTTCTCTCCTGAGTGGGCTCCTTGGGGCACAGGGTCAGGGTGCTGTAGCCCTGGCTGGGAGTTGCCCTCTCACTTGCAGCCTCACAGAAAAGGATGAGCAGAGGTGAGGAGGCACAGGGAATGAGGCTGAAATAATCTGGAAGAGGTCGCCCTTATTCTGATCCTCATCCTTCTGGTGCTTGCAAGTGGAGTGGGGCTGTGGCCAGAGAGCATCGTGGGAGGGAGACCCAAAAGTACAGAGATGGCTGAATCCTGCAGTGGAGTGAGATGGGAATTTAAAATAATGCAGAAAAGGAGAAAAAAAAAGGAGGAACTATAAGAAAGCTGAAGAACTGCAAACACCTGCTGGGTGGGAAGACCTGAAGGGCAGTGTGACACCTTCAGAAAGAGGGTTAGAAAGCCAGGGCATGGATTGCAACACAAAGTGTTGTGGAGATCTAGATTTGGTGCACCAGAGGTCAAGGAGGAATGCCAGAAGGTGGGTCATGAAAGATAAAACAGCACCTAGCCCTAAAACTGAAAGATGGAAGTGCCAGTGTTATCAGCAAGCAGAGGTGAGGATGAAGGGGCATGGAGAGAAGGCTGGGAGGAGGCAGAAGTGGTGTCCAGGTTGCTGCTTTCACACATCCAGAGTGTCCAGGGCAATGTGGAGAAGATAAAAAAAAGAGAAGAAAAACTTCAGAGAACTTCTGTGGTTGCCCTTTGGAGAAGGGGAAGGAGTGAAGGCAACGGAGGTGGGTAAGTGATCAGAGTTTGTGAGGAAGGCTTTGCCACTGGAATTCTTCAGGGGAAAAGGGTTGTTCTTACACATGGGATTTTTCCCTGAGGACTTTGGGACCTGGTCTTCTGGGGCTGGATCTGGCACAGCCAGTCAGTGGGCTTTGAGACAAGAGAAGTCTGGAAGGAGTATGGGAGGGGGGAAGATGCTGCCACATCTCCTGAGCACTGTGCTGCAGTGAGTGAGCCCTTGTTGAACACAGGAATGAGGGGATGGAAATGGAAGTGACCACTGCCTTCTTGGGAAGAAAGCTCCAGTTAGTGGAATGCACAGTTAATGCACTGAAATTATGGGCAACCAGCCTACCTCTGCCTCAGAATCCTGGAAGAAATGGTTCAGGAGTAGAAGTGGTAGCAAGGAGTCATTCCAAGGCACTGGAGACTGTAACCCAGAGATCTGAACTGGAAATGGAGGGTAGATAATCACCTTTCCTTTGTGTATAACATTTTTTAGCTTCTCTGAAGTGGGAGGACAGTTCAAGTCACTGAGATGAATGGAAAAAGCAGAACAAAATGCAAAGTGGGTTCTCCAAAGGAAGCAGAGCCCGAGCAGCAGGAAGGCATTGCCCACTGCCTGGATTCAAGGAGCTGTTGGATGGGGAAATCCCATGGGAAATCATTGGCTGACCTAGAGGAGATGGGATCACAGAGTTCAAGCAGGGAAGGAACTTGTGGAGGTTGATCCTGCAGTGGGTAATATGAAAAGGAGGTTATCAGGAGGAAGAAAAATAAGTAATGATGTTCCCTGTGGACGGCTCCTGGGGCTCTCCCAGTGTTTCCTTTCCTGGCCTTGGCTGCACCCTGCCTGGAACACAGGGAGCTGGAGGAAAACCATGTCAGAAGGAGCAGGGAAACCAAGAAAGGAAGAGCAAAAAGCAGGGAGGAACAGGGGAACTCTTCCCTTGCCAGAACCCGACGTCAGGCAGGACTTGCAGCCAGCAAAGGGACGGCACCTCCTCGGCTGAGAGCTCAGATAAGACCAGGCAGAAACAGCTCAAGTATCTCTGTGCTGATGCCAGGAACATGAGCAATAAAATGGAAGAATTAGAAGGCCTCATCCAGGAGGAATGAGTAATCCTGGGAACTGTGGATACAGGAGGACTTGTCTCCCAAGATGGGAGAACAAATGCTTCAGATATCCTTGATCACAGTCAGAGCACTCTGCTGGATAGAGACAGGGGGGTGGGTTTGGAGTGTGTTTTGCTAACAAGCAAAAAAAGATAATTCAGTCCTGAGGGTAAGCTCAGCTTGACCTGCTGGGCCTTGTTTAATGGGGTGGACATGAGTAGGGCTGGAGCTCAGGGTGAGCAGGGACAAAACTCCAGCTCTGTCCAGAGCCTACATCCCTGTGGGATGGAGGAAAGGGCTCCAGGTCCCCAGCAGGGATGGGCCCTAAGGCTGGAAGCAGCAAAGGGCAGGGAGGGAGGGAAGCCCTCAGCTCCCAGCTCTGCCCCTGGGCTCCAGGAACCCCCTGCCCTCCCCTGCCAGCACATTTTGGGGGGTGCTGCCCTCACAGTTTCACCATTTACACCCTAACCCTCCCCCTCCTGCTGCTGGGCACCACCTCAGCATCCAGATCAGCCCCCAGATTGTGCTTCACCTCCCAGCTTCCACCACACCCAAGGTGTGTGGGCAATTACCTGGTGACTCCACACACACCCTGAGAGCTCTAATTACCAGGCAGAGGCAATGCAAGAGCAGAGCTGCAAACTGTGTCACCTTTCAGCAGTGTGCCAGGCAGTGGGCACTGCTGGGCATCTCCATCACCTGCACCTGGGGACCGTGGCACCATCCCTGGCACCATCCCTGGCACCATCCCTGGCACCATCCCAGCCCTGCAGGGTCTCCACACAGGAGGTTTGATAGACCCAGCATGGCTGAGTTCACAGCACCAGATTGTGGAATCACAGAATTGTTTTGGTTGGAAAAGACCTTTCTGATCATCCAGTCCAACCCTTCCCCCAGCACTGCCCAGGCCACCCCCACCCCGTGGCCCTCAGCCCCACATCTCCAGGGCTCTGAAACATTTTTTTGTTTGCAGAAAGCCACAAGGTTCCCCCTCAGCCTCCTCTGCTCCAGCATCAGCACCCTCAGCTCCTCCTTGGGCTCCAGACCCTTCCCCAGCTCCATTCCCCTTCTCTGGACACCCTCCAGCCCCTCAATGTCCCTCTGGTCATGGGGGGGGGTCCCCAAATGACCCCAGGATTTGATGTGAAACCTTGAATTTCCCTTTAGCACTGGCAGAGTGGTCCCAGTGCCTCTGTCTCTCTCCTCTTGCCCATGCTCACTGGGGATGCTCTGCAGGTCCCAGTCCCCCCAGAGCTTCCCCCCAGGCAGAGCATCTCCTGACTTGGGGCCAGCAGTCTGATATTCCTGCATCAGGCAAAGCTGCACCTCAGTTTTCTCCCCAAATTAAACCCTGCAGAGAGCTGCTCACCAAACATCCCCCTGCAGCCATCCCCAGAGCATCCTGAACCCGGAGTTTCCCTCATCTCCCTGCACCCCAACATCTCCTGGGGTTTCTGTGGAGCTGGCTCACCCTCCAGAGGGGTCTGATCCTCATGTCAGCCCCTTGGGTCACTGCTCAGCTCCTGGGGCCTTGTGGCTGTCAGGGAGGGGTTGGGTGACAATTACAGCACGAGCCAATTCCAGCCAAAATAACACAGGGCTTTGTTGGCAGTGGTTGGTAAATGAGCCCCAAAAGCCATTTGGATTGGGCTGGAGCTGGATGTGAGGGCTGCATTCAGTGCACAATTGCAGGGGAAAAAAAAAGGAAGGACAGCTAAAATGTTTTCTTATTTTCTTTGTGCATTTTATAATAAAGACGCTTTTTTTACTGGAGAAGTCCCCCCCTCAAAAAAATAAAAAAAATAAATAAAAAGAAAAAGAAAAAAGAAAAAAAAAAAGGAATCAAAGGAAAAAGAAAAGGACAAAAGGAAAGGCTTGTAAACCATTTCATTTCCTGTAGAACAAATGTTTTGGCATGACCTAAATTCACTCTTCTGATTTCCATTTCTTGCAAGTTAAAACGCTTCTCGTTCCCTTTGCCTCATCCCAAACCCCTCCCCTTCAGGTTCTCTGCTGGGAGATGGACTGAGAAATTCCCCCATTTCCCTGCCCCAAGAACATCCCCATTGCTCCACCCTGACAGCTCCTGGTGCCCCATTCCCCTGGCAGCCCCCAGGATGGGTGCAGGCTGGGTCTGCCCCCCCAGGAGCCCAGAAAACCCTTCCCAGGGGGTCCCAGGGAAGCTGGGGGGGGGGGGGATCCCTTTGATCCCTTTGTCCATAGGTGGGAAGGGACCCAATTTCCATCCCTGCCCACACTGAGCCCCAGCAGAGGGGGGTGTGGGTGGGGGGTTTGTGGGGCAGAGTGAGCTGTGGGTGGGTGGTGGGTGATGGGGAAGGGGTCTCGAGGGTCTGTGTCTTGTGATTGAAGCACGAGCAAGCCCAGAGCCCGGGGTGGGAGCATTTCTATAAATGAGAACAAATAAAGGAAGTCAGTGACAGTCATTTTGGACGTTTCCCTGTATGTAAATGCGTTTCCTTGGTAATCACATCTCGAGTATTTCTGTTTATTTTTATGCATCTGTTTTTGGTTAGCACACAGGGCTCTCTGCTGAACCAGAGCAATATCCTCAGATGTCCCTCACCTTGGCACGAGACACGGGGACAGGGACACCCCTACTCCAGACACCTCCCCTCACACACATGGGGGGGTCCCTCCCAGCCCTGTCAGGGAGCTCTGGGCAGTGAGGTGGCTGGAGCTGAGTTCTCCTGTCCCTGCCCTGTGCTTTGTGCTGCTCTCAGTGACACATTTTTAATTGTGCCCTTCAGCTGCCTGGGGGCTTTTTAAACCCCGGGATTTAAAGTTTTACATCAGGATCTGAATTCAGCTGCTGGTGCTTGAGTGCCAGGCCCAGGACACGGGTGGGTGACCCTTGCTGCTCCCCGGGTCAGGTGAGGGCAGGACATGGGTTTTATGGACTCAGAGAGTCACAGCATCATCTGGGTTGGAAGGGACCTCTAAAGTTCCAACCTCCTCAAGCATCACCTTGAACATCTCCAGGGATGAGGCCTCAACCCCCTCCCTGGGCCGTCTGCTCCATTTTTCCCCTCCCTTCATGGGAAAGAACTTTTTTCCAACACCCAATCTAAATCTCCTCTCACTTAACCCCCCTGCCCCTAAGCAGTGCCCACTGCAGGTGACTGAACTGAACTGGCTGCTGCTGTTCTGCTCCTCTCAGCCCCTCTGATGGGTTGTGAAGGGAGGGTGAGAAGTGGGATGGAGAGGTCTGGGGGGCTGGTGTCCCCATCCCCTCTGTCCCAGCAGCTTTGTGTGGATGGGTCTCCATGGATAGCCCCTGGCACATGGAAGCCACCTCGCCTGGCCCAACCTCTGGTTCTGGCTGGGGTCTCACTGATGGACTGGAGAACAAATCTTCCAGGTTTTGTTAAGAATTTTGTTAAGGATTTTCCCTTAATTTCAGCTAAAACATCCTTAATACCAGAGGTAGCTCACACACATCTCAGCCCTCCCCACACTCCATCCCCTGACACTCACAGCACTGCAGGCACAAAGCTGACATTTGCTTTCTGCCACCCCCCCCAAACACCTCATAACCTGACACAAGATCTGTACCCACCCAGCTCAGGGACCACCTCGGAGTGAGAAATAACTGGGGAGGACTCAGGCAGTGAAGCAGCTGCCTCCCTACCACGCAGCACCTGATGGAAGCCACTGCTGCAGCATTAACCCAAAGAAAAGCAGCATTTTCTCATTCACCTAAAATTATCCACCCACTAAAATAGGTACCATATCCTAGTGATAAACAGGAGCTGGCTTGGGAGTTTAAGCTCCTCTTCTTCTCCAGTGTAGCAGAAACCAAGCTCAGCTCCAGCTGCAGGGCTGCAATGTCTCAGCTGGAAGGAGCTGGTGCTCCCTGCTCGTTTGGGATGAGAGCTCTTTGCTGATGCCCCTACAGACACTGACACACACATTCACACCACTTCCAGTTCCCATTGTGATTTGCATTGCCCTTCAAGCCCAGGGTTTATTATTCCTGCATTTTGCTGTATCCCAGCCAGAGACCCCGGCCCCGTTGTGTCAGGCACTGTACAAACCCTCAGATGGAATGGCAGCTCTGGCCTCTGAGAGCTGGCAGCCTCATAGCCATTTTTGGATAGAAAAATACCACACTGCAAGAAAAAAAGAAAAAAAAAAAAACCCACAACAAAGAAAAAAAACAAAACAAAAAAAACCCCCAAAACCTTGGATTGCATGTAAAGAAATCAAGAAAATGCTATTCCCCCACTCCTGCTGTCTGTGCTCAAGCATTCCAAGAAGTTCCTGTCCTCATCTGTTAGGATATCATCTTACAGCTCGATGACAAACAGAGAACTTGCCAGTTTAAACACACAGGTCTCGTTTTTGCTCACTGGTGCACACCTCACTCACCTTTCTGCCACAGGGCTGGGTGGGAGGGCAGCTGTGGTCCCTGTCCCCTGGCAGGGACACCCTGGGGTGCTGGCAGTGCTGCTCCTCCCTGCACCCCAGGGTGCTCAGCTCTCACACGTGTTCACACTCAGCTCCTGCTCACCTCCACCCTCTTTTTACCCCCTGGGACCCCCCAGGGACCCCAACTCCTGCTCCCCATCTGCTGGGGGTGCATTGGCCAGAGCCCAGAGGGTGCTGGGGACCCCAGCAAAGCCCCAGCCCCTTCACAGCCTTACCCAAACCAAGCAATTACAGTAAATAAACCATATTAAATGCCACATTACTGATGCTATGGCAGTCCTTGAGTGCAGCCCACACCCAGCTGATGCCAACCCTGCAGCTTTTTGCCTCCCCCAGGGGCTCCCCCAGCCCTGAGGATGCTCTGGCAGGTGAGGGGCTGCAGCTCCCCCGTCCTGCTGGGCTCAGCCTCCCTCAGCACCCACTTTCTGTCCCCTGTGAGATGGCTTTTCCTCAGCTCAGTGCCTGCTCACACAAGGAGGAAGGAGCAGGCAGGTCCCCGTGTCCCCAGACAGCCACCCAAAAGCTCAGGGCTGCCTGGAGCCCCCCAGAGCCCCCATCAGGAGGTGTGGTGTGTGCAGTGATCCCTGCAGTGGGATGGATGCCCAAGGATGTGTTGTCCATTACTCCTTCTGAGATAAGGGGCCATATGCTAGTGCCTGATTTGTGCCTCCCTTTCTTCCCTGCCTTTTTTTTTTTGGCTTTTTTTTTTTCCCTCATGAGTTTTAAAAGGGTGGAGTGGCCAAGCCTGAATGTCAAACCTTCTGACCTCCTCCAGCATCTCACTGGGGCTCTCAGGGGGAGCTGAGCAGGGCAGGGAACCAGCAGCATTTGCTGCAAGGTGATTCTGTGCCCACCTTGCTGGCCTCAGAAGAGCAGAATTGTGCTCTGGTCCTGATGTCCCCAAGCAACACAATGTGGCCTCAGGACACTACAGGTTTCTCCCGGAGGAGATTCTGACCTCAGGACCTCCAGGACTGACTGACAGAACAGTCCAAACATTCTGCTGAAAACCCCAGAAAACACATTTTTCCTCCATCATATACAAACATGCCACCTGACATTCATGTACCTACAGTCACAGAGCTAAAAAATTGATTATTTCAGTTCACTTGTGCTTTAAAAGAAAAAAAAAAAAATGCCAGGTTTAAAGGCAAGGCAGGGTCAGCTGGGGGTGGGTGTAGGGGTTAGGACCTGCTTGCTTTAGAGGGGACACAGGGTTGTGGCTGTCCAACTCAGCATATTCCATGGTTCTGTCTTTGTGCTGTGACTGTAAAATCAGTGTAGCTGTGCTGGCAGGATTGGTGCTGGACCCTGTGCTGGACCCCGTGCTGGACCCCAGCCCCTTCTCCTCATGCAGAAGCCCCCGGGATGCAGTGAGGATGCTCCTGGACCACAAGGACAGGGCTGGTCACAGGGGGTGCTCGCTGGGCAGTGCCAGGGGACAGACCCATGGCTCTGATCTGCTCCTCAGGAACTGCAGAGCAAAGGCTGAACCAGCTCCCACGGGTCTCTGTCTGAGGGTTTTGCTGAGAACAGGGTGTGCAAAGAGGCAGTCGGTGGCTGATGGTTGTTTTTGGGGGGCATTCCATTGGGATGTTTGAAGTGCAGCAACACAAAGGCATCCCTGTTACCCCTGTGGCCCCCCTCTTTCCCCTGTGGGACAGAAAACGGATGGATATTCTGAATATTCCTGGTTTTCTGCAGAGGGAAATGGCTGAGGAGAGAGCACAAGCACGGTGTCCTTGCAGCAGAGCAGCTCCAAGGACGTGGTCACCACCCCAAGGACATGGTTGTGGCTTCAAGGACGTGGTCACCAATCCAGGGACATGGTCACAGCTCTGAGGCCACGGTCAGGGAGGGCAGGGCTGTGGGGGGCAGCCAGGGCAGACCCCTCCTGCATGGGCACTGCACTCCAGACGGTGCCTGCTGAGCCTCAGCCCCACCAGCAGCCCACAGGAACCCACTCCCACCATCCCAGAAGGTTTTTGCTGGAGAGCTGGAGGAATCCAGCCCTGCGCCAGGCAGAACTCCAGGTTCCCAGCCTGCTGCAGCAGCCAAGCACTCGGATAGCTGGCACTGGGCTCTCTCCTTGAATTACTCATCTTTTCCATTACGAGGCCTCCCATGCTCCAGCAATCCATCTGCTTGGTGGAGCAATTGCAGGATGATGCCTTTTGTCAGTGATGTTAATTTTGGCAGCCAGCAGCAGCCCTGGTGCTGAAGCTCCCCACTGAGTCCTTGTCCTGGGCACCTCGCTACGTGCTCAGAGGTGAGGGTGGTCGGGGCAGTCCCCTCCTCTGCTTCTCGGGGCTTTTTTGCCCGGTGATGACTTCTGAAACTGGCACAGGGCTTGGCAGGGTGTGTGCTGGGTGCTGGTTGTGCACACAGGAGGAAGGCACAAGGTTTGGTGCTCTGCACCAG
The DNA here is from genome assembly GCF_036169615.1 of Heliangelus exortis. Taxonomy (NCBI): domain Eukaryota; kingdom Metazoa; phylum Chordata; class Aves; order Apodiformes; family Trochilidae; genus Heliangelus; species Heliangelus exortis. The sequence goes on along the minus strand of NC_092445.1, from coordinate 862,979 downwards.
GCTGTACCAAACTCCCAAACCCTCTGCTCACATTTTGCTCCCCAGCTGCAGCCCTTTCAGGACCTGCCAGATCTTTGCTCCCTCACTCAGGATTTTCCTGCCCTGTGTCATGGCTGATGCTGGGATGCTCGTGGGCTGCAGCCACTGGGCTACCAAGTGACCAGAGATTCAATGTCACTGCAGCTGCTCAGCACCTCGGGGGGACCCTACGTGACCCCCAGAACTCTTCAGGAGCTGCACGAGCCCCACAGCTGCTTCCTCTGCTGGGTTCTCCTCAGTGATCTGCTGCCTCCTCCTCTTTGGGGTCCTCCCTTCTCTGGGTCCCCTCTGACCTCGGATGATTCCAGATTCCCCCCTAATAGAGAGTGCTGCAAGGGGGATGGCTCAGCAGGGACCATGGGGACAATCTCCCTGTGCAAGGTGAAGATCAGCAGGCACAGCTTGGGGTACCTGGAACTGGAGAGTTCTGCTCCACGTCTGCTCCATGCCCATCTCCTTGGTGTCCCTCACCACTTTGCCTCTGGCAGGGCTCTCAGCTTTGAAGAGGACTTCTTGATAAAGAGCTTTGGTGCAGGCTTGCACCCAAAATTAAGCTCCTGGGAGGCTCGTCCGGCTCCCAAAACTGAAGTCAGCAGCTAAACTGGTCCTGGAGCACCATCCTCTGGAGCTGAGCCACGGGCCTCAGGGATGTCCCCAGGATGCTGCTCTGCAGCCTTTAGTGTTGGTGATGCAGGGGGTCTGAGGGTGCCCATCCCACATGGGGCATGTGCCCCCCTTCTCCCTGCCCAGGGGACTTCCCAGGAAAGGTCCCTGTGAGCTTCTGTGCAGCCACACAGTGAGCAGGGGTTGTCCTGAGCACTGCAAAAGCTGACAAGAGGGGAAAATCCTTTTCTGTGTCAACAGCCCTTGCCCCCCAGCAGAGAAGGGAGGAGTCACCCAAACTTTTGGGTTGGAAAAGACCTTTATGGGTTTGCCCCCAGACCTGGGCTGGAGGCAGCAGGGAGCCAGGGGAGCTCTGAGCAGTCTCAGAGGGGCTGTGGTGAAGGAACAGGACACATGGGGATGCGGGACAGTCACAGAACCCACACAGCATGGGACATGTGCCCAGGGCTGCTCCTGGGGGCTGGACCCACATCCAGAAGAAGGTCAGAAGGTGCCTGTTTGTGTCTGTGTGCAGAGAAGAAGCTGGGATTGACATCTGTGTGAGTGTGTGTGTGTGAGTGTGTGTGTGTGTGTGAGTGTGTGTGTCTGTGTGTGTGTGTCTGTGTGTCTCTGTGTGTGTCTGTGTGTGTCTGTGTGTCTGTGTGTGTCTGTCCGTGTCTGTGTGTGTGTGTAAGGAGGTGCCCACGCTGCTCATGTCCTGGTGTGCAAGGAGCACCCACCCTGCCCGGGGGCACCCACCCGTGTGCTGCTCTGTGTCTGTGGGGCTGGGAGGGGTGTGCAGTGTGCAGGATGTGAGTGGCAATGGCTGGAAACGCTCTCCCCACTCCCATTTTAATCAGAGAAATGAAGCAGCTGTTGGAGTGAATAGACCCTGCACTAAAGCAGACGTCTTAATATCTTTTGCAGAGGAGGTGCCTTGTGATTCATTCTGTACATCTCTATTACTCAGCTTTTGATAGGGGCTTACTTGTCTCAAGTGCTTTTCATTATTGCCCTAATGCTATCTATTAACATACTGGATGGAGGCTCTTTTCTCATCTGGAGCATGCATCACTGTGCTTTTAAAGATTATGGGGCTTGCAAATACATAACACTTTACTGCCTCCCTGACATAATTCTCTGGGAAAAGAAATACATGTAAATAGATAGGTAAATAGATAACTTAGTTGGAGGGCTGCAGGAGATGGAGACAGACAGAGAGACCCTGGCAGAGAGCTCAGCACAGCGTTACCTCCTCTATAATAGATGAGGAGAGAGCTGCTCTCAGCCTTTACTTCAGAATTTTTGGCCACCGTTTGCTCTCACTTGGAAAATCCTTGTTTCCCGGCCCCCCACCTCCAGGCTGCAGGGTGGGCCACCCACTGGAGATGGGGAAAGGTTTCTGTGGCCCAGGAGTGGGGTCACCACGGGGGGACAGGGAAGGGGAGAGGAGTGTGACAGGGAGATGAGAATCTGCTCATGTGGAGCTGGGAGCTGAGCTGGAAACCTCAGCAAAACCCACAGGACCTGAGGTGAGAGCAACTGGGGTGACTGGGGGTGCTGGTCCTGGAGCAGAGGAGGCTGAGGGGAGACCTTGTGGCTCTCTGCAACCCCCTGAGAGGAGGTTGGAGCCAGGGGGGGTCGGGCTCTGCTCCCAAGGAACAAGGGATGGGACAAGAGGAACTTTTGGCACAACTCAAGTTGTGCCAGGGGAGGTTTAGGTTGGAGCTGGGGAAGAATTTCTCCCTGGAAAGGGTTGTCAGGGCCTGGCCCAGGCTGCCCAGGGCAGGGCTGGAGTCCCCATCATCCCTGGAGGGGTTTCAGAGAAACCCCTGGGGATGTGGGGATGAGGGACATGGGGTGGACTCAGTAGAGTTGGGTTCATGGTTGGAATCAATGATCCTAAAGGTTTTTTCCAATCAAAATGATTCCATGATTCCGTGACCACAGCATGGACCAGAGCCACGGACTCAGCTCTGGCAGAGCCCTCCTGAGCATCCCCAGCAGCACCATTTCAGCTGTGGGTCAGTTCCCTGTGCTAAGGAGCAGGGAGGCAGCTGAACACTGGGACTGGGCTGGGACTCCTGGAGGCAGAGCTCATCAGGGGAGGATTCCAGGTGTGGTTTTCTGGGTCGGGGTTATTACAGAGTTATCAATCAGTGCTCTGCTGCATGACAGAGCAGGGCTGGAATCCTTGAGGAGTGCAATAGTGAGACAGGCCCAGGAAAGACCCAGAGCTGAGAGCAGGCAGTGAGATTTCTCTTAGTTTTTTTTTCTCCAGTAAATGACTCTGCCTCAAAATGAAAACTTTTTTTTTTTTTCCTTCAAGAAAGGAATAAATTGGAATTATAGTTTAATAACTGTGCAAGTGCTTTTTTTCCTCAGCTCAAGAGGACTTTTTATTTCAAATTTTGTTCAACTGTGGTAAGAAATGCAATGGCATGAAAGCAAAATTAAGCAGCCTGAGATTGGCAGAACTGAACAGTTCAGCTGCAAGTGGGCATTTTCCTTCTTTCTCAATTTCTAACATTTTGGAAACCCATTTCCCTGCTGTGTGCCTGTGCTACAGCCATCTCTAGCCTGCAGGGAGCATCTTCCTCACACCCTCCTGAATGATCCCCAAGATGTGGGGGGGCTGCCTGGGGGGTTTGGCTACACTGACCCCTCCTCAGCAAAGCATCCAGGGGCACCAGGCAGGGACCAGATCAGATCCTCAGCTGCCCAGAGGTTCCCACAGCTCAGGACCCTTTGACCAGGGACTCTGGTGGTCCCAGAGGGATGGGGGGATGAACAGGGACCCCACTATGGTGCTGCTAGGAGATACCAGGAGCAAACCCTGCATCATGTCCCTCCAGCCCAGGGCTTGTCCCTCCTCAGGGCTGGGCTGTGTCCTGCCCTGTGAGCCCCGGGGAGCTTTCATGCAGAGAAGGCTTTAGGTACCCCAGGTTCAGCATCCTCTGATCTAAACAAAGTCAGGGCAGCCTCAGCCTCTCCTGCTGGGCAGGGGACAGGGATGGCTGGGGTTAGTCCTGGCACCAAGGAGTGAGAAGGGAAGGAGGGGAGGAGGCAGCCTGAGCTGACATAGAGCCTGTGTTTGGTTGTCAGGATCATAGAATCACAGAATCATGGAATGGTTTGGGTTTGGACCATCCATGCCCACCCCCCTGCCATGGCCAGGGACCCCTCCCACAGCCCAGGGTGCTCCAACCCCATCCAAACTTCAACACCTCCAGGGATGGGACAGCCCCTTTCCCATCCTCAGGGCTGGGGGGAGATGCCTTGTGCTCCCCCCTGCTCTGAAAATCCTCACATTTCCCTTCTCCAGCCTCAGGGCTGCCAGTGCCCTCCCAGGAGCACCCAAAGGTGTTTCCCCAGGTGCTGCCAACCTGTGAATGCAGCTTTACTCCACTCAATAAATAACCTCCAGGACATCTCACAACCTTTTATAAACTGAGGCTGATGCTGGCTCCTAGCTATGGTTAATCATATAAACTTGCCTAATTTTATTCCATCAGCCATCTTGTTGCTACATGCCAGATGCTTCCCTTAAATGAATAGTGCTGGAACAGCCAAGCATCAAGTTAACAGAATACCAGCAAACATTCCCCACAGCACGAGCAGTCCATAAAACCTGGCACTAAACTGTGTCAGGAAGAGGGAGAAGCTCTCAGAGAGGGGCTGGGAAGACAGGAGGCTTCTTTTCTTTTTTTCCAAATGACTTCATGCAGCTTGCAGTGCAGGTCTCACAGGAGAAACCCATCCAGCCCTGGGAGCATCTCTCTGTCTGAGCCTGGCTGTGCTGATGGGATTAAGGCTTAATGCCCTAAAGAGAGTAGGAAACAGTGCTTCCCCTCACAGATCTGCCAGCTGCCTTGCAAACAGGGCAGAGAAACTTCTCCTTTTTTTTTTGCAGATCAAATCAGTCACTCTCTGAATTGATGGCAAGAGCCTCATCAACAAGATTATAATGTTTTAATGATGTTGTGACATGACCTGACACGCAGTGTCATTTGATGGATTCTCTCTTGTCACGGCGTGTTTCTGACACAGAAAAATGGAACCTCTCTCCCCCCTTCCAAAACAAAAAAAAAAGAAAAAAACGAAAAAAAAAAAAGAAAAAAAGAAAAAAAAAAAAGAAAAAAAAAAAAAAAGGAGGAAAAAAAGTTCATTTTTCCAGTGCCTAAAACTCATGCCTCTCCTGCAGTCTGCAATGCTCAGTGGTGCCCTGCTTCAGCTCCACAATTGCCTTTTGCAGGAGGAGATGAATTTCCACCCTGCTTTTCTGTATCTTCTTTTCACCTCTGCACAGCACATTATCACTTGCTAATACCATGGAACAAATAGCATGGCATTAATAACCACCAGAGATCATTTCACCCCTATTTCCAGCTGTGAATCCTCTTCAAGCCACTCTGGACATTTTGAATCTTTTTTTTTTTTTTTTTTCCTCCCACCATTCCCCCTCAGCCTTCTCGAATGCTCCCAGGTTGCTTCTCTGTCTTTTGGTGCATTCTGGCTGCAGATGCTCATGGCACAGAACATGTTTCCTGGAAGATGCAGCTCCACTTATTCCAAGAGCATCTGACTGCTCTGGGGGGCTTGGGGGGTGTTTGGGGGTGCCCTGACCTGTCAGCCCAAGACTCTGCTGCATATTTGGGAAGCTCTGACACCCCAGAGGTGGGGGTGCCCCTGGTGTGACACTGGGGACACCCGGGGGATGAATCTGGGGAAAAGGAGCTGTATAATCCTGCTCATCCCATCACCCCATCCCTGGCTCCCCTGGCTCTGCAGTGCAGGGACCCAGCCCCAGCTGCACCCCAGGACCTGGGGTCTGGGGTCTGACACCCCAGGGATCTGAGCACCCACATCACACGTGACAGATCCCTCATGCCTGAGGACAGCAGCCTGGGGCTGGAAAGGACACTGGGGGTTGGCATTTGTCCCCCAGGGACCTGTGAATGGGTGCCCCCCACCCACCCACACCTCCACAGCACCCGTGGGATCCCCTCTTCTCTCCCCTCCCTGTTCCCCAGGGCTGGTGATTGCAGTTTGGGCTGTACATCTGAACCATCCAATCCTGTTAAATTATTTTCCAAATGACATGATTTCCCCGGTGCACATAAATGATCAATTTCATGTTTTATTCCTCGTGCTATTTTAGAAAAGAAAAAAAAAAAAATCTCATTAAACTATCTTGATTAGAGAAAAGGAGCTGTCATCGTTGGGTGGACAAATGGTGCGAGGGCACTCAGCTATTTCCCTGAACACACAGACACCTGCAGAAGAGGCCTTCCAAGACCTGAAGGTTATTTGCCCATATTACAAATGAGGTGAAGGTTAAAAAAGGTGATTAAAAGCATCTGGAAACCAAAATGTGACAGAGTCTTGCAGTAACCTCCGAGCAGCTTGATTTATGACAGGCTGGTCCCACCCGTAACAAGATTATAGCTTCTCCACATCAGCCATTGTGATAAATACCAATTACCTACTTGAGTATTGCCATTCACATTTGCCTAAGTAAGGAGCAGAATCCTGCATCTGGGCTGATTACATATCAATGATGCTGTGGAAGCCTTTGCAGCTCAGAGATCTGCTTAAGATATGCTGCCCTGATTTAGACAGCGATTTGCATACAATTTACCCATAAAGCTTTACTTTGAAAAGTATAATTACTTTTTTAATATTCTTCCTTCTGATTTGAATGTTAGAGAGGCCATATAATGAATTACTGCACTAATGAAGACAAACAGGGGCCCGGCTGGTACAATGGGAGCATTGTTAAATAAACTTCCTGCATGCAACACATTTGTTGTGGTTCATCTTTAACCAGAGGCTCCTGATCATCCCGACAGTTTTTTCCTCCCATAATTATTTTCAGAGGGATGTCAGTCCCTGCTGGTGCTGTCCCTGCTGTGGGACAGCCTGGAGAAGGCTCTGGGGAGACCTTGTTGTGGCCTTTCAGTACTTGAACTGTGAGGAAGGTGGGGACAGAGATTTTGACTGGGACTGAAGTGACAGTGATGGCTGCAAACTGAAAGAGGACATTGATATTAGATAGGGATAAGGAAGAAATCTGATACAGTGAGGGTGGGGAGACCCTGGCCCAGAGAGGTGGGAGATGCCCCATCCCTGGAGACATCCAAGGACAGGTTGGATGGGGCTTGGAGCACCTGGATCCAGCTGGAGATGTCCCTGCAAACTGCAGGGTGTGGAACCAGAGGAGCTTTAAAGGTCCCTTCCAACCCAAACCACTCAGTGGTTCTATGACCAAAGATCTCAGGAAACAGCAACCAGTGAGGGAGAGAGAAGAGGACTTACTGGGAGGGATCTGGTGATGGGAAGGGAGCTCTGCCAGGTTCTGGCACTGAAACTTCTCCCTTGGTCCAGGAGCATGCTCTGGAGTTTCTTTTCTAAAAGCAAACCCACATTTCCTCTGCTGTTGGAGGTGATGCTGAGCAGCCCCTCAGGGCTGGCCCTGGGCTGTGAGAGACCCTGGGGACAGCAGGGACAGGGGGTTCCAGCATGGGGGCTTAGGGCTGGGACCTGAGTATCCTCTGGGGCTCTGGGATGGGTGTTTAACCCCTCTGTGTCTGTGCCCTCCTTGCTGACCTCACTGAAGGGCCGAGCATTTGGGGCTCTATGGAGTTTGCCTACAGCATGGGAAGGAGCAGGGTTTGGGGGTCAGGTCATTGGCCTTTGGTAGCCCAGTTTCCACACCCCTCCCCATCACTCTGACTCATCCTGTAACCACCCAGAGCAGCCCTGTGGAGCTGGGTGCTGCCTCCATCACCCAGGGTGGATGGAGGTGCTCATCCCATGCCTGCAAAATCCTCCTGGCACGGGCAGTCCGGCTCCATCCTGCCCTGTCAGAAAGAGGAAGCTCCAAGGGAGGAGCAGCTTTGGGGAGCAGGGAAAGTGGAACTGGGTCTGAGGCACCCATGGGTGCAGAGCAGCTGACCCCACCAGCACCCATTCCTCCTCTTGCCAAGCGTTGGGGCTTGACCTGTTCACTGCCAGAGCCTCAGCAGCTGCCTGGGAGATCCCAGGTTGGATACTTCCAACCAGCAGACTTTCCCAGATGAGTGATTTCCCAGCAGCTCCCTCCTGGAGATCCCTGGAGGGGCTGGGGGTGGAGATCCCACCCTGAGGCACCTGGGGAGCCAAGGAAGGGTCCTGTGGGCTGTTGCCAGCAGACAGCAGGGTGATTCCCAGTGCCCGGGAGCCTCTGCTGAACTGGGAGAGCTGGGGCTGGTTGGCAGGACAGGACTCTGGTGTAGGGCAGGGACAGAGGCACATGAAGAAGGTGCAAGAGGCCTCCTGGGTGGGTGCTGAGCAGGGTTGGTGTCTGCAGGGAGGGTTAACCTGGGAACCAGCCAGGCAGCTGCCAAGGAGCTATAGATTTTGGAGCAGTAACTCTTCAGCTGCAGAGTGGAAAAGGGACAGCTAATGAGGCTCCTGAGATCTGTTAATACTTAACCTCATGCAACACCTCCCAGCCCTGCTGATAAATCAGAGACCAAGTCCAGCACATCTCTGGGGCTCTCTGCCAGCAAAGCCCCAGCATCTGCAGGGTCCTCCCCTCTTTCCACAGGGGCTGAGGCCCCTTCCCCACTCTGGAGAAGGCATCTCCAGCCCCCTCTCACTGGGACAAAATGTTCCAGAGGTGTCTGAAGGGTGGGAGGAAAGAGCAGCTCAGCCCTGGAGAGGTCAGGAGCCTGTGGAGGTTTAGGCTGAGGGGGGATGATGGGGGCTGCAACTTGACATTCAGGTTTTTAAAACCTCTCTAGGAAAAATCCAGCCTTGGTTTAATCAGCACTGATGAGCCCCTGCTGCCCGAGCTGCCCACAGCCCTGCAGACACCCAGGGCTTGATTTCCAGCACTCACTCTGATTCTCAAGCTGCTCGGAGATGTCTGAACTCCCACTTATCTCCACGGTTCATTTCTCATGCAAAAATCAGGACCAAAGAGCAGCAGCAGAGCCCTCCCGGTGGGACCAAGGGGTGGGTAAGGAGAGCCCCAGACCATGAGCAATGGGCAGAGTGTTCCTCCTGGGGAGATGTCAGACACAAACTGAGTCCCCAGCCTGAAATTTTCTAATGCCCTCGTGACAGCAGAAACCAGACTGAGCTTGTTAAGCCACATCCCGGGTCATGGAGTCATCCATGGTTTGGTTGGAAAAAACATTTAAAATCATCAGGTCCTCACTGTTAACCCAGCAGTGCTGAGCTCACCACCAAACCCTGTCCCTTGGTGGTAAAGGAAAAGCAAACTGAGCTTTCTGCCACCCTGCTGAGGACACATCCCAGGGGCCATCATTTCCCCTGTTCATATCCATGCCCATGGTGGGATCAGTGATGTGACCCCAGAAAACCCCAGGCTCAGGTCTGGACACCTTCAGGTATCTGAGAAGCTGGGTCTGAAATTTGCTTTGATTAAAGATGGGTGAAAAATCACACACTGGATCAGCAAAAAATGATGCCAAATCCATGTCCTGGAAAAGAGGCAATGGTTCAGAATGGCCTCCATTTTAATGACCTAAACATTTGTATGGGTTTTATCTCCTCCTTCACCAAAAAAGGCAAAAGGGATAAGAAGGGGAAGACGACAAGAAAGCAGAAAAGAAAGGGAGAAACAAAAGCCCAGCTCTGGAAACTCCCATGTTTTGGAAGGAGCACCAGGACTCCTGCAACAAATCAGAAAAATTAATTCAGAGTAAAGTCTGAAGTTTCTGATAGCACTCATGGGACTCCAGGGCTCCCCAGGAAGGTTTTTTGGTGCTGGCTGATGGCTGGGGTTTTACTGGTTTTGTACTTCTCTTCAACCCATCTGGCTGTGGCTCCTCTGTGTGTGAGTTCAAGCTGACACCCCAAGAGGGAAATGAGCCCCCCAAATCATGGGTGCTCCCCTGCTGCCCTCAGTGCCTCCAGAAATCCACAGTGAGCAAAATCCAAGGGAGAGAATCCCATTGCTACTCCACGTGCTGCCAATCCCCACCATTTCCTGGCATCTGAGTCCCAGTCCTCTCATGGGAAACAATTTTCTCTGCTCCCTCCATCAGGTCTGGGCTGGCCTGGGGGCTGGGGTGCTCTGAGACCCCGTGGGTGCCCCCGTGTGCTCTGCTCCTGACTTTGGCTGCAGAGGTGACACAGGGGGGTTCATCTGACACTGATCTTGTCTGGATGCTCTGGCACATCCCAGGTAGGGCACTTCTGTGGATGAGGCTTAAAGGTTCCAGTGCCAGGAGTTCTGGAAGGTAAAGTCCTGGCATCTCTTTCACCCATGTTTGGTCTTTCCTGACCTGCAGAGATATTTTGCAGGGAGCATTTTCTTCAAAATGGGGAAATTCTGTGTGGGGATGTTGTAATGACAAGAACTCCAACCACCTCTGGAGCAGCTGCTGGTTTTTCAGCCCCTGTTTTTTCAGTCCTGTGCCTGCTGCACACTCCTGGCAGGTGCTCAGGACAAGAGATTCCAAACAAGGAGAAGCACAAATTCCTGGCATCCCCCAGGAATCATGAAACTACCTCAAAAATCAGAAGATGTGAAAGGAATTGCTGGAGCACACTGTGTCTGCTCAGGGTGCTTTCCCCAGCATCTCAACCATCAGATGCATGTTTGGAAGTGACCCCATTCCCTGCTCCTAGGACCAAAGGCTCCAGGAAAGGCACCAAACACCACAAGGTGAACACTGGGATCATGAGATTTGGTCCCTCTGTGGGGACTTTGGGCTTTGTCTTCCCCCCCATTCAACCATCAGCAGAGCATCCCCAGGGATGGGAGTTTCCATCAGCTCCTTGGAGGAGAACCCTTGGAAGGAGGAGGGTGGTTTGGAGTCACCAGGGATGGGTGATGGGTGATGGGTGATGGGTGATGGGTGATGGGTGACCCATCCCTCATCTTCCAGCCACAAGGTGACACAGGTTTCATTTCACAGCTGTCAGGTGCTGAGCCTCCCCATGGGCCTGGAGTGGGGAGCAGGGAGAGATCTCTGTGCTCCAGGGAAAACCACCTGGAAGAGCCAGAGACCACAACCCAGGGCCTGCCAGGACATTTCCCTGGTGCTTTTCTGTCTGTGACAAGTCAGAAAGCAAAATAAAAAGAAGGCAAGCAGTCAGCCAACCCACTTAACTGCAGTTTTCCTCCATCAGGATCTATTTAGTTTTATTAAGCCTGACATGGCTCAGAGAGAAGAAGAAATTCTGGGAGGCTAAAGCCAGGAGGAGAGCAGAGAGTGAGTGCTGGGGGAGCTCATCTCCCTGATTGCATCTGACAGGAGGGAAGAGGAGCCAGAGGCTGAGGGGACAGGAGGCTTCCCAGGGGCTCAGGCACCTTCCCCACCATGTGCTGGCTCTGCAGATACCAGGGTCTGGATTTCCCTGTCCTGAAGGGCACAAATCCCAGAGCCTGGTGGGACCCCACGTTCCCCAGGTGGCTTTGGGGAAGATGCTCCAGCTGCAAGTTGGGGAGGAGGAGGCTAAAGTGGGACAGCTCACAGCTGGCTGCTGTGAGCAGAAGCACATCTGTGTCACTGCTTTCCAGGAAAGCCTCTTTTCAGCCCAAATTGAGAGGATTTAACAGTTTGTAACAGAGAAGGGGGAGGAGCCCTCTGGGACCCTCCATTCCCTGTAGCACAAACCCTTGCTGGGGGTTTCTGTCCTACACCAATCCACAGGGGATTTAATGGGATATGGGGCAGGGGACTTCACGGGGGGAATCACCAAGGGCTGCCAGGCCATGGGAGGGGGATGGTTCAGAGCCTCTGGACAGCACTGCACAGAAGCTGCAATGTTCCCATCAGATGTCAGCATTTTGGGTACCTCTCCAGCCACCTGCAGACCATCCCAGCAGCTCAGTGCTGATCCAGAAGCAGATGCCTACAAGGGTGGGAGAAGTGTCAAAATGATCTTGTGGGGGGCATCTGTCAATCTGGGGCTCCATGGTAAGGATGCCAGAAGCAGTCCCTGCCCCATCCCCTTCTGGTCATGCTCCAGCCAGGGGTTAAGCAGCAGGAGACTGAGTGCTCCACCCAAGGAACTTTCTCTTTGCCTTGGTCTGGAGTAACTCAGACACTGATTTATCAGCAGGGCTCTGCAGGACACTCAGCTGGCTGAGGACAGATGTCTGCACTGCTGGTGCCAAGCTGTTCCAGACAGGACAGTCCTGGGGGAGCTCATCACAGCCCTGCCAGAAGCACAGACCTGGAACAGAAATCACTTTCCCAGCTCAGATGCTCCAGGTATTCCTCTCTTCCCTTGGGTGAAGTCTGCATCTTCCCAGAGGAGTGGTGATGACCATCCCCAAGAGAACCTTTGGACTTCCCAGAGCTCCTTCCCTGCCAGCAGCCCCAACCCCCCTTGCCCACTTCTCCCCACTGAGCAGTTTTGTTACAGCAGCATCACCCTGGCCAGCTCTGCAGTGGAATCTCACAACCCCAGCCACCCAAAATCCTAGAATTACAACAGGGTTTGGGTTGGAAGGGACCTTAAAGCTCCCCCAGTGCCCCCCCTGCCATGTTCAGGGACACCTCCCCCAGCCCAGGGTGCTCCAAGCCCCATCCAACCTTCAACACTGCCAGGGATGGGGCAGCCACAGCTTCTGGGGGCTCAGCACCCTCTCAGTTGGGAATTTCCTCCCAGTTTGTGTTGCTGAGCCCATTGCCTGCCCGGGCAGTGCTCTCCCTGCCTCACACCTCCCTCCTGCTGCCTTCCCTTTGCTCTCACATCCATCACGATCTCTCCATTCCCAAAACCATCCTGTCCTGCCCCTCACACCCTCCTCAGCCCAGGGAGCTCCCATCCCACTCCAGGACCCCCTGCAGCATCCCAGTGGCACAGCCAGCAGTCCTGGGGCTGCATCAGGACGTGGCATCCCTCAGGACACCCTCCCCTCCTCTGTCCTGGCCCCGGGACTCCCACCCCATGGGTGCAGGAGCAGGGGTGGCTCAGAGAGGAGCAGAAGGAAGGGGGGAGCTGTACCAGAGCTGCCAGCCTCAGGGACACTGACACTCAGCCCCTTGAGTTTATCAAAAGAAGGTTAAAAGGCAACTTGATCATGGTCTATAAATACTTATGGAGGGAGGAGATTTCTGATAATGGAGGGGTTTTTAATCTAGCAGATAAAAAATGTAATGAGATTCAATGGCTGGAAGCTGAAGCTAGAAAAACCTAAATTGGAAATAAGATGCATCTTTTAAACAGGGAGTATAATTAACCATTGGAGCAATTTGCCAAGAGATGTGGCGGGTTCTTCATCATCTGGGGTCTTTAAATCAAAGCTTTCTAAAAGTGATGCTCCCCTCAGCCAGAAGGCACCGGGTCCAACCACGACATTGCTGGGGCAAAGAACAGGGTCCTGCTCTGCTGGGGACACGGGGGTGACCTTGGTGACCTCCAAAGTCCCCACTGCCCTCTCGGGACAGATCCCCCATGTGCACAGGGACCACAGATTCCCAGACAAGAAGGAGAGAGGGTCCCCTCTTCCCACCCTGAACGGGGAGAGTGAGGAGCCAGACCTGCACCCCTCTGCATCCCCATTTGCCCAGCTCCTGCCTGCCTGGGGCGATGGCACCAGGAGAGTTCCAGGCACACAAGGAGAAGAAAGACATCCAGACCTGGGTCCTTGGGGCAGCTGCTCTGGGGAGCCTGGCAGATCCCTCACTGATCCTGTCACTTCTCTGCTATTCTTTTTTTTCCCCCCCTCAGTTTCTTTCTTAATAATTTTTCCTTGATGCCCTAATTTTTTTTTTTTTAATTTTTTTTTTTCACCTATAATTTTCTCCATTGACTTTAATTAAGCTCTCCCCAGGCTCACTCTGTAGGCAGGCTTCCCCGGGTCTAATTAGACTCTCATCATAAGTAATCTACATGGAAAGCAAACATGTGTGTGTGTGAGAGAGCCAGTGAGATTTATGGAGAGCACGCAGGGAGCAGATGGGTGCATAAAACACCACCAATAATTCTGGTGCAGATGCAGAGGAGGCAGGCACGGGGCTGGGCACTGGAGTCTTCCCTGCACGCTCCCATAACTCAAATCTCTGTCTCTCTGTCTCTCTCTAGGTATCACCACATTTCCCACAATAAAATCAATAGTGCAGATCAGAGTAAATCAACTTTGCCTGGGAAAGCAGGACCCCTTGGTAGCAGTGGTTCCCAGGGGATGCTCAGGAGATGTCTCAGGCCAAGCACCTCCTGAGGACCCGAGGTGTTTGCTGGGTCACTTCTCAGCCAGGGGATGTCCAGGGGGAGAGTTTTGTGCTGTTTGCCCAGGGATGGGGAAGGGTTGGTCCCAGCACAGCCCAGGGGGGTGGCTGCCCCCCCCCACACCTCCCCCCTGCTCTCAGGGGCCATGGTCAGCCCTGCCAGACCCAGACTGGGGCTGCTGAGCTCCTCCAGACCCCCAGAGAGCCTTTGGGGTTCTTTCTTGGTCTTGAGCCACTGACTCCAGCATCACCCCCCATCTGAAGGTACCTGTGGAGGCATCACAGACCCCCAGGGGAGGCAGAGATCCACAAAGGGAAGTTCATCCTTGCAGGTGTGAGTTCCAGTCACTCACCACAGCTGCTGAGCCCTCTCTGTGCTCCCCTGATGCATCTGGGGGACAGGAGGGAGCTGAGCTCTGGACCTGCCCAAGCTGAGGTTCCTCCCTTCTCTGGTCACCAAATCATTCATGATCAACAGAAGCCCTTTACAGACTCCTGATAAATGAACTCAGACTGAATATTGGGATTACTATTATTTTTAGGGTGATTTGGAAATGTTTGTCCCGTGTAGATGTTGCTTTACATTCCCTGTAGCTGCAAAGAGGCTGAAGAGCACTTCATTGTCCTTGTGTGCTGCGAGTGCTTCCCTCCAAACACACAGAGCAGGGATGCTCACTGGGGATGTTTGCCTCTTCTCTCTGTTAGGAGCAATTTTACCATCTCCACGTAGCAGCACCCTTTGCCATTACTGGGATTTCTTTTATTCCTAATGTGTTTCTAAAATCTCTTCACCTTGCCAGCCCAGGAGATTGTGCCAATACTTTTGCCACTTGTGAGCTGAGGACTGTCACTCTCTGGCCAGGGGAGCAGGAGTGGAGAGGTGTGAGAGGCTGGGGACAGGGGGAGAGGGGTGGGTTGGGTGGAAAAAGTTGTTCCAGGTGAACTCAGGTCTTATTGTGGTATCACCATGGAAAACAACAGGAAGGGTCTCGTTTTATTTAGGAGTGACCATTGCTGCTAGAGAGAGTCCAGAGGAGGCCACAAAGATGAGGTGAAGACTGGAGCCAGGCTGGGAGAGTTGGGGGTGTTCAGCCTGGAGAAAAAAAAGTTCTGGGGAGACCTTAGAGCACCTTCCAGTGCCTGAAGCTGGGGAGGGACTTGGGACAAGGGAATGGAGGGATGGGATGAGGGGATGGTTTCAAATTGGCAGAGGGAAGATTGAGGTTGGACATTAGGAAGAAATTCTTTGGGGTGAGGGTGCTGAGCCCCAGGTTCCCCCAGAAACTGTGGCTGCCCCATCCCTGGCAGTGTCCAAGGTTGGATGGGGCTTGGAGCACCCTGGGCTGGGGGAGGTGTCCCTGACCATGGCAGGGGTGGCACTGGGGGAGCATCACAGTCTCTTCCATCCCAAACCAGTCAATAATTCTATGAATAAACTTTCATTTTGCCTTTTGGTCCCCAAATGTACCATCCTGGGGCTCTGCCTGAGTGTCTGCAGAGCCCTGAGATCCCCTGGGTTCTGGTATTGCCTCTGTGGGGAGGGAAATTCTTCTCTCCTCGCAGCATCTCCTGGCTCTTGGCCTTGTCCCCCCCTCCCCAGGTGCAGGACAGACCCCTCCTTGTCCAGAGGAGGTGGGGATGGAGACGTGGGGGAGGACACGGACCCAAAGCTCCTGGTGCTGCCCATGCCTGGCTGCAGGGTCCATGCAGCCTCCACCACATCCCTCTGATAAACCACTCTGAGTGTCTGTTTCCCATATTTAAATACATCTCAGGGTTCAGATCACAGCTTCTCAACAGCAGTTAAATAAGTAACACATTCATATTTTGTAAACTGTTTCTCACAGCTTGTTTATTTAGGGTTATAACTCGATTTGGGCTCCTTATGGAAGTGTGACTCATTGTTTAATGTGTCAGCTCATTAGCAATACTTGTTTTTGCCTTATATTTCTGTGCTACCACTAATTGCTGAGCCCACTGTGAGCTTCAGCTTCCAATGACACTGTAGAAACAGCAAGAAAATAGATCAGTTACCAGATAAAAGGCAACAGAAATAAACAAACTCATGAACCTGCAGAGGAAGCTTTTTAGCTGCTGTGATTTTACTCCAAGGAGAGACTTCCCTTCCTTGGGAAACTTATGCCAAGAGCTCCTGGGCTCATCTGTCAGGAGGGTTTGAGCAAGGGCAAGCTGAGGAACTCCCATTTCATGTGAAAAAATGCATCAGTGCCAGATCTGCAGCCCAGCACCAGAACCTGACCACCACAGCAGCCCAGAACCCACCAGGATGCCCCCTCTGAGGAGCTGCTGGGACCCTGGGAGAGAGGAACCCAAGGGATAAAGTTTGAATATTTGCTCAGTGCAATTTTTTCTTTGATACAGAGTCCCCAGGGGCTGTGGGGTGGTCAAGCCCAAGTTAAAGTGGCCCAATAAATGTCTGTGGAGCTGAAAATAAACTCCCTGCCCAAAGCATCCTCCTCCCCAGAGAGGCTGGAGGCAAGGCTGGGGAATTCAAACCAGGGGCAGAAGCCTGGCAGCAGGAGGGGAGCTGCTCCTACAGCCTCCTCCATCCCCATCCCTCTGGAAAAGCATCCCAGCCCCAGCAGGGATGTGCTCCATGCTGCACTCTCCTGCTCAGAGCACTCGGCAGCTTTGGGAATCAGTGGCTGGAGATGGAGGAGCCCATTTTGTGTCCTAAAGAGTTCATGGTCCCACTGGAACAGCCTGGAAAGTGCTGATGTTCACGGTCACACTGTGGCTGGCAAAGCAAATGTTCTGCACACAGGAAAATCAACCTCCCTTGCTTGCTTCCCTGCTCGCTCTCTTGCTTCCTTTATTCCTTTCTTTTCTCTCCATCACTCAAGCAAGATTTTTTTTTCTGCTTTGCTGGCATAAGCTTCTCTCTAAGAAGAAAACTGCTGCTATTTTCCTACATAGTTTTATGAGTTTTCTTGAAGTATTTAAAGGAACAGCAGCCACTGCCTGAAAAGCATTTTATGGGAGAGAGAAGGAGGGAAAAAAACCCCACAGAACTGGAGGGTCAGTGATGATGACACAGAAAGGGGAACAGAGCCAGAGTATCCTGATTAATGTGTTTAACTTGTTCCTCCTTTCAGAGTCTCCAGGGAGTGTTCCTGGGACGGGGTTGCTGGAAGGGGCTGGTCAGGGCAGGGAAGGAGCCAGGCTCAAGTGCTGCTAAAAAGCACTAAAAAGTGCTGTTAAAAAGCACTAAAAAGTGCTGCAAAAGCTCCAACCTCCCTCTCCATCCCCCAGCCCCAGCATCTCCTCCTTGCCGGGAGCACCAAGCCCTGGCTGGGAGCTCCTTCCCCATCCCTTCCCTGCCAGGAATGGGGCACTGGAACCCTGGGGCTGGGCTCAGCCTGTGGCAGGCAGAGGAGAAGCCAGCACAACGTGACCAACCTCAAGAGCAGCATCTCAATTAATAACAGGAAGGCCAGGGAAGGATAAATAAACTCAGGCTTTCCAACCAGGACTGCGGGAGCCAAAACTCCAGGGTTGTGTTTCTGGCCAGAGGTGCTGCAGGTTTGGAAAACATCTTCTTTGGAGCTGGGGAACATCCATCCCGGGTGTGATTTGGGTCTGGTTTCAGCGTGGGGAAGAGGTGGTCCTGGTGGAATCCCAGAAAAATCACACCCCCTCCTCCCAAAGTGCTGTGCCCAAAACTGAGGACACCCCCTGGCAGCACCAAGCCTTATCTGCTCACTTTTCCAAGGTGGCCTTTGGGCTATGGAATCATTGAATGGTTTGGGTTGGAAGGGACCTTAAAGATCACTCAGAACACCTCCCCCAGCCCAGGGTGCTCCCAGCCCCATCCAACCTTCAGCACTGCCAGGGATGGGGCAGCCACAGCTTCTGGGGGAACCTGGGGCTCAGCACCCTTCTTTATGTCCAACCTCAATCTCCCCTCTTGCAGATTAAACCACCCACCCCTCATCCTATAACTCCCTGCCCTTGTAAAAATCCCTGCCAGGGCTGCACAGGGGCTTTCAACACTGCTGAAAAAAGGAGCTTTGAAATCCTACTGGAAATCTCTCTGCCTCCTCCCCCAGGAACCCAGCACCCCCAGTGCTGGAGCTCCAGTCCAGCCCCCCATGGCCCAGGGCTGGGGACACTGGGTGAGCTCCTGAGGCTCTGCTCACCATACACAGACAAAGACACTTCCATTCCCTGCTAGATGTAACAGGGCACAATTGCATTTTCCAGCTCTGAGGAGGGCTTTGCAAACAATGGAGATTAAAAAATAAATAAAAGCTATAAAAAGTGCTTGACAATGTCTTTTTAAATTATTTTTTTTTCTGGAAATATGCAATAAATCCCATGCAAGAGTCATAAAAGTACCTGAAATGCTCTTAGAAAGATTTATGGGCACCTTACCAGTATTCTCAATAAAGTGAATATGCTGCTTCCAGGATAATTTCTCATCACCCATACCTCAGATTCCTGAACTCCTTTCAGTCAGCCTATCCCAAGAAATACTGTAATGTCAGGCTGTCTGAATTACACCTTCTTAGAAATAAATGTCGTGGCTGATTTATACATCCTAGCTGGGATCTTTTCCCTTCATCCCTGTTGCTGAACCCACTGCTTTTTAGCTTTGACCAAGTGCCAGTGAACTGCCCCTGGAACTGTCCTGCCAAGATAATTTAATCATTACCTCAGAGTCTTTGGGAACTCTGCTTTTGAGGTGATTGCTTCTGACATGGAGAAGTAAAGGGGTTTCCAATCCCTGAGTATCCGGGATACTGTTTGTCCTGGGATGTGCCCAGGAGGAGGTGAGGAACAACCTCTCTCTCACTATGAAAACGAGGATGAAATTCTTTATTCCATGGGTCTGACCACACTTAGAAAAAGGGATCCTTGTCCCCAGGACCCCCTGCCATCCAGGTGAGGCTCATCCCAGGGCATCTCCCTCTGGAGAGGATGGGATTCCCTGGGCTCTGTGTGTCCATGGCCACTGCTGCTCCTCATTCAGAGCTCAGTGTGTGCCTGTGCTGACACCATCCAGGATCTCCAGGGCTCTGCAGCACTCACTGGGAAGGTTTCAAACCTGCCCTGCATGGGTTGTGCTTTTCCCTTTGTCCCCCAGGGCTGTGGGATGGGTTTGTGCCCTCCTTGCCCTGCAGGGAATCACTGCACAGGGTCAGAGATCACAGAACCTCGGATGAGTTTGGGTTGGAGGGGACCTTAAATCACTTTCCCAGCTCAGATGCTCCAGGTATTCCTCTCTTCCCTTGGGTGAAGTCTGCACCTTTTCCAGGCTGCACCTTCCCAGAGGAGTGGTGATGAGCATCCCCAAGAGAACCCTTGGACGTGTCCAAATGGGCTTCCCAGAGCTCCCTCCCTGCCAGCAGCCCCAACTTGTACCTTTGGAGCCCCAGGAGTCCCCCCCAGGACATCCCTGACTCTCACTTCTACCTCGATGCACAATTTCTTGCTGGTGGCACAGCATGGAGCTGGCAGCACAAACCAGGGAGGCAACTTCCCACTGAGACCATGGAGGCAGCAGGGCCATCACTCACCCCTCAGGAAGCTGATCATTTGATAGCAAATAAACTTCTTGCTTTGGAAGCTACAGCTCTCCTGGGTCTCTGCTGATGCAAGAGAGCACAAACACGTGTGTGTGAGCTGCAAATGCTCCTTTGGAGTTCCCACCAGCTGATTTCCATCACAGCAAAGTGCATGGGTGTGAATTGCTCTTGGAGTGAGTCCAGAGGTCCTGGAGCTGCTGGGAGGGCTGGAGCAGCTCTGGAGCCAGGCTGGGAGAGTTGGGGGTGTTCAGCCTGGAGAAGAGAAGGATCCAGGGAGACCTTAGAGCACCTTCCAGTGCCTGAAGGGGCTCCAGGAAAGCTGGGGAGGGACTTGGGACAAGGGAATGGAGGGATGGGATGAGGGGATGGTTTCAAACTGGCAGAGGGAAGATAGAGGTTGGACATTAGGAAGAAATTGTTTGGGGTGAGGGTGCTGAGCCCCAGGTTCCCCCAGAAGCTGTGGCTGCCCCATCCCTGGCAGTGTCCAAGGTTGGATGGGGCTTGGAGCACCCTGGGCTGGGGGAGGTGTCCCTGCCCATGGCAGGGGTGGCACTGGGGGGGCTTTAAGGTCCCTTCTATGGAAAATTCAGTGAATTTCCAGGAAACTTAAAAATATTAGTGGTAATTTTAAAAAATCTCATTGCTCTTTCCCACGTTTCCAAGTGTTTTTTAGTGCCAACTGCAAAAATTTGGCCACCCAAAAGCAGTGGGCCAGAACCAGGCAAGGGCATCAGTGTCACACAGAGCCTGGGTCCTGGGGCTGGGTCTGAGCCCCCAGAGTTCCACCAGAGCCTGAGCAGGGGTGAGGGGCACAAAGGACACAGGGCTGAGGGTAACAAGGGACACATGGGGACAAGGGGCACAGGGACACAGATTGTCCTCCTGGATGGCACAAACATCCTCCTTGTCCACAAAGCTGGTGGCAGCCCCAGGACTCAGCCTCTCCAGCAGGAGCAGGATCTGATTTCTACCTCTCCTGATTTCCAAGGAGTCCCATGGACAAGACAAGGGGCAATGGGCACAAATTGCTCCTGGGGAGATTCCCATTGGACACCAGAGGAAACCTTTTCACTCTGAGGACAGTCAGAGGCTGGAATGGTCTCCCAGGGGCAGGGGTGGATTCCCCCACTTTGGAAAGTTTGGAGTCTCAGCTCAATGGGTGCTGGGACATCTCAGATCAACAATAATTTGAGAAGGGTTGGACCAGGTGATCCTTGAGGTCCCTTCCAACCTGACATGATTATTCCTTGATTATTCTGTGGTTGATTCTATGATTCCCACACTTCCAGCCATGCCTTGGTGGTGTGACAGGGATCATGTGGAAGTGTCCCCATGTTGAGTCACATCTCTGCACTGCTGAGCTGTTGCTTGCAGATGATTTCTTGCTGCTGTGGTTGTTTTTTCACACCTTAGGGACCCCCAGCTGTCCCAGAGTGCCTCCTCCACCTGAGCTTCCAGAGCATCCTCTCAGCTCTATCCCAGCTCTTGGGGACTGGGACCCCACAACCTCAGAGGGGCAAGCTGGGCCCTGCAGAGTGATGGGAAACGGCTCAAAAGCAGGAGGTAAGGTTAGCTGGGATGTCTGGGGACGAGCAGACTGCTGGGCTGAGGGCTGAGTGCCACCTTTCCCTGCACCCCATCTGATGGAGAGAGACGTGAGAGGGGGGACAGGGAGGATGTGAGTGCTGCAAGGAGAGACTGTGACCACGGAGGCCCCTCTGGGATCCATGTCTCTAAGAATAAGTGCCTGTGTCTCCATGGCCTCCGGAAAGCCAATCAACAGCACTCCTTAGCTGCCATTTGGGCTCCCAGTGTCTCCAGCCTATAATTCAGTGGCTTGCATGCATTAATTGTCAAGCTTGGAGTGCTACCCAGCTCCCAGCCTGGCTTTCTTGTGGTTTGTGCTGGCGCCTCAGCTCAGGCTCTTGCTGTCCTTCAGCTCAGCTCCTGGCAGAGAGCTCAGGTCTGGGGGTGACCCCACTGCAGCCCTGGGCTCATCTCTGGGCTCTGCTCCCAGCCTGCTGGGATCTCCCTGGGCTGCCCGGAGGAACAGCCCTGCTGCTCTTCTCACCCTTCTCACCCCTTTCTCACCCTTCTCACCTCTTTCTCACCCTTCTCACCTCTTTCTCACCTTTCTCACCTGGCTCTGCAGAGGTTCAGCCATACTCGAGGCCCTGTCCTGCCCCCAGTTTTACTTTTCTGCTGTCTGTGTGCTCCTGGCTGCTGTGAAGCCATCCTGAGCCTGGTGGCAGCAGCAGTGCTGGCTCAAGCACAGGACACAGGGTTTGATTTTATTGCAAGTTCCATCATTTTCCTGTGACTGTAGGTGCTGGGTTCAGGTGGCCAGGAGAAGGGAGGGATGGGACCCCCAGCTTTGCATTTTCCCTTTTGATGCCAGGGTTGCATTGTCTGTGCCAGTTACAAAATGAGGTGGTGTGCATTTTGATCTCTCCTTCAGGTTTCCTTCTGGACCATCACTGCTTTGTGAAGTGAGGTTTTTGTTCCACTCTGAAGCATTTCTCTGCCTCCTCCCCTTGGCAACACGAGTTCATTTGCAGTCCATCCCTGTACACGTGTCTGCAGCCTGCTTCTTGCCCATGGACTTTTATTTCCCACTACTCATTGCTGGATTCATCTGTCCAAAGTGTTGCTGCCTGTGTGGCACCTGGACACCCTGGGTTCCCTAAGAGGGACTCGCGGGACCATTTATGTTGGAATAAAAGACCCCTAGGGTCATTGAGTCCAACCTTAAACCTTACACTGCCAGGGGAGTGGGAGCAGCACCTCTGGCACAGCTCATCCCTGGCAAGGGGCAGGAATCTGGAGGGTGGTGCCCAGCTTGGGGAGAGGTGTTCTGGCTGAGGGCTGGGCTGGGAGCAGAGTCACAGGGGTTGTGAGCAAGGTGTGAAAAGCAGAGAAGGTGATGGGAGCAGTGGCTGAAACTTGTGCTGAAAACTCATTTGGTTTTGCCCATCACAGTCCTTCAGTCCAAAGACCTGAGCTTGTACCTCTCCACAAACCTTGCACCCCCCCTGGTCTCTCCTCCTCCATCACCCCTGAGCCCTTCCCTGCCCCTCTGCTCCTTTGGTACCAAGGGGAATGGGAGCTCCGTGGTTCAGAGGTTTCACCTCTGGGTTCCTCAGATCTCCCAAGTGAAATCCACCTGCTCCTGGTGCTTTACTCTTCTTTCTGATGGATGGTTCAGTTTGAAATGCTTCCCAGATCCCCCCTCCCCACAGACTGGCTCTGGCACAGGGACCTCATGATGCAGAGAATTCATCTGGGTGACCTTTTCCTCACAGAGTGTTTCTCTTACATCTTCACCATCTCTTGGCCCTGCAGACTTTTTGGCAGGCTCTTTGCTTCTGATGTATTTGAAAAAGCTTTTATTACCAGCTTTTACACCATTAGCAAGCTGCTCCTCCAAGGCTTTCCTGGCTTGAGCTGCCAGGGTTTAATTTTTAGCTCTCTTGCCTTTGTGCCACTCCATCATGCACATGCTGGGGGTCCCAGCTAGCCAGCCCCTGGTCCCTGTCACCCCCGTGTCCTGTGGCCTCCTGCATCCCCAGAGAACAAAGCGTGGGTAAAACCTTCTCATTTTCTTTCAACATTCGGTGTTTTTCTTAAAGCTCCACTTGTGAATCCCTGGGGCTGTCAAACATTCTTTGTGATGTTATTTAAGTGCTGGTCAGGGGTGCACAGGAGTGACCCCAGGAAGATTTTTTCCCTCAGTGCACTCCAGTGGGAGCTGATGGCTCTGGGCAGAGTTCTGAGCAACCACTGCTGCACCCAAAAACAGTTGGAATAAGGGACATGGCAGTCCCCTCTGTCCCCTTCCCTGGCTCCTGGGAGACCACACGGGGAGGCAGAAGAGGACGCAGTGGGGTGGGGAGATGTGAGGCAGGATCCAGGGAAACCCCATCCATAGCAGGGCACCTGCTCACAGCTTCCCAGCTCCCATCCAGGCTGAGCCTGGCAGCAGCACCCACAGCCTGCAGGGTCTGAGGTGCCCAGCTCTGTCCAGATGTGCTCGGGTCTGTCCAGATGTGCTCAGCTCCACGGAGCCTCCTGGAAAGGCAGAGCTGAGCTGTGCCATCCTCCAGGGCTCCACAGCAGCAGCAAAGGTCAGGGCTCAGGTCAGCTGCTGGTAACCACCTGGAAATCTGCATTCCTGGGAGAGGAGGATCTGCCTGCTAAAGGACACATTACCTTGAACATTTCGATTTCATCTGGGGAAAGGAAGAGGCGAGGAAAAGCACCTGACCCTGCAGCAGGGTGAGCATCTCCTGGGAAGGCAGTGCTGGCATTAACCCTTCCCTTGCCCTGCCAGGGGCTCCTGCCTGGCTCAGGCTCTGGGAGGTGACAGGAGTTCAATTAACAAGAGATAAAATACCAGTGAGCCTTGAAAATCACCTGGAAGTGAATAAAGAGAAAACAAATCTATCACTTTTTTTCGGTCAGAGCTCTTCTCAGCTCAGCAGATTTATTGTTGCCTTTTTAAATTTTAACAGCTTGCAAGGCCAGTGCTCTGACTTCCATTGCATTCAAACTTTTGCTTTCCCTTCCTTAATTCCCAGCAGAAGGGAAGTGAAGTCAGGAGGCAGGGAAAGCTTTGCAGGGGAGAGGTGAGGGAACAGATTTCTGCCTGTTGGTGATTCTGGGGTTCCTTCCCCTGGTGATGGGGGTGAGTGGGGAGGAACCACCCCCTGCAGCCCTTTGGGGGCCCTGGAGTGAGAACTGCTCTGAGACTGCTCCAGCATCCCCAGGATGAGTGCTGGGTGTTTTCCAGGAGTGTGTGGTGAGGTGGTTCTGCCTGAGCTGGGAATATTGCTCCGTGCTCCCATGGGTGCAGGCTCTGACCCCACCAGTTACAAGGAGGACTCAGCTCCACTGCCAGCACAGACAAGGTGAAGGAAGATGCTGTGCTTGGCTGCTCATCTGCTGCAAGACCTGAAGCAAAACACTTCTGTGAAGCTTCTCCTGGGAGATGGAACAACACAAAGCTTTTTCCTGGAGTCTCCTGCAAACTCTCCTCACTTCCCAGCATCCAGTGAGGACTTAGGTGGGATGCTCATGGTAATTCCAAACCCTGTGTCCCAGCACAACCATCACCCTGCTTGTTCCTTACACATTTAGAGGTGACCCAAAGCCCTGGGGACATACTCAGAGTTTTCCATTGCCTTCAGGAGACCTGAACCCCAGGAGCCCAAAGAGATCTGCAGGATGCTCCCAAGAGCCACAACTGGGGCACCCAGGTCCCAGTGTGGGTGGGTGGGTGGCAGCCACACCTGTGGGTGCACCCAGGGCTGTCAGTGGGGTGGGTGCAGGTTGTAGGTTGCTGGCTCAGGGCACAGCTTCCTTGTGTCATCAGAGTGACTGGGGGAAAAGATGCAAATGGGTGACCTGGGGGTGTGACAGGGAAGGCTCCGTGAGTGAGGAGAGGGGACCCAGCAGCTGGTGCCAGCCTGGCAAGCAGGAGGCATTGGACTGACAGCCTGGGACTTGGAGATGTCCCCACACCCCAGCAGGGAGGAGGAGAGCAAACACCTCCCTGTCCCCCTGCACCTCCCTGTCCCTCTGCACATCCCTGTCCCTCCTGTCCCTGCTCCCAGCCCCCCCTGGTGTGCCCAGGCTCAGGACAGGTTGTTCCTGCTGGGTCTTTTCTTTGCAGGACAGTCCTGAGCTAGCACAGATGTTCTCACCTCTGGCACAGCTGTGGCTGATTCCAGTGGGCTTTGATTTGGCCAGGATTCAGGGGAAACTCCCAAAGCAGCAGATTCTCCATCCTCTTTCACCCCCTGCCCCCATCCCCAATGCCTTTTTTCCATGTGCCAGACACCCCTGTGCATCCTGACACCCCCTTGCCCTTCATCAGGGGGGCTCAGGACCATCCTGCAGCAAAGCAGCTCCGGGAAGTCACCCTGTGAGCAAACACCAAGCAAGGGCTGATAAGCTTGTTCCTAGCTGGAGCCTGAAAATATTTAGTGTTAGGTCCTCCTCCCTTCCAAGCTAAGGATATTTCAGCTGGGAAACAGGATTTCCTGGCCTGATGGCCACAGTCCTGCAGGTGTCCTGAGTGCAGCACTGCCCAGGTGCCATGGGGACCCACCAGCACCCACCAGCACCCAGCAGGGGTGATGCCTAAGCTCCAGGTTTCATCAGGATGGAAAGGGAAGCGAGATGGCACAAGCAGGTGTTGTGCAACCATGTGCTGTGTGTTACTCATGGTCAGATGCAGCATTGGGAACCTGCTTTTCATGAGGAACTTGACTTGCTAATGAGCCCGGAATCTGGGTCAGGCATTTCCCACACTGGGGATGGGTGGACGTAGGCACCAGCACCCTAACCAGGGAACCCAGAGCCAGGAGGCACAGCAGCCAGATTGTCTCTGGCAGGGACAACCACGGGTGGATTTTTGCAGAGGGCCCTTTGGCTGCTGGTTCCTGGGAGCTGGAGCAGGCTGGGGTGTGTGTCTGAGCAGCCCCAGTTGGGAACCTGGCCCTGAGATCATCACAGAAACTTGGCTCTGAGCTGAAGGTGCCTGGTGAAGAGTGGGTGCAAGTTCCTTCAGGTCCTGGCTCCTCCTGGAGCTCCTCTGAAGGTCGTGGCTGCCCCTCTCCCAGGAGCAAAGCCAAAGCTGCTTAGGAGCCTGTGCTTTGCTTCCTTTAATGCAAGAGCAGCTGCTGCCCTCCCTGAGGCTTTCCTGGGGTGGGGGGAAGGTTGCCCAGAGCTGTGTCACCATCCAGCCTGTGGTCCCTGTGACACAAAAGCAGGTTCTGCCCCAGCTGATGCCTCTGAGCTGATGCCCAGGTCACTGCTCTGCCTGTCCTGCAGCTGCTGGGATGAACGGGACCCCCCTGCCACCCCCCAGAGCCCCCAGGGCTGCACCCCCATAATCACAGGGCAGACAACCCACGGGAGGGGTTTTCCTTCTGCTCCCTGGCCTGCCCTGGCAGAGGGGCTGATGGTTGATGCCACTCTCTGACCAAAATTTTCCAGCAGCCTGTTTCATTTGTATGCATGTCTGGACACTGGATTTGAATATGAAAATGGTGCATTAAATGGGGGTTAAGGTACAGGCAAGTGGCTAATCAGATCTTTACACCCTCTGTGCCAGCTGGGATGTCCTCGCCTGATTTGCAGGTTTCTCTTTCCTTGTAGTCCTTTAATTCCTTGATCCAAGCAGCATATTTAGTGAAAATCAATGTAAATAAGGCTCCTGTGGTTCTGCCTCTCCCTGTCAGAGCCCAGCACTTGAGTCAGATGGACCAAAAGCTGCTCCCAGCCACTTATTTATTTTTTTAAACGAATCCAGCCTAGAGCAGGATTACAGGGATTAGCAGCCCAGGGTTCCCCTGCCTCCAAACCCCGTGCAGCCACCCTGCCAGCTCCTCACTGCTGGGAGCCCTGTCCTCCAAACACGACATGGATGTACATGGCCTCTTGGCTGCCTTCATCCCAGCCCATCTGTCGGGTTGGTTTGGGGTCTGCCTGGACCACTGCCCGGGCTGGGGCTGCTCTGTGCTCCTCTGCAGGAAAGGTCTCCTTGCTGACAGCTTCCCATGCTGATGGAATCCTGGAGCAAAGCAGGAAAGCTGCTGGGAGCAGGGAGTAGGGACTCCAGGGGAGCTGCTGGTGCTTTTTATCAGCAAAGGTGGTGGCATTTTTTAGCAGGGGGGACCTGCTGGGTGAAACATTTGGAAAGGAGGATGAAGCGTGGCCTGAGGTTATCAGAACAAAACCTGGGCTGTGTGTTGGGTACAAAAGCACTGATGCTTTTCCAGACCTCAGAATGCTTCTGAGCACCTTCTGTAGGAGCCCTGCTGGGATGTGGTGTCCATCCTTCACGTGGAGACACTCGGGAGATCCTCCACCAAAAAAAGGAAAATCCTGGTGGGTCCTGCATGGAAGAAGCCACAGGAGCTCCTGCCATTCCCATCCCATGGTGGCTGAGGGAAGGATTTCAGTCCAGGTCCCAGCAGCCCCACGGAGAAGCACAGAGGGAGTTGGAGGCATCCTTGGGGCTCCCGCTCTGCAGTGTCACCCCTGGGTGCAGAACCTTGCCCCGAGGGAAGGATCCGTCCTCCAGCCAGGGTCAGGGCTGTGATGCTGTGTGGTGCTGGGCATCCAGCTGGGTCTGTGGTGTGTGGTGTGTCCCCTGGGCTGAGCAGGGGACAGGCATGGCAGCCCCATGGCAGGCAGTGCAGGGAGCATGGACAGGGGATGCAGGGATGCAG
This sequence comes from Heliangelus exortis, assembly GCF_036169615.1. Lineage (NCBI taxonomy): Eukaryota > Metazoa > Chordata > Aves > Apodiformes > Trochilidae > Heliangelus > Heliangelus exortis. The sequence continues at coordinate 835,352 of NC_092445.1, read as the reverse complement.
GGATGCAGGGATGCAGGGATGCAGGGATGCAGGGATGCAGGCTCCTTGCTCCTTTGCTGCTGGGAGGATGCTGAGGTCTGGAAAGCCCTCATATCAGATTGCATATGAGGCAGAGCCAGGCAGAGCCCTGGATCCCTCCCTGTTCCATCAGCCTGGAACACTGATCCCACAGCTCTGCTGCTGCCAGCTCCGTGCCCTGCCTGTGCCTGCCAGCCTGGCACAGGGGAAGGACCATGGCAGAGAGGGGACCTGCCCAGCCCTGTCCCTCTGCCAGGGAAGCCCGATTGGATCAACAACTTTTCACTGACACCTTTTTTTTTTTTTTTTTTCTCCCTTCATTGGAAGCCTTCCAGCACTTTGAAATCTCTCCCCAGTGGGTGGAGGGGAGGCAATTGGCTCCTGCCCTGGGTCGGTCCCCAGGATGAGGGACAGGCAGGCAGGACATGGGCATCCCCAGTCCTGGGGGGATGAGCCAGATCCTGCTCCTTCCTCGGGGACAGAGCTCATCCAGGGGCATCCCCCTGCCAGCCCAGAGCCAGGCTGTGCCCAAGGGGTGGCACCTGCAAGTTAATTCCAGCACCAGGCTGCTGGTGATCAGAGAATCACAGAATCCTCATGGTTGGGAAGGAGCTTTGAGATCATGGAGTCCAACCACCAGTCCTACACCATCCTAACCACGAAATCATCTCCCACAGTCCCACATCTGCCTGTTTTGTGAACACCCCCAGGGATGGAGACTCCACCACCTCCCTGTTCCAAAGCTTCACTACTCTTCCAGTGAAGAAATTTCTCCTCACATCCAATCTGAACCTCCCCTGGCACAGCTTGAACCCATCCCCTCTTGTCCTGTCCCAGTCACTGGGGAGCAGAGCCCAACTCCTGCCTCCCCACAGCCTCCTCGGGGACTTCAGTGACATTTTGGGGGCTGCTCCAGGGCCCCACAGCCCTGCTCCTCTAGAGATGTATCCAAAGGAGCTTCCCAGGACCTACCTCTGGGATTTAAGAATAACTTTCCAAAGAGGATGGGTGGATGGGTGGGTGGATGGAGCAGAGGTGAGATGCTCAGAGATGGTTGGGTGGAGCAAGGCAAGAATAACTCTGCAAGATTTGATGCCACACATTGCTCGTGGCTTCTGTCCTGCTCTCACCAGGGGTGACACAAACTCCTTTTGCCTTCATCAGCACAAGATTCAGAGCTGAACCAGCCTGTGATTCACTGAACCAAGGAAAAGAAGGCATGGAGCAGCTTTGTCATTCCAGATGTGTTGTTCCTCTCCCCCTGAATGGCAGGAGCACGTGCTAATAATCTGGGATCTCCTAATTAAATACCCTGCAGCTTGAATATGTAAAACAAGGCACAGTTGTGGTTTCATGGACTATCTCACTTGTGGCATTTCTGTGGCTTGGAGTTGCTTGGAGTGCTGGTGTAGGGCTGGCTGAATGTGGCACACGACCAACCATGGGTGTGAAAAACCCCCAAGCCACCAGAAAATGGGAACAATCTTGGATGCTCCTGAAGTGAAAGCAGAAAACCATTCCCAAGATGTTCCTTCAATGGGAAAATGGCTTTTTAAGGAATCCAGGCAGAAGATGAAAAAAGGGAAAAGCTGAACAGAAAAAGAGAACCCAAGCACCTGCAGCAACATCCTACGGCAGGAGAATGAAGGGTGGGGAGGACTCTGGGGGTCTGTCATTAAAACTTCTGCTCCAAACAGGGTCAGACCAAGTTGTCTGGGTTTTTTTTTCCCCAGGTCAGAGGGGTCTTGGAGGCCTCCAAGGACAGAGGCTGCACAGGCTCTCTGGGCAACCTGCTGCCATATCTGGCTTTCCCCATAGTGAAAAGATTTCCCCCTACATGCAGTCCAAACTTGTTTTGATTCCATCTCTTGCCTTTTGTCCTCCTGTGGATGGTTGTGAGGAGCCTGAATCTGCCTTCTCAGTGACCTCCTTGCAGGTGGCCTTGGAGATCTCCTCTTGAAGCTTTCTGCCCCTCAGGCTGAACCAACATCACCCCCTCAGCTGCTCCCCCCATGGCACCAGCCCTGGACCATCTTGGTGACCTCTGGGCTCCCCCCACTTTACTGATGCCCATTGGCAGTCTCAGAACCAGACAAGGTTTTTAGCTGCAGAGGGAGGTCCAAACACCTCAGCTCCTCCATAAGCAGCTCCAGTTGGGGTGTTTGCTTCTCCAGGAATGTCCTCTCCCCTTCCAAGACAGAGATGTACGTGAGAGGACGTGGCCATAGAGGGCTGCACGGGAGATTCTGAGGACAACTGGTGAAAAATATGATAGGAGAGAGCTAAAAATGCCATCCTGGGGGCTGGCTGGACAGAGCAGCAACCAAAAATGCCAAGGTCACTTCCAAAGGAGGGGGGGGACAGAACAGGGAGAGTATTTGTCCCCTCTGGGCCAGCACCAAAACCTCAGCACCTGCCACCCCCCTGAAAAGGCTCTTGGGGAAGTGGGAGGAGATGACACCAGAATGGGTGGGGATGTTCAGCGTGGGGATGCTCAGGGTGGGGATGCTCAGGGTGGGGATGCTCAGGGTGGGGGTGGAGAAATCAGCTTGGCTGTGGCTGTTCCATGGAGGAGAGAAAGTGGAGCACCACCCAGCCCAGGCTGGGGCCAGCACCTCCCTGAAGGCAGAGGCAGAGGCAGAGGACTGCTGGGGCTGTCAAAAGCATCTCAAGAACTTCTTGTGCCTCCTCGGAGGCATCTGCCTGAGTGCAAGTGCCACGGATCCCCAGGACCTTGCCCACCCTGATGGGCAACTTGCCTGACTCCAAATAAATAAGGAATGAGCAGTGATTGCTCCAGAGCTCCTCAGGGGCTCACAGGGCTCTGCTGTGGTAATGGGATGACCCAGCCTGGAATGGGAACTTATCACTGGGATTGCAGAGGTGGCTTTAGGGTACAAAGTGCTCTCTGCAGTGTGTCAGTCCCACTGATGGAGCCCCTAATGCACAAAGTGGGGGTCCTGGAACTCTGCTTGGTGTGTGGGGAAACAGCTGGGAGGCTGCTGCCTGGTGCTGCTGATGCTGGGGGTGTTGTAAAAAGCTCTCCTCGTGTCTGCAGGACTAAATACAGGGTGCTACTGCTATTGTCCCCATCTAGGGGGTTATGTGCCACCCTTAGCAGATATAACCCTTTGGTGCCTTCCTCTCTGGTGCCCTCCATGCTTCCTGAAGGCCTTAAATTATCTGCTGGGGTTTCCCATTGCTCCCCTTCAGACCCCTCTCTGGCTCTGTGCTGCCTGAAACCCTTAGCACAATGCAGCAGGGGGTCTGGAGGACCCTGTGCCCCCAGTGCTCCCCATACCTGTTTGGAGCCATCAGCTGGTTCTTGCCACGTGCTGGGATCTCCTGGGTGTGGGGCAGATCCTGCCGTGTTTGGACATCACACAGCTGTGACATGGCTTGCACAGGGCAAGGGAGCATGGTATTGAATTCCCCCCTGAGCTGTGTTAGCTAACCATAACTAGGGCTGCACTGGCACTGCCAGGTGGGTTCTGTTCCAATCAATAGGGAAATTAAGGGGTTTTGCTTTGCCTTTTGTAAGAGAAACCTGTTGGTGCCCCACTGGTGCAGACTGGTCCCTCTTGGGATGTGCCACCAACTGGGAGCTGCCTGGGATCATGGCCTCAGCAAGGACACAGCTCCTGTCACCCCAGCCCATTGACAGGGATTTTCCTGTGGGTTCCCATCCTGGAGTCTTCTGACAAAGGGGCCGGGCAGGGGTTGGGTGAAGGCACAGGAGGTGGAGGAGACTGTGGAGAGGAGGATCAGGGGTGTCACCCCCTTGGTCCAGCTGAGCAGGGGCTGTGTGCTGCTGGACCACGGCCCCTGGCAGGCTGGGGGGGTGCTCAGTGCTGGTACAAGAGTTCTGGCACATGCCAGCCCTGCCAGCTTCCCATCTCCTCGGTGCTGCTTAACCAGTTTGTCTGCAGCAGCCCAGTTCCCACCTTCTCATCCCTGGGTAGTGGTGTGTACAGGATTGAAATGCAGATTACCTGGCAGCCAACCACTTCATCTCATATTCGCTGGTGCTTAAAGAGTTCTGCAGATTGTCCAGCTTTTGAGCAGCTAATTGGGGAGCTATTGGCATGTCTGCAGTGCAGCAGAGACTGAGACGTGCATTTTGTTGGAGGCCTGCAGAAGATCAGATAATTCATCCAGATTTGCTGACAAGAGCAGACTGACACAGACATTGTCAGAGTCAGCCCAGCACCCACGAGGCAGGAGGAGGGTTTTTAGGGTTTTGGGGGTTTTTAGGGAAGTGTGCTGAGCCCTGGGGAGAGGCAAAGCCCCAGGAACACGGTGTGCAAAGCCCAGCCATGGAGGAATCCTGAGTTTCCACCACTGTCTGGGGAAGAACGGGCACACAATGAGTCCCTCAAATTCACTCAGCACCCAAGAGAAGCAGCTGAGCTCCTCTGACCCACAACACATCTCCAAAGCGTCAGCCCCCATGGAGATGTCCACGGTTGACTGGGGAGAAATGAGCTCCTGGATCCTGATTTACCTCCTTCACTCTGTCAAATGCTCGTGGCAAGTGGAAGAAGATCTGTTCTGTGGTGCTGGTCTGGCCAGAGCTGAAGGCAAGTGCTGACTGTTTCACCATGGCCTGTGTCAGGAACATCGTGACCACCAGGACACCATCCCCACACCATCCCCACACCACTAACCAGGACAGAAACTCCACCACCACGAGGAAGGGTGTTCCTACAGTTACACCCCCAGCAAAGAGTCCCAGAACAGGCAGGACATGGTGCCCATGTCATCCACTTCTTCCTGGTCCTTGGCTGTAGCCCATAACCCCAGAAGTAACTGGCCAGCAGCCCTCTGCGTGGGAAGACGGGTGGAGAACAGAACACGGGCTCAGGTCCAACATGGGACTTCCATCTGAAGCTGGCTGGAGGCAGAGCCACCCTGACCCTTCCCTGGGCTATGAAATGCTTGAATCCACTCCTCCCTACATGGCACCTCTGCCAGGTGCTGCAGCACAACCCCAGGTACCTGGGTGCCAAGGCCGTGCTGGGTTCCAGGAGGAGGCAGCAAGGCTGGAAGCTGTGTTGGTGCACACCTAGCATGAGGATGGGGTCTCAGAGGTCCCTTCCTGACCTTGCCCTCACCTGTCCCCCCTCTGTGCTGCATCTCCTGCACTGCCCGTGTCCTGCAAGCTGCACCGAGGGTAGGGGAAACTGAGGCAGGCAGGAAGGGAGTGGGGGCTGGGGAGGGAGGGTCTGGGTCACTGCAGGCTGGAATCAGACCCAGGTGACAGGAATTGTCCTGGCTGCTCCCCAAGGCAATGGGGGTGCAGGTGACAGCATCCACAGGGATGGTCTCCGCAGGGGGGGACATCCCGCGGGTCCCCGGGCTGGGCGGAGGACGGGCCCGGTGCCGGGGCTCTCCCCAGGGGTGGGGGTGGAACAGGAGAGGGTCCCGGCTGTGGGAAGCCGGGAGCTCTGGCAGGGCTGGAGGTTTCTCCCCCCTCCTTCCGGACCGAACCGGACCGGACCGGACCGGAACATCCCCTCCCGACAGAACCCCCAGAGGGTCCGCAGCTCCCGCTGGCCGCAGGAATGCTGAGCACCGGCCCTCGGGTGCCGCAATGGAGAACTTCAGCCCGACTGTTGCACTCGTTTAAAAATATCCTGTGACAAATACCTGCACAAACAGGGTGTGTGGGAGGGAAAAAAAAACAAAAAAACCCAAAACATTTAATCCTTTAAAAAAAAATACAGAAAAAAAAAAAATCTGTAATTTTCCACCGGATGGAAGCGCTGTGCCTGGGGCTGCCCTCAGCCCTTGCCTGCTGCGGGGTCTGTGGCCGAACCGAGGGGGCTGAGCGGGGCGGGAGGGAGCGGTTCGGGCCCCGCGGGAGCGGCTCCGGGAGATGCCGGCACCGCCCCAGCCTTCCCGGCACAGCTCCGGCTCGGCGGGGCCGGGTCCTGCGCTGACCCGTTCGGCCGCACCCTGCTCCCCGCCTCGCTCCGGATGTTTTCCCTCGGGATCGCTCCAACCCCGCTGGCCGTGCCTCTGCTCGGCATCTCTCTCTCTCTCCTCCCTCCCCTGCTCCCCTGGGAAGGGCCTGGGGGGGCTGGGGGGCCCGACCCCCGGCTGGGGCTTTGCCAGGGGAGGGGTGGTCCCTGACATGAGCCTCAAGTGTGGTTTGGAGGTGAGGAGGGTCTCAGCACCACTTCTGCCCAGGGAAGCTGTGCCTGGATTTGGTGACACCTGGGCCATGGTTGAGGAGGAGGAGGAGGAGAGGAAGCAGTGGGGAGAGTCCAGCCCCAGGGAAAAGCATGGGGGGACATCCAGGAGGAGCAGCAGCTGTAGGGGAGCACAGGGATGCTCCTGAAGGGTGCATGTGTCCTGCACAGCCCTGCACCTCATCCACTCATGGGAAAGGTACCAGGAGACACCTGACCCACTGGTGTCTGTCCCTCCCGTGCCCCCCAGCTCAGCTCTGTCTCCTCTGCTGCCTGTGCCATCACCAGCTCCCCCCTTGCCTCTGTCCCACTGGTGCCCAGTCCTGCCAGGACCTCCTGCTCTCCCTCCACCTGAAGCAGGAGGTGTGGGAGTGGAGATGGAGACAAACCCATTTCAGAGCCCCAGGTGTGCCACGGCCATGACAAATCTCACCCCCAGCCTCCCAGGGTCAGTGTGGTGCTGGCTGTGCCAGTCTGGCAGCTCCCTGTCACCTCCAGGCTGTGGGACCCACCCGGGTCTGGTGCTGTGATGGGACCAAGCTCCCACCATCACTGTGAGTACCAGGTCTGTGCCCCTGGGGGAGGAAACACCCCCCAGCAGCAAACCCAGCAGAGGGGCAGCTGGCTGCACCCAGGGATGCTCCAAACAGGACAGACACTGACCCAGAGCCCTTCTCCAGGAAAGCAACAGAGAATGTGTCCTGTCTGAGTGGCACAGGGCTGGCTGTCCCCGTGTGTCTGCATGGTGCACGTGTGTGTGTGGACATGTTCACGGGTGTGGGGATGTGTGTGAGAGCACGAACGGGTGAGTGAGTGCAGGTGGCATCAGGAGACTGCACAGAGGGGGTGTCAGCAAGAGTCTGTGTGTGTGCTCGGGGGTGTGCATGGCTTCGAATTAGAGAGGAGCAGATTTAGGCTGGATGTGAGGAAAAAGTTCTGTCCCACGAGGGCAGTGGAACCACGGCCCAGGCTGCCCGGGGAGGGGGTTGAGGTCTCATCCCTGGAGATGTTCAAGGTGAGGTTTGAGGATGCTCTGAGCACCCTGATCTGGGTGAGGGTGACCCTGATACTGCAGGGGTTGGACTGGGGGACCTGGAGAGGTCCCTTCCCACCCAAACCATTCTGTGATTCTACAATTCTGTGTGTCCATGGGTGTGTGCCCGTGCCCAACACCCTTTCCAAGAGGCCCAGTGCAGCCCCCATGCCCTCCCTGCAGGCTCCCACTCCCTCCCTTGGAGCTGCAGGTATTTAGCTGTGAAAATCTGGAAGCGCGTTCGGTGCCTGCTCAGTGACCTTCAAAACCATCCAACAAATTCCTCTTGGACGGCCAGCCCAGCCAGATGGCCCTCCTCAAACACGCTGGCCCTGCAAACGGGGGTTTTACTCCTGGCTCCAGCCCCAAGGCAGGCTGGAAGCAGTGTGTCCAGGCTGTGCTCCGGGAAGGCAGCCACAGCCCTGCTCCAGCAGAGAGGGGGCCAAACCAGGCTGGGGAGGGAGCAGGCAGCCACGGGTGGGAGGCTGAGGGGCTTTGGGGTTTTTTGATTGAAATGTGAAGCGTGGAGTGAAGTTCTGGGGGTATAAAACTGGGGGGGGGGACACAGGGGGCTGGGGGCTGCCAGTCTTCTCACCAGTTGGGACAACTGCTGGAGCTGGAGGGTGCTGGGAGACATCTCTGATGGCAGGAGGAGCCTGAGGGGGTGCAGGGGGTTGGGTAAGGGCAGCAGGGACTCCTGAAGGCCAGGAGAGGAAAGAGCAAACCAAAATAGCATCACCTAATGGAAGGGAAGAGTTAAAAGACCTGTCAGAGCTGAGCCTTTCTGGAAACATGGGAGACAGCTGGAAAAGATTTAAATAACTCCTTGCTGTGTGTCTGCAAGCCCTGGGTGCCAGTGAAAGGTAGTCTTATTTCTGATAATATCTGGTCTGACACACTCCATGTGTTTAACAGTTTTCAGTTCACTCAGGCAGATGAGACTAACTGGGAAGCAATCATGCAGGGATTCCTGGATGCTGCATTAGCATGCGAGCTCTGAGAGGAATTCTTGAGCCTCTAAATGCAGATAGAGGTTGGAAGCTACTGGAGGAGCTGAGACTGAGCTCAGTCTGAGGAGCTGATCTCGTGAATTCAGGGATAACCAAGCCCCCCACGTGGATGTCATCACGCAGGGACCCCCAGGAGCAGGGTGCTGGGATGCTCTCTACTTCCCTCCCACCCACAGCACCACTGGGGGAGGTGACTGGTGCTGCTGGTTCCCTCTGGGCAGGGCTGGGGCACGGCAGAGGGTAGAGATGTGGGGGACCTGGGGGGGCTGCAGGGGCTTCCTGAGAGAGGGATGCTTCCCACGGGGACTGGCACAGCCCCACTGGTGATCTCCTGGGTGCCAACAGTGCCGTGATGCATCCACACAAAACGTGGGCCTTTGGCCAGGGCTTCATCCCCCCAGCCGTGGGACACCAGGAGCCAACCAGGAGTGACCTGCTGAGGTGTCTTGCCAAGACAGTCCTCACCTGGGGACACAGGGACCGTGACAAGGGACTGTGAGCTGTCAGGGGGTGTTGAGCCCCAGGGAGCTGATGTGTGGAGCTTTTGGTGTGGAGAGAGGGGCTGGGGAGGCTGTTCTGCCTTTGGGAGGGCTGTGCCAGGGGAGGAGAGGCAGAGGGGTCACGATCTTGGTGCCTGACAAACACTGTCAAGCAAAGGTCTGTTTAATCACGTGAAATTGCTACCAAGAATTAGCACTGGACACTGTTATTGACCATTGTTATAATTAGAGAACAGATTTTTCCCTCAGTGCCTACCAGAACAAAACCCAATACCTACAGCCTACCCCAAAGGCTGCACAGGAATTTCCCACCCAACTTGTAACACATAAAATACAGAGCAGCCAGTTACACGAGACTATTCCTAAAGTACCTGCTGGGTTTCTCAGCAAGAACTCCAGCCCTCCGGAGCACAAGAATTTCGGTTTTCAAACCGTTTGTTCCTGAAATTTCCACAAATAAAAGCATGGAAATTTATTCATGTTGCGATGCACTTGGTTTGACACGATGTGAGCAGAAGATGGACACCAACGAGGGGACAAACCCTGCAGCTGCCACGCTGCCTGGGCCCCTTTCACAGTCGAAGGATTCAGCATCATCCCTTACAAGACCCCGGAGAATCCCAGGGTGCAGCTCTGGGTGCCCAGGGCTCCCTGGAAACCTGCACAGGGCTGAAGCAGAACTTTGCCCCGGAATGGTTTTCCATCAGAAACCAGGGTTTTATTGGAATAATTTCCCAGGGAGCTTGTTGATTTTGCTGCCATTTTCTCCAGGAAAAAGCCTCGCAGACTCATTTGACTCCCTTGTTTCGGCAGTGTCAAAATGTTTACTCCCCTCACGTCAAAACACGGAGCTCGTCTCAGGGAAAGGGAAAATATTTCATTTTGGCTTTGTCATTTCACTTCACTTCACTTCACTCTTCGTGCCATCAAGCTGCTTTTCAACACGTGCCACTCGAGGTCCGTTTGCCTTGTGACACCCAGGAGGAGGCAGCTCGGGATCACCACACTTGTGGTGTTTTCCAAAGGCCCAAATTTTAACATCTGGATGAATATTCCTCGCCCAGGACGTGCTGCACATCTGCCCTTTGCCTCCCAGTGCACAGCAGACACCTCCAGAGCTGCTGGGACACAGCAGCCACCCAGGGACACGGGGACACCAGTGGCCACCACCCGCAGGTGGTGTGGAACAGGGGACTTGTCAGGGCCCTCCTGGAGGTTCTGTTGTGTCTATTCTGTTGTGTGATGTTATATTGTATTGTATTATTTGATATTGTATTGTATTATATTGTATTATATTGTATTGCATTGTATTATATTATATTATATTATATTATATTATATTATATTATATTATATTATATTATATTATATTATATTATATTATATTATATTATATTATATTATATTATATTATATTATATTATATTATATATTATGTTATGTTGTGTTATGGTATGTTATGTTCTATTCTATTCTATTCTATTCTATTCTATTCTATTCTATTAATTGGGTTATATTACACTTTATTACATCATTAGAGCTGTCAGACCAAGCTCTTCAAGGCCGGAACCGTCGGGTTCTGAGCTGCTGGGGTAACCCCAGCCCCCCCCCGGGACAGGGGTGGGACACTGGGACGAGAAGCACGGCACGGGGACCGCGCTGTGGCAGCTCCGGTGTCAGCCGGGGTGACAAAGGCCCAGAGCCCCCCGGGACGCGGGTGAGGGGCGTCGGGGGGCAGCACGTCCAGAGAACGCCTGCCCGAGGCGGGAGGGCCTCCCGGAGACCCCCCGTGCTCCTGCCGCGCCAGGCCCAGCCCAGGCAGGCACCTGCCCGGGCTCTGACGTCACTGCCACGTCATACCCCTGCGGTGACGTCAGAGGGGCTGCCAGCAGCGCTCCCCGGGGGTCGCCCCCCCAGGGGTGCGGTCGGGGGGCGGGGCTTGCGCGATGGGCGTGTCCCTCAGGGGGCGTGGCCTGGTGTGGGGGCGTGGCCAAGACCCAGGGGGCGTGCCCAGCCGCGTTGCCCCGGGTGACGCGCGGATGCAGCCGGCATCCGTGACGTCACCCGAGGGGCGGGGCCGCTCCCCCTCCCGCCGTTTTTCCCCCCCCCACTCCGCGGAGCGTCCCGCCGGCTCTCAGCCAATCGGCGGGCGGAGGGGGCGGGTCCACCCGGCGCCCTGAGCCAATCAGACGGCGGCGGCGGTTGGGGGCAACAATGGGGGGCGCCCGGAGCGCACGTGGGGCCGCGCCGGCGGCGGGGGGGCTGCGGGAGGGGGGGTCCCGGTACCGGGAGGGGGGGCAGAGGAGAGGAGAAGGTGTTTCCCGTACCGAGGTGTGCGGGGGGGGCTGTCCCGGTACCCGGGGGGGTCGGCTCCGTCCCGCCCCTCGCGGCGCTGGGGCACTCCCCGCCCTCCGCCCGCCCCCCCCCCCTCCCGGGCCCTCCCCCTGTGTCACGGCGGCGCCCGTATTCGGGGCCGGGCACGGTGGAGGGGAGGGAGCGAAGGAAGGAAGGAACGAACGGGTGAACGAGTGAGCGGCGGCTGCCCCAGCATGTGGCCCGCCCGGCGGCGGCGGCGGCGGCGGGGGGCAGGTGTGCGGCCGCTGGAACGGAGCGGGGGGGCGTAGGGGCGGGGAGCCGCCCGCCCGCCGCCCGCCCTCCCTCGCCCGGCGCTGTCAGGTGCGTGCCGCCCGCCAGCATGGCTCCGCCGCGCCCGACTTAGCGCCGGGCCGCCCGCCGCGGCCCCCAGTCGCCGGAGGCTGCCCCCTCCCCAGCCCTGCTCCATCCCGCTTTTCCCCGTCCAGGTGCCCCGTCGCCCGGCTCCGGAGTACGCCGGTCCCCGGCCGAGGATGCCTCCCGCCGCCGGTCCCTCCGGTTCATCTGTTGCTGCTTGACCGCGCCGCCAGCCCGGTGCAGCCTCCGCCGATGGATGCGGCAGCCCCCGCGCCCTGCCCGCCCGCAGCCGCCCCGCTGCCTATTGTGCCGGGAACGACTCCGGAGCTCCGCGGCTGGTAAAAAAAAAACCAAACAAAAAACCCAACAACATAAAAAAAAAAACAAACCAAAAAAAAAAAACAAAAAACCGAAACCAAAAAACCAACCGCCCCGTCTCGCCCGGGGCTGGAGCGGCGACCGATGAATATGCAGCGGCCCCCCCGGCTCGGCTCTCCCGTTAGCCTCCCGCTCGCCGGCGCGGAGCCGGGCAGAGCCGCCTGGTAGAGCTCGGCCGGACTTGGTGCTGCACCCCCGCCAGGACCCGGCGCACGGAGCGGCTCCTCCTTCCCTCCTCCCGCTCCAGCCGAGCTCGGAGCCCTTCTTCGCACTCCTCTCCCTCTCGTGTTTTTGGTTTTTTTTTTTTTTTTTTCCTTTTTTTTCCTTTTTTTTTTTTTTTTTTTTTTTTTTTTGTGGCAACCGACCGTAACTCCGGGGAGGGGGTTGTCTTGGGGGGGAAGGGAGGGCGAGCGGCGGGGAGGGGACCATGGAAGAAAAGCTTCAGGCGCATCAGGTGGAGATCGACCCGGATTTCGAGCCGCAGAGCCGGCCCCGGTCCTGCACTTGGCCTCTCCCCCACCCCGACTTCGCGGCGGAGGAGGAGGATGGGGGCGCGGCGGGGGGACCCCCGGCCCTGCCGGCACCCGGCGGGGAGGGAACCGAGAACGCGGCGGCCCCGGCGGAGCGCAGAGCCGCCACCGCCGCCTCCCTGCCGCCCCCCGGAGCGGACCTGGGGCAGCTCCGCAAGGCCAAGACCTCCCGGCGGAACGCCTGGGGCAACCTCTCCTACGCCGACCTCATCACCAAAGCCATCGAGAGCTCGCCGGAGAAGCGCCTCACCCTCTCGCAGATCTACGACTGGATGGTGCGATACGTCCCCTACTTTAAGGATAAAGGAGACAGCAACAGCTCCGCCGGCTGGAAGGTACCTGACCCCCCCTGACCCCAACCCCAGCGCAACTTTCCCCCCTGCTTCCTCCAGCGTTCTGGGTTCTGGATGCTTTCTCTGGGGCAGCCGGTGCTGTCCCCTGGCCGGGGGATGAGGGAGTCCCCGCTGTCCCCGTGGCTGGGGGAATAAGGAGAAGGGCTGGGACAAGTTTCGGGTGCCTCGCTGTGTGTTGGGACCAGGGTGGTCTTGTGGCCGGTTGACCCGCCGGCCTCGGGCTGTGTGGCACGGCAGAGCCAGAGTGTTGGGCCAGTGTCCTTCTGGGGGGTCAGGGGGACGGGGATGGGGACAGGCAGGGTGGCCGTGGCCGGCTCTCCCCATGGCGTTCCCTGGGTACGGCGAGTGACAGTCCTGCCACCAGCGCTCTGCCTCACCCTGCCTGCGGGCACCCCGGCTGTGCCGGGTCCCCGAGTGCCCGTGGCATGTCCGGGAGGACAGCTGGAGGCAGTGCTGTCCCCAAACAGGTGTCTCCGGGCTGGCTTTTACCCAGTTCTGGGGTAAAAGACACTTACACCCAGAGTGTCTCCACCTTTCAGCACTCGTGTCCCCTTCCCGGGGGGCTACACGGGCAGGACACGGCCCCCACAGCTCCACGCGGGCTTTTCCCGGCTCTGCTCCTGCTCGGCACTGTGGGCTTGTTAGAAATCCCCGGCACAGGGAGCAATCCCCTCCGGCTCCGTGCCTTGCACTGACCATCCCGGCACCCGGAGAGGGCCTGGAGGGTGCTGGGTCCCCGAGGGGGTACAGTGGCCCCTGCCCCTCCAGCTGCCACTGGCCTGGCTGTGTGCTGGGAAGGGGGAGAGGATGCCTGTGGTCCAGATGGTGTCAGTAAAAATGAGACGGTTTCTCTTAAGCCCTCCCCTAAGCCCTGTCACCTCCAGTATGATTAGTGTGTAATGAGGCTTCGGGGGCTCTAACACCATCCTGCAGCCCGTGCCCCAGCGCTGCTGGAGGTGGCCAGACCTGGCCTGTCTCAGGGGATCCTTCTTGGTTGCAAATAGGGCTATTTTGGGGCAGGGAGGCTGAACTCCATCTGTCTGTGCCCGGGCTGTGGGAGTGGGTGCTGCGTGGAGGCTGAGTGTCCTCTGCCTTGCCCTACAGGAGGGCACCCGGGGTCTCCCTTGGTGTCCCCCAGTGTGGGCTGTTCACTGGGGGGACGGTGTTGAGTTTGCAGAGGCAGTGGTTGTGTGGGGGTCTCTCAAACCTCCTCCTGAGGTGAGGTCTGTGTGGCTTTGGGGGCCACATCTTGGGGGAGCAGGGTGTCCCCAAGGCTCACACCTGCTGGGGACAGCGGGGGGCAAGCACTGATGGGGGCTGGGGACGTGGTGGCAATGTCTGTCAGGGCTCTGGACTGGTGTCCAGGAGGGCTGGGATGAGAAGTGAAGGGATTCTCGGGCAGCCGTGTGTGTCACTGGGGGTGTGGGGTGCTTGGAGACCCCCCTGGATGGGTGTTCCTGGGGGGGAGCAAGGGTGAGGGGACAGAGCCATGAGCAAAGCTGTGTACCCAGCTGTGGCCAGGCAGGAGCAGGGAAGGGACATGTTCATGTCTTCTAGGGCTGGCACAGGATCCAGAGCTATTGACCAAGGATATCTCTGGGGGACAGGGACCCGGGCCAGGGGTGGCAGGGACAGCAGCTGTCCTTGTCACAGACCAGTGCTTGGGTTTGATCCACCTGCAGCTTGCATAGCATGGAGGAGTGACCCGTGTCCACCCTGGGCAGGCACAGGGGACAGTGGCAACGTGTGAATGTGTCCGTGCAGGTGTGCAAGGTGGCACAGACTTTCTGTCCTGCCTGTGCCAGCTCTGGATGAGCACAAGCTGTGATGGCTGTGTTGTCTGCCCTCATCAGTCCTGGCAGAGGCGACCTTGAGGGAATCCTCCCAGGAGAGCAGAGGTGGCCTTTCCCCCTGTCACCCCTCACCCAGGGGGTCCCTGATGTGTCCCAGAGCCACGGGAGGGCCAACACCTTCCCCCGGCAGAGCCTCCACCAGGGAGCGTGTGGGAGCACCACGGGTTCTTCAGCCCCGTCCCTTGCCCTCCACGCCCTCCCTGATGTCCCTTGTCCCTTTTGGTAGGGTGGTGCCTGGGCTATGTCCCTGTACCAGCACTGCCCACGGGAGCCCCATCACCTGGGGGTGGGGGTTTGGTGTCTTTCTCGAGGGGGCTGTGTCCCGAGGCTCCGTGGGGTGTGATGTGCAGGGGGAAGGGACAGGCTCAGGGTGCAGCAGCTTGGACATGAAAGGGGACATTTGCAGGGGCTGCTGGCTCGGGTGGGCTGGGATGTTCTCCTGACCCGTGTCTGGTTGAAGCAGCTCCACCATGGCTGTGGGCAGCCCCCTTACCCCCCAGGGACGTTGTGCCCTCAGCCTCCCAGCCCAGAGCCCCTCGGGTCACAGTGAGGCTGAGGGCTCCTGGGTGTGACACCCTGCCCGATGTCACCTGCCTGCTCTGGGTGCCCTGGGGCCTGTCGGGGGGCTGCAGGTGCCTGATCCCCAGCTGGTGGGAGGGCTGGGAACAGCCCGGAGAGGAGCAGCCTGCGGAGACCCCTTTGGCTTGGCAGTCTCGTTGGACACCAGCATGTCAGGGGTTAAACACTTCCCCCCCCCGACACCCCCAGCCCTGTGTCCCTCCTGCCTGTCCCTTGCATGAACCCCCTGGGTGTCCCCATGTCCCCCCCCGGGCAGGCTGGCACCCCCAGCACTGGGCAGGCAGTGTTGTAGGAACAAGCTGCTGGCAGCTTATTAAAGAGCCCCTGGAGATGCCACATCCCTGCTGCCCCAGGCCTGGGAGAACCACAGTGGATTTAAAGAGTTTCATAACCCAACACGGGAGCATCGAGAGGGGGGGTGCTCGGGAAATGGGCTGCTCCTTTATTGAGCTCCTCTGCAGCCTCCCTGTGCTGGGGAGAGCAGGAGGCAAAGTCTGGGAGCACAGCTGAGGGCACAGCATCCCCATGGGGTGTTGGCTGCTCCAGCAGAACTTCTCCAAACCCTGCCCTATTCTGGCATTGGGGGGGATTCCCCAGCAGGACCTCTGTGCTTTCCCATGGTTTTGTTACCTCAGAGGGGAAAGATGTGGTCACAGGGTGTGTTTTGGGGTCAGGTCCCCACCAAGCTGTGGGTTGTGTTTCTTGGTTTTATAGCGAGGTAGACTGAGGCACAGCATCCAAGCACCCTGCTCAGCATCAGCACCAGGACCCGGTCCTGTCTCCCAGGGGGGGTGGGATGCTCCAGCTCTTGTCCCCCAGGGCTCCCCGTGCCACAGCAGTCTGGGTCAGCACGTTGGGCTTGTAATGTGGGAGCTGGGCTAGCATGTTGGGCTCATGAACCCCAGAGCTGGGCCACCACGTTGGGTTCCTGCTCCAGGAGCTGCTGCTGCTTCCCGATGCAGGGCAGCAGGCTCCCAGTGACTGACAGTTCTGCTTAATTAGGGAGTTGTTATTTTATCAATTCCAAAGCGCTTGAAGTTTTCTGCTTCAGCTCACGCTTTCCACTTGTTAATGGGAAACCAACACCCTCCGTCAAAAAGGCAGTGGCACTGATGCATTTTAAAGGTTTCTGCTTGCTCCAGTTTGACATCCAAAGTATAACAATCAAGCAATCAGCTGGTGGATGCCTGTTTGATGTGGCTCTGACAGTGCTGAAAACCTTAATTTCCCAGCCCTCCCCTACACCTCCTCCTCCTTTACATACCTGGGTTGGGAGCCTGGCGGCTGCTCCCGGTGTCAGGGACTGGGGCTCTGGGGTGCTGCATGTTTGGGGTGGGCTGCCATGCAGAGACCCCTGCCCACATCCACTCAAGTGCCTCCTGCCCCTTGCAGGAAATGAATTGGTGAGATAAAGGGGTGGGGAAAGCTGCTTGGTGGGAGCGTGGTCTGAATGCCCTGTGCTGCCTGCAGGGTCAGGGTGTGCTGGGATGCTTCACCTTCTTGCTGGGCTTGGAGATCACCAAGGGACAACCCCATCCCTGTGCTGGGAAGGGAGACAGAGCCATGGCCTTGCCCTGGTGCCCAGTCCCACCAGGGCTGCACAGGCACTGCAGGAGACTCCTGCTCCATGCTAATGTCACCAATGCCACCCCCTGCCCGAGCCCCCGCCTCTCCCTTAGGGTGGGGGCTGGTGTGTCTGCCTGGCACCTCGCCCCTGAGGCTGGAGAGGCTTGAAACCAGGATCTGGGACTAATGGGGATGATTGTCCCCTTGCAGAGTGCAGCTTGGGTGCCAGCAAGGGACCGGGTGGTGCCAGGGGGGAGGTGGTCGCGGGCAGTGGGAGGGAGGTTTTTGGGGAGGAGTGGGTGACACAGCTCTGGGAGTGACACTGCTTGGGGCACACAGTGAGCCACTGTCCTGTGCAGGGGTGTTAGCAATGTTTGTGCCAGCCAGCCGGGGGGGGCTTGGCAGGGGGTCTGCTCCAGGGGTACGGGGCTGAGCGGGGGGGCTGCCCCAGCCAGGCTCCCGGTGGGGTGGTTTGCTGGGCTCGGCTCCCAGCTCCCATCCTCACCTTATATGGAGATTTTTCCAGCTTCACGGAGAGCCCAGAGCTCCCCGCATCTCTGGGCCAGGAAAACCGGGGCAGAGCAGGGCCCAGAGGGGCCCACAGCCCCTTCCCCCCGGGAACCTTCTGCTCCATCCCCCCCCCCACTGCCCAGGGAAGCGCTGGCCCCAAGGTCCCTGTGGGTGCCATGAGCCAGGGGTGTCCCTTATGTGGAGGGACACCCTGACCTTTCTCACAGCAGAGGTGGGGTCCCCCTTGGGGTCCCCATCCTTTCAGCATCCTAGGAGCAGGGAACTTCTTTCCCATCCCTGGCTTCACTCAGAGATGTGGGAGCTGTGTCCCCCTGAGCTACTACGAACTGCAGTGGTGCTGCTGGCAGCACGGCCGGGAGGCATCCCCTGGGCTTCTCTCCTCCTTCCCACCTCATTTTTCTCTCTCCTTATGTAGGTTTTCATCTTCCTTCTAATTTTTTTTTCCCCCCTTCTTCTGGAATCGCTTTTCATGCAGTGCTAACTGCTGAAGTAACACAAACCTGCTAAATGGTCCGGCTTTATGATAGCATAAAAATGATACTACAGCAGTGAGTGGGGCTTTATTAAACCCAAGGGAAAGGCTCCAAATGAACAGCTTGCTCTGCTCTTAGCTTCTCCGCTGCACACACCCCCCCACCTTCATTTTTAATAACCACTGGAATATAAACTACAGTTAAGATCCTATGGAATAGAAGAGTGCTCCCAGCCTGGTGTTCTCCATCCGTCCCCACGTGCATCCCCCGTGCACACCCATCCTTCCCAGTGCTGTGATGGGAGGACCAGCATCCTGGGAACTGAGTTTCCTCACGTTGGACTTTATAAGCTTCATGAATATTTTGCAGGGTGGCCGTACCCCCAACGGGTTGGGCCAGGGGTGTGGTGGGAGTGAGTTGGAGCTTCTGCCCATCCCTACGGGATCCTCACTTTGGTGCTGCCAGCAGCAGGAGGTTCCCTGGGCTCTGGGTTGGACCCCGTTCACCACTATGTCCTTGCAGATGGAGCAGGGGGGAAGGGGATGAATTTCCCCTCCCAGTGCTGCAGCGAGGTCCAGGCAGGGTGGAACCCCCATCCCCAGGGCCCCTCTCACACCCTGGTGTCACTGTGCCCTTGGGTCTCCCGTGGAGATGCTCCAGAGCTGGTTACGGGGTCTCCCCCTTGCCCTCTCACTGCACCCCATGGGGAGGCAGCTGCCTGCACCCCTGTACCCCGCAGCTGTGGGCTCAGCCCCCCCTTCACCTTACTTTTAATTAGCCCGAGGCTTCCTGTCGGCTCCTCTCTCTCTTGCCGAAGGTGCCTGATTAGTGGCGAGGTGAAAGGCACTTTGGGTTAGGGAAGGACACGGGGAGAGGCTCTCCTCCTGTCTGCAACTGAAGCTCCTTTTGGACAGCATCTGTTCATTATTATGTGGTGCCTTGGCCCGGCGCCAGGCAGGAGAACTGAAAGCCCCGGCACAAAGCTGGCGTTCACCCACTGCGGGGAGAGGGAGGCAGGCAGGGAGGAGGCTGCTGCCAGCGCTGGGAGAGATGCAGGCACCTCCAAAACAGGCTGGTCCCTTTTTCAGTGAGGATGCTCCAGTATCCCAGAGCATCTGGAGCTGCCAGGGGGTGTCCAGCTCCTTCCCCACACTCCCAGGACCGCTGGAGGCAGCATGGGGGCTGCTCCAGGGGGGTTAGAAGCAGGATGAGGTGATCATGGAATCTCAGGCTGGGTTGCATTGAAGTGAACCTTAAAGCTCCCCCAGTGCCCCCCCCTGCCATGGTCAGGGACCCCTCCCACAGCCCAGGGGGCTCCAAGCCCCATCCAACCTTGGACACTGCCAGGGATGGGGCAGCCACAGCTTCTGGGGGCACCTGGGGCTCAGCACCCTCACACCAAAGAATTTCTTCCCAAGGTCTCATTTCATTCTGCCCTCTTTCAGCTCAAAGCTGCTACTCCTCATGGTGTCTGGATCTCTATGGCTGGTGCCTGCTTTTTCTGGTGGGGGCTACTCCAGCACCCCCTGTTACCCCAAGGGATGGCTGTGCACATCAGCCCTGTGCTGGGGAGGCAGTGGGGAGGCTCCCAGGCTTTGCTGCACTTTGATGCCCATCCCTGCCACCTCCACCACTTTGTTCCCACTGATGCAGAAGCATCTCCTGTGCTCAGAGGTTTCCCAGACAGTCCCAAGTGCCAGGAGGGGCACGCTGGCCTTGTCACTGCCACTTGGGCTCCATGGTCTGGGCAAACCCTGGGCTGTGCCTGCCCGTGGGGCTGGGCAGAGCTGGGGGAGCTGGGGGCAGCAATGCCACGGGGAAACCACTGCCTGTGCCTTCAGGTCTGAGCTTGCACGTGTTCCCTTGCACGCCTGCACGCGTGCACACGTGCACGAGTCTCGCCTGTGTGCTCCCACGTGCACCCAGACGTTGCAGTCAGATGCACCTGGGCTGTGCAAGGGAAGGACCCTTGAACGTGCCTTGGGTTGGCTCCTGCCACTTCATGGCCCTTCTGGGCTGGTGGCAGTGTCCTTGTGTCTCCGGGACTTGGGGGGACGAGGTGGCCTTGCTGTGGGATGCTGGGTGCTTTTGGGGAGCCCAAGCTGGGGCTGATTTGTTCAGGAAAAAAACAAAGCAACCGACAAACCCCAAAATAAATTAAAATAATAATAATAATAAAACCAAAACCCAAACCCAAAGGGCAAAAAAAAGCAACCCCAAGAAAGAGAAGAAAGGGAGGGTTGTTGGGAGCTGGCTGGCACGGTGCCAGCCCGGGGACGCTCCGGAGCAGACATGCCAAGCTGTAATTGCAGACAGGCTCGTTTCAAGAGCCCAGACGGTTATTTTTAACTCGAGTTAAGGTAATGCACTGATCTCCTGCCTCCTGGTTCAAAAGTTCAAACCCCCTCCCCTCCCCAGAGCCCCCTTTGCTGGCCCACCCCGTGGCAATGCCCCTGGCAGGGCTCAGGGTGTCCCTGGCAGTGTCCCTGGGGTTGGGAGGCGGTCACTGCCGGACACCCTCACCCTCCCCGGGCAGCTGCTGGGTCTCCCGGGGACTCTGGCTCCTTTCCCGTGGGACTGGGAGGAGGCTGAGATCGGGGCCAGCCCCAGGCTATGGAGCAGATGGGTGTTTGTGGGATGGTGCCAGCGCTGAGGTCCCCAGGGGATGGTGGCAGAGATGGGTACTGGATGCCAGATCCTGCTTGGAATCTGGTGGGAAAACCATGCAGTGCTGGGAGTGGTGGCACTGCTGGCACTGCTCACCCTCTGAGGTCCCCAAGTGCTTTCCAGTGACCGTGCCACCCCAGGGACCACTGGCATCTGCTCCAGCAGGAAAGGCAGGGCTGGCTGGGCAAGGCAGCAGAGGTGGGACACGGGTTCTGTGGCTGGAGCAGCCACTGGGTGTGATGCTCCCAGTGCTGCTCATCCACCCATGCCAAGCACTGTGCAGCCACCTGGGCCTGGCTGTTGGCACAGGAGAGCCCAAGAGCCAGTTGCAGGGATGTGTCACCTATTTTTCTTCCTTAAAACATACTGTGAAGTGCCTGGAGGGTCTGGGTGCCCTCTGCTCCTGGGGAGCAGCTTTGCCACCCTGAGGCAGAATGTCACCGGCTGCGTGGGTCCCAGGTGGTGCCGAGCTGGGAAGCAGAGCCTATACCATCCAAAGCAAAGTGGAGCAGAACCACTCCACAACATGTCGGGTTTGGACCTGCAGTAGCTGCAGTTAATCCTTTGCCTGCCCCGTCGGTTTCCCCCAAGGGCTCAGCTTCTGGGAGCTGGTGGGAACAGAGCCCCAGGGTGTCCCTGGGCAGGAGCAGTGTGTCCATCCTCCTGACCCCAAATGCCCTCTCGCCCTGGTTCCTGGCGTCAGCATTTTGCCAGACGGCTGGGAACTCCCTGCATGGCTGGGATGTCCTCGGCTGCCGCCTGGCCGGGGCCACCAGCTGCAGGTGCTCTGCTGCTTCCCCTTCCCGCTGCCCGCTTCAAGCATTCACCTCCCTTGGGATGTAAGGTTTTGTTTGGGTTTTTTTTGGCAGGAGCGCTGAGGTTTGGGGCTCGGGGGCAGTCGAGGGGAGCTGAGCCCCGGCAGCCACATTTTGTGGCATTTCCCCACTTGTCCGGGCTCGTCCCTGTGGCTGCACATCGCCTGCCGGAGCCGATAAATCAGGGGGAGCAGCCCGGCTGGCAGCCCCGTGAATTGTGGGGCCATTATCTGTAATGAGTTCAGCAAGGACGGGGGGGGCTGAGCCGCGGGAGGTAAGGGGGGGGGCCTGGGGTTATTCCTGGACTGTGACCCCGGCAAAGCGGGGGGCATCTCCTGGCTCCACGGGGCGTTACACGGCCGCCTTGCCTCCCTGCTGTGCCTGTGCCGAGCCGTGCGATGACACGGGCCCCCCCACACCCACTCTGCGTGACCGGGGACCGGCGGGTGCCATCGGGTGCCATTGGGTGCCATGGGCTACATCCTGCGCTCCAGCGATGCGCAGCGTGCGCTGAGCCCCGCATCGCCCCGGGCAGCTCCCGAGTGCGTGTGGAGTGCGGGGCTGGAGGTGCCCTAAGGATGGGGAGAGAGCCGGGGACAGCAGCACTGGGACCGTGCTCAGGGACACACTTGGGACGTGCTGCTGGCTGCTTCCCCCCGAGGACCCTCCCGTCCTCCTGCGCAGCGTCGGAGCTGTGGGAGGGGGAGGAGGAGGGAGGGCAAGTCCCCAGCTCCGATGTCTGCTGGCACCTCCTGCCTGGTGTCACCCCCTGCGCGGTGTCACCCCCTGCCTGCTGTCACCCCCTGCCCACACCTCCTCTGGCCAGCACCCAGCCCTTGTGCTCTCGCTGCCCGGGGGGGAGGACACGAGTGGGGATGTAGGGAGGAATTAAGAAGCTTGTGGAGCGACAGGCTCATAATTTTTTTTATTTTTTTTTTTTATTTGAGACTGTCAAACCTATGCCTGTCCTAGGGATGTAAGACAGCATTTTATTGCTGCCTACTTGATGGTTGTTCCCTTCTCCTCTGTGGCTTTGATTTATCTCTGCACTTTGCACTGATTGGATTAGAAGTTTAAATGCTAAGGGTGCATAACAATATATTTTTCTTATTAATATTAAAAAATCATTATTGGATTTTTTATAGTTCTGTTTTGAATTGAATCCCCTTGCTTGATTTATTCTCTCTCCCAGAGTAGAATTTAATGCTAATAGGAACAATCATTGCTTTGTTTTGAATCTTTGACTGTTTGGAAAACTTTCCCTGCAAAGGGAAATTACAACATTATTAAGAGTCCATTAAAAGAGGGTTTGCCCATTCCTGGCTATTACCTGCGAGCTGGAGAGAAAACAAAAAAAGCAAAGACAAAGAGTCTTTTGCAGGGCTTTCTGCTTACACCCCTCCCTAGGTGTAACATGATTGTGGTGCCAATTATTATAATCAGCTCTATTCCATCGGAGGCATTAATTGCTGGTCCCATCAGTTTAATTTCCTGCATTCATGCACACGTGTGCATGGCCTCAGAGCTCAGGAGGGGTGAAGGGCTGGGCTGGGTGCTGGAGGGGTGGTGGGTGCTGGGGGGCTGCTGGCTGCACGTTGCCTCTTGTGTTGGGAAGGGAAATGGAGGAGGCAGAATGGCAGCTCCCAGCAGTGTCCCCAGGGCTGTGGGTGCCCCGTGGGGGATGGAGGGTGCTGGATCCCCTGCCCCTGGCAGCACCACATCTCCTCACTTCCCACCAGAAGCAGGATGGGGATATCTGGCTGTCTGGCCCCCAGGGTGATGGGCACCCCCTCCTCCTGCTCCATGCCCCATCCTGCTCCCTGGGGAGGTGCCGAGTGCTGCGTGTGGCACCATCCCAACCATTTCTGGCAGGGAATGGCCAGTGGGATGCAGCCAGCAGCTTCCTTGGGCTGGGGACCAATGCTCTGCATTAGCAGGAGGCATCCCCGGGCGTGCAGCACTTTGCATGCCAAGGGAGAGCCCAGCAGGCACAAGGTGTGCCCAAACCTCCCTCTGCAGCAGCTCTCCCAGGGCCCCAGCCCGCTCCAGGCCTGAGATGTTCCTCTGCCCACGGGGTTTCTGCAGAGCAAAGAGACTCCCCCCGCACCCACCCCATCCACTCCCCAGCCCGGTCTCACCCATGCCATGAGCACTGGTCAGACAGGGCTGGGATGGAGCAGATGTCCTGCCAAGGGCCTGGGGGGGCCACCCGTGCTGTGACATTTTTAGTCTGCACGTTCATAATCTCCTCATTTTCTCCTTTCCTGCAATCCCAAGTCTGAGCAGTACCTCTGCCTCTTCCCAGGGATCAGCCCTTGCCTGCCCAGCTCTGTGCCACCCCCTCTGCATCCTTCCAGTCGTGCCAGACCTCTCTTGCTGTCAGGCAGCTGCCTGCAGGGCTGCAGCAGGCAATGGGGCTGGGCACAGGCCCCATGGGCAGCCCTGGAGAGCAGGCAGGTGGGAATGGGGCAGGGGAGGGGGCACGGTGCCAGGGAGCTGGAGCTGTGCCCGGGCTTGGCACAGGATGCTGGGACGGGTGCAGAGGTGGCAGGGACCTGTGCCAGGCTTGGCCCGGGGCCAGCAGGGTTGGCACAGGGAACAGAGCCTGCCTGGGCCAGGCTGGGGCAGGGCTGGGCAGCCCCAACCCCGGGAATGCCTGGGGGAGCAGGGGACTGTGCCATGGGGTGAGGGTGGCAGAGGAAGGAATGTCAGCCCCAGGCAGGCAGTGTCCCACCTCAGCATGCAGCTCCCTGCACGGTGCCAGGACACCACCACCCTGCTCCCCAAAACCTGCCATCTGCTCCCCAGAGCCTGCATCCTGCACCCCGGTATCGTGCAGTCTGGTCCCCAAACCCTGCACCCTGCACTCTGTCACCCCAGGTCAGCAGGACCAGCAAGAGGGGGGGAGTCACACCTGGATTTTGGGGGTGTCTGTGCAGAAGCACACAGTGCCCTGCTCCCTCCAGCAGTTCCTGAAGGGATGGATATTCCCCCGTGGGGGTTGAAGCAGTAGGATGGGGGGAATGGCTTCAAGATGACAGAGGGGAGACTGCAGTGATATCTTAGGAAGAAATTCTTTGGTGTGAGGGTGCTGAGACCTCAGAGCACCTTCCAATGCCTGAAGGGGCTCCAGGAAAGCTGGGGAGGGACTTGGGACAAGGGCCTGGAGGGATGGGATGAGGGGGAAGTTTCAAACTGAAAGAGGGAAGATTGAGAGATGGGATTTTAAGAGGACATTGTTTGGGGTGAGGGTGCTGAGCCCCAGGTTCCCCCAGAAGCTGTGGCTGCCCCATCCCTGGCAGTGTTGAAGGTTGGATGGGGCTTGGAGCACCCTGGGCTGTGGGAGGGGTCCCTGACCATGGCAGGGGGGTAGTGACTGGGTGGTCTTTAAGGTCCTTTCCCACCCAAACCAGTCTGGGATTCTGTGAGACCCCAGAGGCTGTGAGGTCGGGATCAGCGAGGGGTTAAACGCAATAAAGCAGCGTGAAACTTGTGGCTGGGGAAGCTGCAGGCAGAAAGTGCATTTTGTAGCCGCAAGTGGCCGCCTTGAAGACGATCCAGATCTGTCTGGGAGCCGTCTGCTGCTAAACCCCTTTGATCCACTTACTGCTCCCCGGGGAGCTCCCCGCAGCTCCGGGGCTGATGTCCCCGTGGCGACAGGGACTGAGCTGCCAGACGGCTTCGGGAAAGACCCCAACCCCGCTGCCAGGGGGGGGGAGGGGGGCAAAAAAACGGGGGGGGGAGGCTTCCCGGCACAGGAGTGACACTAATGAGGAGGATCCCTGGGGTACCGGGGGGTGGGAACTGATCCCGGGCTGGGATGTGATGGGATGGAGGGATGGGGATTGAAGGGGGATGAGGGGGAGGTTGTGAAGGGAAGGTTTGCATCACTGGTGGCACCCCAGAACTGCAGGTCTGGGAGGTGGCAGCCCCACGGGTGACTGTCCCAGTGCAGGGCTGTGTGGCATGGGGCTGCGTGCACAGCTGGGGTAAGGATGTACCCCTCCCCAGTCAGACCCAGTGGTGATTTTGGGGGTGATCATGGCCTGGAGCAGCTCTGCTTGGGCAAATCTGTCCCTCTGCTGCCTCCCTGCCAGCCCCAAGGGGCAGGATGAAGCCTCCCTGGGACAGGGAAGCAGGGGGAGCAGTCCTGACTGTCGGGATGCTCCTGGGGATACAGGTCCTGCTCATGCTCCCCCTTCACAGCCCCACAGCCTGTCTCTGGGGGGCAGGAGGAGTGACCCCGTGTCCAGCTGCACCTGAGTGTTTGGGGTTACCCTGATGTGTGTTTATTCCCATTCTCAGTGTGTGCAGCACTGGGATCACTGTGCTGGCTGTGCTGGGAGAGCAGGCACAGGGACAGCTCCTGGGGACAGTGAAAGTTTGGGGTGTGAGGAGCTGGATTTAGGGTCAGTTGGGCAGTGTCTGCTGGTGGGGAGGTTTTTTCAGAAAGAAAAAGCAAATTTGGGTCAACCAGCCCAGATTGCAAAGTGTCTGAAAGGTGAAGGCAGGAAAACAGGCAGTGCTGGGCAGCCAGGAGTCAGCTCCTCTGGAGTTAAACACCATGACAGCAGTTTTGGCAGTTTTGGTTCATTGCAATTACTTTGCCTTTACTATAGGAAATGTTTAAGGATGAGGAAGCTGAAATAAATTACTGTCCTGGACTTCAAACACCCATTTTTTAGCAGGTGTCAGGATTTGAAGGCTGTGCTCAGCCTCCCTGCTGGGCAGGTCCGTGTCCTGCCCTCCCCAGTTCCTGCTGTGGGTGGGGGTGACCCCTGTGGCAGTGGGGATGGGGTCTCCTGGGGTCCCAGGAGGGGAGCAGTGCTGTACAGCTGGGGCAGCATCAGTGGGGGCAGTGATGGGGCCAGCACAGTGCTGAGCCCTGCAAGGGGGAGACCTCCAGGGAATTGTTTGGGGTGGAAAAGACCTTCAAGATCATGGAGTCCAATATTAATCCAGCAGTGCCAAGGCCACCCCCACCCCATGTCCCTCACCTCCACATCTCCAGGGCTCTGAAACCCCTCCAGGGATGATGGGGACTCCAGCCCTGCCCTGGGCAGCCTGGGCCAGGCCCTGACAACCTTTTCCAGGGAGAAATTCTTCCCCAGATCCAACCTAAACCTCCCCTGGCACCACTTGAGTTGTGCCAAAAGTTCCTCTTCTCCCATCCCTTGTTCCTTGGGAGGAGAGCCCGACCCCCCCTGGCTCCAACCTTCTCTCAGGGGGTTGCAGAGAGCCACAAGGTCTCCCCTCAGCCTCCTCTGCTCCAGGATCAGCACCCCCAGGGCTCTCAGCTGCTCCTGGGCTGACTGGTGCTGTACCCCGTGCCCCACATAAAGCCCCCCAGGGGAGTTTGGGATGGACCTGTTGGCCTTGGGCTGCAGCTGTGTGCACAGAGCAGGATGTGGCTGTGGGCAGGAGAAGGGACACGGTGTCCTCCTCCCCCTGGGACTGGTGTTTGGCAGCCGGGGCTCTGCCAGGTACCGGGTGCTGCCTGAGGTTTGGGAACTGCTGGGACAGCATCACCTCGGGCGCTGCCGGTAGGGAAAAAGCATGGAGGAGGTGACAGGGGGTGGTCAGAGCCAAGGATGGTGACAGCTGGGTCTGGGGGTCAGGCAGAGGTCCCGGGGGGGCGGGATGGAGGTGTGAAGGGAACGGAGCAGGGAGGGAACAAAAGCTGCATTGAGTGACAGAGCGCGGCCGCCAGCGGAGCAGGAGCCCGGCCAGGAAAAACAGGGCCTGGAGCAGGGAGCACATCGTGTCCCTGGCTGGGGCCGTCGGGGCCCTCGGTACATTCTGTAGCGGAGGAAACTGGCGTGGGGACGGGGCTGGCTCAGCCGCCGCTGACCCCGAGGGGGGGGGGAGAGAAGCGTGGGGCGGGGGGGGCTCCAACCCAGGGCTCGCTGGGGCGAATCATCTGTGTCACGAGTCCTGCCCAGACCTTCCGGACCCCCCCTCTCTCACCCGCTCACCCCAGGGGGAATCAGAGGCTCCTGGGTTCTGGGTCAGCGCCTGGGGAGGGGGTGATGGGGATGGGGATGGGGATGAGGCGGATGGGGATGGGGGGGGATGGATGGGGATGGGGATGGGGGGGGATGGGGACCGTCTCGCAGACAGCGAGCAGGCGCCGTGCCCAGGAATCCGGGGATGGTTTGCAGGCTGAGCTGCCCGGGCAGCAGCTTCTAATTCAATTACAGCTCAGTGTCACGAAGCCGGCAGCGTGGGGGAGCCGGGTGGGGGCCCCGGGGGGAAGGCAGCCGTCTGCAGGGCTGCCAGCTCCCCTGGGAAACAGCCTGGATGGCAGCGGGATGGGGGATCCCATCCTCACCCCCCCAGATTTGCTGGGAGAGCTGGCACGGGGTCATACCCAAGCTGGTGGCACTGCTGGCAGTGGGGACCCCACACAATTGCTTTGGAGATTTTGAGGCATGGCCCCAATTGTTTGGAGCCTTTGGGATGAGTTTCCAGGGGTTGGGAGCAGCGGTGACTTCCTGTGGCTTCCTGTTCCTTCCCCACCTCCCCGTGCCCCACTGTCCTCCACCCCCTCCTCAGAATCTGTGTCCCCTCCGTGCCACCTCACCTCCCCAGCACCATCCCCACAACAATGTCTCCCCATCCCCGTCCCCATCCCCTCATCCTTCCCAAGAAAAGCCTAAAAAATAACGACCCGGGAGGCTGTAGGTGGGATTCAACTCCCAGCAGTGCAGGCACAGGGAATCCTCTCCCAGCACCCCAGATCTGTTCCTGGGGCATCACATCCTCCTGCCCTTTTTTTGACATTTTGTGACACCCCTCCCAACACCTTTTTTCAGTGGCTTTGTTACTGATTCCTTCAGCTGAAATCCAGGGCCCTGCTGGCAGCCAAGACCTGAGCAGGGTCCCCAGAGCCCCGAGCAGCTGAGCCTGGCAGCCCATGGCATCACTGACAGTTTTGGGGGTCTCTTGGCTGAAGCCAGACCCCAATGTGCTGCCTGACCTGACCCAGAGCATCTCCACCCCCCTCCCACTGCCCCTCACAGCCCCCAGCACTGAGGACCACCAAGGCAGTGCCGGGGTGGATCCATCTCCTCCCTCCAGTGGCACTGGGACCCGTTGCTCCAGCAGGCTCTGGCTGATGTAATTTTTGCCACCACAGGAGAAACTGCTCTGCCTCAGGTGGCCAAACTCCTCCGAGACAGGCAGGAGGGGGTTTGTTGTGCTCCTGTTGCTCTGCAGCATCCCCCAGGGAACCCCCCTGGGTGTTTCTGCTGCCTGCTCAGGATTCATTTTCAGAACTGTGCTGGGAGGGGGGCTGCAAAGGCTGCTCCACGTGTTCCCCCCATCCCGGTAGTTCCAGCTGTGGCTCTGACACCTCCCTACCCCTGGTCCTGCTGGTTTTGTACCTGGTCTGGAAGCATTCCCTGCCCTAGGCCTGCAGCCAGTGCATGTGGAAGAGCAGCCCAGAGCCCATGGTGATGGGCTGGGGGGATTCCTGCCACCCTGTGTGATCAAGTAGGGCTTGGAGAGGGGACAAACCCTGCCTGGGGGTCACGGTGCATCCATCCCAGGGGGTGGGCAAGCAGCTGAGGTTTATGGCTGGGATTGTTTGGGGTATCAGAGGAAATCTTGGGGCATCCTTGGTACTTCTGAGCCTGTGGAAGGAAAGGCAGAGGCTGATTAATCCCAAGACAACCCAGGAGCCTCCTGGGGGGCAAAGCTCCTGCTGCCCAGGGTGGGATCTCTGCCAGAGCCCTGAAGGATGGGCTGGTGCTGGGGAGTGTGTCCCTGGGCATGGCTGTGGGGACACAGAGTGAGTGGGCAGTGGTGGGGAGGCTGCAGGCAGCAAAGAGCTTGCAGGGGGCTGGTTGTGGGGTCTCCTTCCCTGGAGACATTCACACCCCACCTGGATGTGTTCTGGGTGACCTGCACCGGGTGACTCTGCCCTGGCTGGGGGCTTGGACTCGATCTCTCGGGGTCCCTTCCATCCCCTAACAATCTCATTCTGTGTGATTCACCATCTCCTCTCTGCCTGTGGCCACCAGCCCAGCAGAGCAGCCCCAGGTGGGGTGGCAGTGTCCCCGAGGGGACAGCCCCCTCGTGTCACCCTGCCCCGGGGGGTGACCTCACTGCCCCCCCTGGGGCATGGCACACCCAGCGCATGGCAGAGACCCCCCCTGCAGGAGGAGGAGGGGGCAGGGGACCCTGGGGTGCATCGCTGGGTCCCACACCTCCCCCTGGCCTGGCTTACCTGCGGGATGTCACCCACCGTTTCCCTGGCAACGGCGCTGGCATCCCGAGCACCTCGGGCAGAGTTTCCCTGCCTCCCCTGCGATGTCACCGCCGTTTCCCGGGTAACCCAGCAGCCAGCAGAGGCTCTGGCAGGCAGGTAGAGGGAGGACCTCAGCCCCCCACCCCCCTTCTGCTGCTCTCAGCATCCCCCAGCCCCCAGCACAGCACAGCAGGAAGGGCTCTGCCTGCCCCCTGGCTTTGGGTGGCCAGGGATGAGCTGGGGGGCCACAGGGTGACCCCCTCACCCCAGGGTGGCTTCTTACAGACCTAAGGATGGCAAGAGAAGGCAGCTCGGTGCTGGCTGTCCCTGAAGGGGCCTCCTGGGTCTGCCTGGCCCAGCTGGATGGGACAATTTGGGGACAAGGTGCCCACCCCGTGTCCTACCCCATCCCTGCACAAGGGGCTGGGAGCCGTGTCTGGGCTCATGGGGTGAGAGGGGAGAACAGCCAGGGGGGTGGGAAAGTGTCTGGGCCAACTGGTAATTCCCTTTGCTGGTCACGTTTGAGCAGCTGGCCTGAGCAGGAGGGATTAACTGGTGAGGAACTGGTGAGAAACTGGTGAGGAACTGGTGAGGAGCATTGATTCTTCAGCCTGGAGACAAGAAGGCTCCAGAGAGACCTTAGAGCACCTTCCAGTGCCTGAAGGGGCTCCAGGAAAGCTGGGACAAGGGCCTGGAGGGATGGGATGAAATTTAGGTTGGACATTTAGGTTGAAATTTAGGTTGGTGCCCGAGCACCACCCTGCAGAGTGGGGTGGTCGAGGCTGAGCCCTCCCACATCCCCTCCCTTCTGGCTGCAGGAGATGGAGAGGAGGGTGAGGGTCCCTCTCCTGGGACTGCCAGCTCTGCGTGGGGGGACTTGGACCCTCCCCATGGCACCTTCTGCATCCCTCCTGGGTGCTGGGTCTCCCTGGAGTCTCTCAGCATGGTTTGATCTGCCTTGCCTTTGGCTCTGGAGCAGCTCTGGGTGTGCTGGGTGGGGGTCCAAGCGGGGGGCGGGGGGTGTCACCTTGTCCCCAACCAGGCACAACCTTGGTACCAGACTTAAAATGAAACCAAAGGAAAAGGGAGTGTGGTTGCTTTAATTATTTGGCTGCAGTGAGAACTTGGTGTGGAGGAGATGGAACCCAGGGGACAAAATACTGTAATTTCATGCAAAAATTACACGGCAGCTCCAAGTGATTTACTGCAGCTATTTTGGTGGCCAACTCTGGGGTGTAATTAGAGTATTAGTGGGTAAGTGGCTGATGGTGGAGAGGGTCCTTCCAAGGCATCTCACCTGGTCTTGGAGAAGCTGGGCCTGGGGTTTTGGGGGGTTGGGAGGGTTGTCCCCAAAGGCAGGGGACATGTCTCAGCTGAATGTGGATGCCTTGCAGAGCATCCCTGGCTGTGCTGACACCCCCATGGCTCACCAGCACCTTTGGGACCCTGCTGGGACACTCCAGGTCTTACCCAGCTCTGAGATGGTTTGTGCAGTGAGTGTCCTGGGGAAGGGGGTGAATGGGCTCAGCCTCCCACGGGTGATCCTTGTGGTGATCAGTGCTGGGGGATTCCCAAGCATCCAGCTTGGTGCCGTGGCTATTTCTGGGGAGCTGGGATGTGGCTTCCAGCTGTGAGCATCAGGGTGCTGTGACATGGGGTGCTGCAAAGTGGGCTGAGTCCAACCCCATGCTCACCCTGCACGCAGCAGGGACCTGGGTTTCTTGGACCTGGAACCTCTTGGGGGTTCTGGGTGCCAGAGCTGCAGGATTGCACCCATGCAGCTCCTGCATGCCAGGGGCAGGGTGCTGGGATATGTCCCTTGCCTGTAAAAGTTCAGCCTGTGCCTTTAGCAGGGGATTGTGAGGATGGTGACACCGAACCAGGGCCACACTGCCACTGGCTGAGTCTCCAGCTTCCCACAGGGGGGGCCCTGAGCTCCCCAGCCCTGCCTGCTCCCTTCCTGCTCTCTTCCCACTCTTTCCCTGCTCCCTGCCCACTCCCTGCCTGCTCCCCTGTGGGGTGAGTTCCTCATTATCTGCAGTGCTGCTGTGACCTAATGAGCCCTTTGGGGAGTGTGTGGGATGGGCTTGGTAGTGCTGGGGGGATTCTGTGGGTACACAGAGGGATTGCTGCATCCCACATCACCCCGGCCCCACTGGTCCCCACGATGGGCACTCTGGGATGGGGAGGCAGCACAGTCCTCTCGGGGTGAGAATTGTGGCTGCCCAGCAGGAAAGGGCCTGGGACAGACACCAGGGGTGAAGGGGCCTCTCCCTCTCCAGCCCGAAGTCTCTTCTGGCCCCTCCTGTCCTGAACCAGCTTGGGGACAGCTATGGCTGGAGGAGGTGTCATACAGAGCCCCCACAATGTCACCACAGATTTTGGGGCTGTGCCCCATTAGAAGTCCAAGGCTTTGGCCAAGGGAGGAGCAACCTGAAGTGAGGAGTGACTTTGAGTAAGCTGTGGGGACTGAGTTTACCATTCACATGTCCCCCCAACACTGAAATAACCCAATGCCAGTCTGGGTGCTGTCTCCATCCATCCATCCATCCATCCATCCATCCATCCATCCATCCATCCATCCATCCATCATTCCCTTACTCCTAGGTTGGGGGACCCATCCCCTGGGTCTCACTGGGACCTGGTGGCCGACCCAGTGTGGGCCCCACTGGCTGCAGTGAGCACTGGGGAAGGTGCTAGTGCTGTGCCTGTCCCCAAGGGATGGGTCCAACGGGTGCAACGGGTGCTTCCTGGGCTCTCAGCAATGTGCCCTGGGGGTGAGGACAAGGCAGGACCCTCCGGGGCAGGGAGGATGCTCCTGGTTTTGAAGGGGACATGGAGTGATGGCAGCTGGCTAAAATAAACCGGCTGCCATGGCAACGGCAACACTCCCGGAGCAGAAATTGCAACCAACTGTGTGGCAGCAGCGGGAACCACCAGGGCTGGGAGAGGGATGCTGGGCTGGGCTGAGCCACCTCTGCTCTGCTGGCCCCGGCCACTGCTGGGGTGGGTCCTGGGCACAAGCAGATCCTGGTGTGGCACAAGCAGATCCTGGTGTGGCCGAGCTGCCCTCTGCCAGGTCCATCCTGACTGGGAGGTGGGCAGGGGGCTTGGCACCCACCCGGGGCTCCCCGTGCTGAACCAGGGTGTGTGCAGGCTGTGGAGTGGGGATGTCCCCGTGGGCACCCCTGGGCATGAGGGGCTGTCCGGGGAGCGTGTGGGGTTGGATCCGCGTCGGTCCCTTCTCTGGTGGGTTTGGGAACCGCTGGCAGAGGGGGAGGGAGGAACACACCGGGGCAGCGGGAGGGAGAACGGGGCCAGGGGCTGCTCCGGGGGGGGGGGGGGGGCTGCGCGGGGCTTGGACCCACTGGGAGCCGCCGAGGGTATGGCAGAGGTGGTCCAGGACCCTCCCTAGGGACCCATCCAGCTGCCGCAGCACCCGTCTCTGTCCTGAACCCCCCCGGAGCTCAGTCAGGCACAGCCGGGTTTGGGATGGGGCTGGTGGGTGCTGGCAGGGGGCACGGCGGCCGCTCCCACCTCCGGGAGAGGTTGAGGCCATCGCTCAGCCCCAGGGAAGGGCAAAAGGAGGTGGGCAGGGGGCGAGCAAGCCCCACAAACCCCCCCCCCCTCCGCACCCTAAAGCCTGGAGCATCTGCCCCACCGCCCCAGCGGGCAGGGCAAGGGCACCCCCGGCTCGGTCCCTGCCGTGGTGGTGGGGAGGGGGGTGGCACAGGGAGGGGCCTTGCAGGGAGGGGGCTGCAGCATGGGGACGCCCCGGCTGCCCCTCCTCCCCCCGTGCAGGCCCCGGAGGTGATTAGCGGCTGCTAATGAGCTGCGGGCTGGGCTCCGAGCTGGCGGCGGTGCCCGAGGGGACGGGAGGGGCTGAACCCGGCGAGACCCCCCCGGAGGGCAGGCGGGTGCCCTCCCCCTGCCCAACTCCAGCTGCGAGGCCCCGGAGAAGGACGTGCTGTGGGCTGGGAAGGGGGGGGCAGCCCCGGTTCCCCAAGAGGAGACGTCAGACAGGGCCTGGAGAGCGGGTTGGGGGCAGCGAGGTGGTTGTGGGGTGTCCGAGATAGTGCGAGGGACTGGGGGGGCTTAGCGGGGTGGTTGGGGGGTCTGTGCTGTGCTATGGGGCAGTGCAGAGCTGATGGAGCAGGTTTGCTGTGGGATGCTATAGGGTTCTGCAGAGGTAGGGCTGTGGGTCAGGATGGAGCAGAGTGTGAGGTGCTGTGGGGCAGGCAGAGTAGAGGTTGTGGGTTTGGAGCAGAGGGGATCCCCTGAATGTGGCAGCTGATCCAAAGTGCCTCACCAAGCAGGGGCTGCTCCTTCCCAGCAAACCCCAGCCCTGGGGGCAGTGGGGGGATTATGGGGGCTGCTGAGGCCAGCAGGGACTCACAGCCCTCCCGAGCCTGGCGTGCTGCCCGGGCCAGGCTGTGCCTTCTCCTTGGGGAGCTGGAGGAGCTTTGTCACACGTGTGGATTTACAGCCCCCCAGCTGCCCTCTCCCTGTCTTCCTCCCTCGTGCCAGGAGGACTGATGTGTGCAGCCACCAGAGGTGATGGGGAGGACTCATCCCACTTCCCACCTCGGGCACGGTGTGGGGGTCCATCTGCCATCACCACGGAGCATCTGGGGGGCTTGGTGTCCCTCTGCGTGCTGTGCCAGCTGCCATCTGCTCATCAGGCAGGCGTGGGCTGGGCTTGGGTGCCAGGGCTGGTGGGCTGTGCTCAGTCACCAGCAGCTTCAGCAGGTGGCACGGTGACGCCAATGGCTGGGAGTAGGGCCTGCCGTCCCCAGGGGATTGTGCCAAGATGCTACGGTGATGGCCATCCGATGCTTAGGAGCTGGTACCCCTGCACAATGCCATTTTTGGGGTGAATTCATCTTTTGGGATGTCGCCAGCGACTGTCCCATGCCACCACCACCACCCCTGGATGGTGTCCCCCAGGATGTGGCACCACAAGAGCTGTCAGCAGCCTCTGACCCCTGGAATATTTCCTACAGTGCTGGAAATTTTTATGTGCAAGAAGTAAATAAGCATCAATTAACCCCTGGAGCCATCCCCGTGCTGCTGCAGAGCAGCGCAGAGCGCTCGTTAGTGTCCCTGTCGCTGCTGCCTCCCCTTAACCAGACACCGACTCTCCTCCTGGTACCAGGCTCATTATCTGGATGAACCAGCAGCCTGGGCAGATGGACGGACCCGACTGCAGGGCTGGGGCTTGCAGGGGGTGTGCGGGGTCTCCATGAACACTGCTGCTGCTGGGAAGGGTGGGATGCACGGGAAGGAGACTGGGGGTCGAGGTTTTGGGAGTTTGCTCAGAAAAATCCCCGTCGATGTGGGGACAGCAGGGTGGGGTGGCAGCCCAGGGATGGGGACAGCAGGGGACAGGGCAACAGGACCCCCTCATTTGTTCTCCCCAGCTCTGGCCTGGACCAAGGCTTGAGGACTTTTGCTCTCTGGTTTCCATCACCCCGTGCTGTCCTCGGGGCACACAGCCCCTGCCTTGCACCCCAACACCCATGGGCACCCCGAGGCTGGAGGAGTCACCCTGAGACGTGCTGCTAGGGGACTGGTGGCAGCGGGGGCCAGGAAGGTGCTGGGGGTCTTGCAAAGGGGACACCTCAGTGCCCACCCCGAGGGGTCCCGCAGCACCCACCTCCCTGTGGTCAGGCAGATCCCCAGGACACGGGGACACGAACCCCCGGCGCGGCAGCAGCAGCGCTGCAAGATGCGAATTGACAGTCAGGCACTCAGCCCACAATGGGTCCGGCTAATCCTTTTACAATGGGACTAATTGCTAATCAGACCGATTTCACACTGGCTGTTCCCCTGACAATGAGGCTGCTGGGACGGGGAGGGGTGGGGGGAAGGGGTTGTGCGGCGAGAAGGCTCCGTGGGTGCTCACGACTCCCACCAGCTCCCCCATGGCATCCATCCAGCAAGGGCCGTCTGGGCAAGCTGGGGACTGTGGGCACTGGAATAGCACTAGAGTGGCACTGGGGTGGCACCAGGGTGGCACCGGACTCTACCAGGCCAGGGGCTGGCAGGAACTCCATCCTCATCCTCCCTTGGTGTCACCCAGGGCTGAGCAGGGCTCGGTTAGGTTTAGCTCAAGCCCTGGCAGCCCCGCTGCCACCTCCAGCCCTCTCCTCCGCTACCCAGAGCATCCCCGTCCCTCCGCAGAGCTGCAGGGGAGAGGGCTGGTGCCTGCAATGGTTGCTGTCACCCCCTGGCACGGTGTTTGGGACCCATCCTTCTTGCCCTATGCCGTTTGGGTGCCGTGGGGACTGATGTGACCGGGCACACAGCTGGGGTACAGGGCATGGCCAGCTCTGCAGAGATGCAGAGTGAGGTGAGGAGCGGTGCAGGGCATCGGGAGAGGCAGAGGGGTGTCAGAGGCAGCGGGGAGACCCCGGGACTGGCACCAACCTCCCTGCACCCTGCCAAAACCTGCCAGACCCTGGGGCACCCTCTGCCAAGGCGACTGCTGCCAGGGAGGTTTTGCCAGCCCGTGTCCCCCGCATGTCTCTGCGCTTCCAGGGCTGGCCGGGAGCTGAGCCCCGTGTTTCGGGCTGTGCCAGCACACGCTGGGTGCTGCGGGATGCTGCGGGATGCTGCGGTGCCGGGGGGGCTGCTGGGGGGCTGTGGGTGAAGCAGGTTCCTGCCTGCCCGGTGTTAACAAGCTCCCAGGCTGCCCCCGTGCCTCCGGGTGCCCTGCTCCCTGCACCCCCAGAGCGGGCAGCCCAGCGCCTCGGGGTGCTAATGAGGAGAGAGCCCGGCTCGCTGCGCCTCGCACTTAATTGCTGCTGTCCTATGGCTCTTAATGAAGCTCTGCTGCAGAAGAGGCTGCAGCCTCCCCTCTCCTCCCCTCCTGACCCCTTCAACCTCCCCACTCCATCTCCATCTCCTGCCCGATGCCGGGCTGGCCCCAGGGCTGTGGATGGTGCTGAGTGCCCTGTGCTGCAAGCAGGAGGGTGGCTATAGCAGAGGAGAGAGTTAGCACCCTGTTCAGTGTCACACAGCTGTGACATTGCCATCCAGCTGTGACATTGCCAGGTCCCCTGAGCTCCACTCTGATTTGTCCCCTTCAGTGCTGGGTCCAGCTTTGGGGTCCCCAACACAAGAAGGACACAGAGCTGTTGGAGAGAGTCCAAAGGAGCCCCCAGAGATGATGGGAGGGCTGGAGCAGCTCTAGAGCCAGGCTGAGAGTTGGGTTGTTCCCCAGGAAAGCTGGGGAGGTACTTTGGACATGGAGGGATGGGAAGAGGGGGAATGGTTTCAAGCTGAAAGAGAGGAGACTGAGATGAGATCTTGGGAAGAAATTCTTTGGTGTGAGGGTGCTGAGCCCCAGCTGTGGCTGCCCCATCCCTGGCAGTGTTGAAGGCTGGATGGGGCTTGGAGCACCCTGGGCTGGTGGGAGGTGGGACTTTAAGACCCCTTCCAACCCAAACCATTCAATGATTCTAAGATGTTCTGATAAGCATCAGCATGGGCAGCCACTAGTGCCAGGGGCAGCTCATGTCCCAGCCTGTCCCCTGAGCTGTGCCAGCCATGACCTTGCCCCTCCCCAGCCGTGCACAGGGCTGTGCAGGAAGGAGTTAATGTCCAGCCCATACCTGCAGTTGCATTTTAAAGATGTGAAATTAAAGCCCGTAATTTATTCTCCCCACACACGAAGGAGCAATTAGTTCTAAACACGGCTTAATCAGTCAGTGCGAGATTGATTTCTGTAGACTTGGATTTGGTGGCTGCTGGCGAGGAGCCAGCCTGGGAGCAATCTCCAAATAAATGAAGTGCAGAGAAGTAAGCCATTACATAATATGATAGATGAGGCTGGAGCTCACTCACCTCTTCATTAGTATTCCACTGTACACCAGCAACAGCACCAAACTTTCTCCCTGGTACCTTGGCTTCTTCCCCCTCCCCTCCCCTCCACCCCTCCTGCAGCTCAGCAGGGGCAGGAGGAGCTGCCTGAGCCTTTTCTTTGGGCTGTGAGCACTTGGTCCTCCCTCCCCGGTGCTGAGGAAGGAGGGGAGGGCACTGCAAAGCGGGCAGGGAAGGTGGTTGGGAGCCACCCCCAGGGGCTTGGTGCTCAGTGGTGTGTGGGCAGAGGAGGGGGTCCCTCTCCACGTGGAGCTGGGGGGTCCTCAGCAGTGGGGCCAGTGCCTGGGGTCTCTGCAGAGTCTGTGTGCACAAAGCTGTGCTGGGAACATCCTGGTGGGATCCGCTGGGAACGTGGGTGGGAAGGATGAGAAGACCCGGAGCTGCGTGCAGTCTTGAGCCTTTGGTTTTGTCACCTCCTCATCTGGTCCCTTCCTGGGCTCCTGCCAGGGAAGAAGAGTCCCTAGTGCAGGGCTGGTGCAGGTCCCTGGGGCATGTGCTCTTTAGAGCCCCCCCGACTACTCCCTGTCACAACAATAACTGTTCTAATGGTGGGTGCAGCAAGGGGTGACCACCCGTGGGCTCCTGAAGGTACAAGTGCTGCAGGAGAGACCCACCAGCTGCACCCTCTGAGCCCTGACCACCCCCCAGCCCAGGTCCCCCCAGGATGCCCTGTGTACCCCCCAACCCTGCCAGCATCCCTGTCCTGCATGGGTGCTGGAGCCTCTGTGGACTGTCCCCTGTGTCCCTGCTGACCGTCCCCTCTGTCCCTGCTGTCCCCACAGAACTCCATCCGGCACAACCTCTCCCTGCACACTCGCTTCATCCGCGTGCAGAACGAGGGCACAGGGAAGAGCTCCTGGTGGATGCTGAACCCCGAGGGCGGGAAGACGGGGAAGACCCCGCGGCGCCGGGCGGTCTCCATGGACAACAACAGCAAATTCCTGCGTATCAAGGGGAAGGCCAGCAAGAAGAAGCAGCTGCAGGTGACGCAGGAGCGCGGGGAGGACAGCCCCTCCTCCCAGCAAGCCAAGTGGTCCGAGAGCCCCGCGTCCCACGCCAGCGACGAGTACGACGCTTGGGCGGACTTCAGGACGAGGGCCAACTCCACGGCCAGCACGCTGAGCGGGCGCCTCTCGCCCATCATGTCCAACCGGGAGCCGGATGAGCTGGAGGAGGACGACGGGACCCCCTCCTCCCCGCTGATGTACCCCAGCCCCTCCAGCACCATGTCTCCTTCCCTCAGCGCCCGCTGCTCCGTGGAGCTGCCCCGGCTGACCGACCTGACGGGCACCATCAGCCTGAACGAGAGCCTCGGGGAGAGCATGCTGGAGGACCTGCAGGACGGCTACGCCATGAGCCCTTCCCAGCAGCTCCCCCCGGCCGCCCTGCGGCAGCGGAGCTCCAGCTTCACCTTCAACTCCAAGTGCTCCAGCATGGGGGCCGCCACCAACACCTACTGCGGGACCATCTACAGCCAGCCGGCCATGAGCCTCATGCGCCGCTTGCCCATGCAGACCATCCAGGAGAACAAGCAAGCCACCTTCTCTCCCGTCAGCTCCTACAGGAACGCCTCGCTGCAGGACCTGCTCTCCTCCATCTCCTACGCGCACAAGGAGAGCATGGTCCCGGGGGACCTGTCCCTGCCTCAGGCCGGCCCCGCCGTGCCGGCCCGTGGCCACAGACACAACCCGCTGCTCTGCGGGACCGGGGAGCAGGGCTTGTCCTCCTACCCCTCCCACCCGGGCTCTCTCATGAAGAGCACCGCCTTGTACCACCCGTCACCAGCCGGCCACCACCCTGCGGTCAGCGCCAGTGCCTTAGCCAATCCTGTCAGCCTTATGAGCCTGCCCGGTGACACGTGCAGCGTGGCGGCCGTGCCGCACCACGGGCACCCGCACTCCTACGCCAGTAACCAAGGGCCGCACATGAGCTTGCTGGATTCGCTGCAGGGCCCCTACCCGGGGGCCGTCCACCCCCCCGTGTTGGGCCAAGACAGGTTCCCAGCAGACCTGGACCTGGACATGTTCAACGGGAGCCTGGAGTGCGACGTGGAGTCCATCATCCTGAATGACTTCATGGACAGCGACGAGATGGATTTCAACTTTGACTCGGCCCTCCCGCCGCAGAACGGGCTCAACGTGCCCGCACTGCCCGGGGGTCCCCAGCCCACAAACCAGAGCTGGGTGCCCGGGTGATGCCTGCCCTGGAGCTGGGGGCCTCACCACCGAGAAGCCACGAGGGGAACATTGAAACTAACTTTCTTGTTTTGTTTTTTTTCCTTTCTCTTCTGCCTTTGTTCGTTAAGATGGGTCAGAGCCATCGGCTGGAAACACAAACCCAGGGTCAAACACTGCCCGTGCCCCCACGTGTGCCCACTCTGCTGGTCCTCCCAGGAGCATCCTGCAGGGGATGCAGGGCAGGGTGGGAGAAGCAGCTGGAGCCAGGTGGGTCGGGGGGGGGAGAAGGAAGGGAAAGCCCCCAGTGCCCTGTCACAGTGGTGGCAGTTTGGAATGTCCTTGGGCAGGGTGACAGTGGTGACAGCTGGTGGCAGGGGACTCCCCCTCTGGAGAGGGACACTTCTCTCTCTCAGCCATCTCAAGTTCTCTGAGTAGAAGTGTCAAGACAGGGGGACCTGTCCAAGGGCATGGGGAAAGGGGGGGCTCATCACCCCTAAATTCTGGTGGAGCTCTGAGCTCTGCCATGCCCACACACCCTGGCCACCTCCTCTGTGGTCTCTTGAGTGGCTGCAGGAAGGTTTGCTCAGCAAGCAGCGAGGAGGGAGATTGGTGATGGAGGGGAGGGTGAGCAATCAGCAGCCCTGGGGACAGCACCTCAGCAGCCCCCGTGCCCACTGGTGCCTGGGGGTGCCACCATCATCCCTGCCCGGGGAAAGCTGCAAAGCCCTGCTCAGAGCAGTGTCCCCAGGGAGCACAGCCCTGCCCAGGGTGGTCCTGCTGGGGGGACACGCTGCTGGCCTGAGGCTCAGGGGGACCTGAGAGGGGCAGGGAGGGGGGAGGTATTTATTTGATTTCATGCACTCTTGCCATTGAGTTTTTGCATCATAAGGAAGAAGGGGTTGAGCTTAGGGAGAGGAGGAGAGAGGCTGTGGGCAAGGCTGGCGGCTGTGCCCCGTTGTACATCTCATCTTGGCTTTGGGTGTGGGGTGATGGGGTGGAAGCTGGGGCTGTGGTGTGGGGCTGTGTGTGTGTGAGGAGGGGGGGATGTGGTGGTGAGGCTGCTGAGCCAGCACGGGGTCCAGGCTGTCCCGGGCCTGGGTGATGCACACTGTGCCCCCTGTGTGCTTCCAGAGCTCAGGGAGGTGACACGAGGCTGACAGCAGGGCTGGGGGACTCTGGGAGGGTCACTGCTGGTTTCAAGAGTGACTCCAGCCAGCAGCCATCTCTGTCCCAGAGGCCTCACTGCCCATCCCTGGGATGCCAGGATTGCTGGTCCCGGGGGGCTGTCAGCAGGAGGGCTCAGTCCTGGGGCACCCAGGGGCTGCTGCTGCCTGGAGATGGGGACCTCCAGGTGACATCTGGGGCAGGGCTGGTCCAGGGACCCACTGCCACCCTGCTCAGCAGGCAGAGGGCTCCTGGCACAGCCAGGTCTGCGGGGTGGCACTGTTGGTCCAGAGGAGATGGAGGGGCTGTGGGAGCTGCTGCTCTGCAGAGCCCCCTCCCCCCGGGCACCACTGCCTTCCTCTCAGCCTCTCCCCAGGCTTTGTCCACTCAACTGGGATGTGTTCCAGTGCATCCATTCTCGCTCCACCACCTGCACCAGGGTGTGGGTGCTGGGTCCCACCCAGCTGTGGGGCAGGGACCTGGGGGTGGCACCTCCTGCTCGTGGCAGAGTGTGACAGAGGAGCCCCACGTGCCACCTTTCCCCTTCGCCCCGGCGGGCAGAGTCTCTAAAGACATTCTTACAGGTTAATTAATTATGTTTACATTATTTGATCATGTACAGAATTTAATATATTCTATTATATATAATCTTTCTTGAATGCTTTTTTAAAAAGGATTATTCTTTGGCCAGGATCATTACTGCATTCCTTTTATACACCACCTCTCGTTTCAGGCATATTTAAAATCTTTGGAAACTGCAAATGGCTCATTGCTACCCAGCACCCCAGCTCTGAGCATGGGGTGTGGAAAGCAAAGAAAAGGGGGGGCTCTGCCCCCTGAGCTTGGGAGAGAGGGAAGGGTCCTGCCCCAGAGCTTGGGATGTGGGATTCTCAGGAGCAGGGAACCCCCCAGACCCCTTTGGGTGTCAGGGATGGGGGCTGATCACCATCCTTCAGGGGGAGCAGCACCAGCAGCAGGAGCAAAGCCCCCCCCGTGCCCCCCGCTCACCTCCCCCTGCCCTGGTGCCCCCAGGTGTCCCATTGCCAAGGTGTCTTTGTGGTTGGTGACCGTGGGGTTGTTGTGTGTGCGGTGGAGTCGTGTTGGTGAGCGTCGTGTGTTCAGTCGTCGTGCGAGGGATGGGGCAGGGGGGGGCACCGAGACCCCCGCAGTGCCTGGGACCCTGGGACATGGGGGGGTGGCTGGAGGAGGGGGTGAGGAGGGCTGGAGGAGGGGAGTGGGGCTGAGAGACCCCCTGGGGGTGCCAGGAGCAGAGTGTTGGGGTGGGGGTGATGGCACAGGGAGTGGGGGCTCGGTCCAGGTCCTGGGGGTGCCCCCTGCAGCTCCCACCCCCCCCGCCATGCTGCAAGGGGCACCCAGGGGTTGTTTCACCAACCAGTGGTGGCCCAGGCTCCGGGTCCCCTCTCTGGCAGCAGCTCCTGGAGCTCAGGAGTTGTCCCACCTCCTACGTCCCACCTTACATGGCTCCTGTCACCTCCTGTCCCTCCCCTTGGGACAAGGAGCATCCCCTGCTCTCAACCCCGCCCGGAGCGAGGAGCTGGCATGGAGGGGATGTCCCAGGCCCCTCCTGGTTTGTTCCCACAGTGGCTTTTGGCCCTTCCTTTCCCTCGTGTTTCTCACTGTACAGACTGGGGGGGAGGGTCCTGACCGGTGTCATCTCTCACCACGCATCTATCGTAGGCAATGGTAACTTTCTTGATCGTGCTATTAGAGTTTGTGTATGTGGCAATGTAAAGAACTGTGTATAGTGCATTGTACAGCATATTTTCATGAATAAAATTGTTTTAAATATTACCAAGGAGGGGCTGCTGCCTTCAGTGCTTGAGTTGGGGGGGAGGCAGGAGGGACAGTGGTGGAGCAGTGAAGCTGATGATGCCACCAAGGAGATGATGGGGAAACCAAGCTGGTACCCAGCTTGTGGGAGCTGTCCCTGCAGTCCCACACAGACCCTCCTGGGCAGGCAGTAAATACATATATACACATATTTACAGTGTCCAGCTCGGGGAGGTGCTCATGCCCTGCACCTGCTGCCTAAGGCCCTTTCATAGAATCACAGAATCGTGGCTGGAAAGGACCTTTGAGATCATTGAGTCCAAGTGTCAGTCCTACACCACCTGAACCACTAAATCATCTCCCAAAGCACCACATCTTCCCACTTTTTGCATACCCCAGGGACAGTGATTCCACCACCTCCCTGGGCAACCTGTTCCAAAGCTTCACCACTGTTTCAGTGAAGAAATTTTTCCTAATATCCAATCTGAACCTCCCCTGGTGCAACTTGAACCCATTTCCTCAGTGAAGGCTCTCTGGCTGCAGCCCCCAGCCATTGGCCTAGAAATCCCCTTTTCCAGCAGCTGTTGGAGCTCTTTGGACTAAAACTTCCACTTCTTGTGTGTACATTGTTTTTCCCATCCTGGAAAAGATGATCAAAGTGATTGGAAGCTGCAGCTCCTCCTTTGTGTGATGATGAAGGGTCAGAGTAGGGTGGGAAAACACCTCTGGGGTTCAAGGCTCAGGTTCAGGGATGGGTCTTATTGTAAGAAAACACCACACAAGGCCCAGGTGACCTGTTGCTGTTCTCCAGGTCCTCAGCAAACCCCTCTGCCTCACTTGGGAAACTTGTAATTCTGGATTTAAAGAAGGAAAGAAAAAAAAACCACAAACCTAAACCAGGAAGAAAGACTTTAGGTTGGTTTGACAGGATCTATTTTCCATAAATCCCTGTTGATTGGCGTTAATTATATCACCCTTTCTGGTTCTTTATTCATTGCATTCCATATCAGCCGTCCCATTATTTTGCCTGGGATCAA
The DNA here is from genome assembly GCF_036169615.1 of Heliangelus exortis. Lineage (NCBI taxonomy): Eukaryota > Metazoa > Chordata > Aves > Apodiformes > Trochilidae > Heliangelus > Heliangelus exortis. The sequence goes on along the minus strand of NC_092445.1, from coordinate 791,878 downwards.
TGTCAAGCTGACAGACTTGTAATTACCCACCTCGTCCTGTTTCCCCTTTTAAAATATTAAGCCAGCCTCCACTTTTATCCCAGGGCCCTGGAAATTCCCTGGCATCCCTCCTGTCCCACCCCACAGCAGCTCAGCCTTTGCCTGCCTGTGGACATTCCCAGGGGTGCAGGGGAACCCCTGGAGCTGGACAGGGCTTTGCCTTCAGAGCTTTGGCCAGGAGAGCAGGAAGGTTTCCAGCAGCTGTGGCTACAGCCCTGCCCCATCCCACCCCTCCTGCCCCAGCATAGCCCCACTGGGTTTCATCTCGCTGCCTTTGGCTGCACACTTGTCCTGAGGGGACACTTGGACATATTTTACCATAATATGGAAGAACTGGCACTTGAGAGGCTTCACTGTGTGCTGCTTCCCACTCCTTTGAAGGCAGCCATCCCTGCGTGGCCACAAATACCCCACTGCACCAGCAGCTTCCCCACTGCCCCCTGGGCCATTCCTCAAAGCTCCTGGATGAGCAGGAGGGATCCATCTCACAGGCACATCCCTGGAGCTGAAGGTCACGTCCTGGGAGGGGACAAAGCTCCCGTGGGTGCTGGTGGGATGGAGCCAAGCTGGGGCACAGCATCCCCCAGCCCAGGATCCCAGGGGCAGATGCAGCACACAGAAGAGGATGAGGACAGAAGGCTATGGACAAACAGGGAGGAAAGCCTTCAGGAGCATGTGTCTGTCATAAGATATTCCCTCGCAGAAATCTTGGAAACCTTAGAAAGAGTTTTTGCTCAATGTTATTAATTAAGGCAAAAGAATCCCCATATGGGAAGAGAAACAGTCAAGTTATATTTTTGCTAAATACGCTGCACCATATGGTAACATACAGAAAATTGGCCACAAAGGCAGCCTAGGATATATGTTACCATATGTTCATATGTACTTTAGAATTTCTTTGTTTTTGAAAGAGGGCATTGTCTTATGGGGCAAAAATGAGCAGCCCACCCCAGGGAGAAGGAGAACCAGCACAAGCTGCTTGTGCTGAATGAAACCCAAAGAAGAAACCCAACCACCTGGCCTGGGGGCTGCCTGGGGAGGGGACAGCACTGGGACAGGGAGAGCTTCTTCTGCTCCACATCCTCCACTGCATCTCCTCAGGAAAGAAAAGCAAAAATCCTGGGAGCCCTGGAGGAGCTGAGAGGCTCCTGCTGGTCTGTCCCCAGGAAACATTCCTATCCCTGCAGCAAGAGGGGACAGAGGGAAGGACCTGCTGGGAAAGAACCTGGGGAGACAGGAGGAGCCCTGGCAGGAACCTGGAGAGGTGGTCAGGACCTGGGTGCCAGGGCTGGGTGCTGCAGGGCTGTGTTATGGAACCAGTATTAACTATTCATGTTGGGGAAGACCTTGAAGATCATCGAGTCTGACTGCCAGCCCCAAGCCACCATCCAACTGGACCCTCAGGTGCTCTCCCCACATGTTGTTTGAACAGCTCCAGGAACATGGCCCCACCTGGAAAACCTGGATTCACCGGGATGAATCCCAACCCCCCCCAATGGTGTAGGCATGGACTCCTTCCACAGGGGAAGCACTTCCAAGGGGATGAGGATTTCCTCAGTGGTTCCTCACCAGCTGGAGGAGGGGCTGTGTCTGCAGGAGGGGACTCCAGGGGACCAGACATGGCTCATGCTTCTTCTGCTGCTGTCCTCAGGTGAGGCCAATCAATTAGTAGCTGATTGATAAGGGGGCAACACCCTCCCAGGGGAGTGTGGATCAGCTGGAAGGCAGGAGGGCTCTGCAGAGGGACCTGGACAGACTGGAGAGATGGGCTGATTCCAATGGGATGAGGTTCAACATTCCAAGTGCTGGATCCTGCACTTTTGGTGACAACAACCCCATGGGGAGCTCCAGGCTGGGCACGGAGTGGCAGAAAGGGACCTGGGAGTCTGGATTGCCAGGAAGCTGAAGAGGAGGCAGCAGTGTGCCCAGGTGGCCAAGAAGGCCAATGGCATCCTGGGCTGGCTCAGGAACAGCGTGGCCAGCAGGTCCAGGGAAGGGATTCTGCCCCTGTGCTCAGCCCTGGGGAGGCCACAGCTTGAGTCCTGTGTCCAGCTCTGGGCCCCTCAGCTCAGGAAGGAGATTGAGGTGCTGGAGCAGGTCCAGAGAAGAGCAAGGAGGCTGGGAAGGGATCCAGCAGAATTCCTGTGAGGAAGGGCTGAGGGAGCTGGGGGTGTTGAGGCTGGAGAAGAGGAGGCTCAGGGGAGACCTCATCACTCTCTCCAACTCCCTGAAAGGAGGTTGGAGCCAGGGGGGGTTGGGCTCTTTTCCCAGGCAACTCTCAGCAAGACAAGAGGGCACAAGAGGTCTCAAGTTGTGCCAGGGGAGGTTTAGGTTGGACATGAGAAAGAATTTCTTTAGGGAGAGGGTGCTCAGCCATTGGAATGGGCTGCCCAGGGAAGGGGTGGATTCTCCATCCCTGGAGATATTTCAAAAGAGCCTGGATGTGGCACTCAGTGCCATGGGCTGGGAACCACGGGGGGAGTGGAGCAAGGGTTGGACTTGGTGAGCTCTGAGGTCCCTTCCAACCCAGCCAATTCTATGATTCTGTGATTTAAGGTGCACAGGGACCCTCACCCTGGGGTGCTCAAGGCAGCCTCCAAACCCACAGCCCCTTTGGGCAGCAGGAATGGGAAAAAAACCTTTGCAAGGGGGCTGGGTGGGTGTCACATCCCCAGAGAGGAGAGAGAGGGCTGAGCAGAGACCCCATACCTCCCCCCAGCCTTCATCTGGGATGCAGACAGACCCCCTCCTGCCTGGCAGGGCTGCAGGACCTCCCTGTCTGCTGGGACAGGCTCTGGAGCAGCTCTGAGCCCTTTGTGCAGAGGTCTGGGTGGCTCTGCCTGCCCGGGGCTGCCCCAGAGGCAGAGTTTGGTTTCCAGCCCCATTTCTGAGCCCCCCCCTCCCTCCCCTGGCTCTGGAGGAGCTTCATTAAAGGGAAACGCAAACCAGAAGCAGAAGGAAGCACTTTTAAGTTGCTGGCAGCTTTGCCTGTCTATGAGTTATGAGGTCTTGCTTTATTCATGGGGCAGAAGAAAATGCTTATCTCCTCGGAGTCCATTACTTTGCATTCGGAGCTCGGGTGCAGTCGGTGCTTTGGCAGAAAAATCCCCCTGCCCCGCTCACCCTCCCGAAACTTTATCTTCCTCTTTCATTACTGGGAGTTGTGCTCTCCCCAGTTTATCAGTGGTGATGGAGTGGATTGCTGACTTCTCTGCTGTCCTAGCAAAAATGAGGATGGAGACATTCTGCTCCAGGTTCCTGCTATTTTCAGAGACCTTGGCTGCATGATTTATTCATAAAAAAGCCATTATTTATGCCAAAGAAAGAAGACAGAATGGGTTAGCTTTTTAAGTGCTTATAATGCATTATATGGTACCTTAGCCTGCCAGACATCATTTATAATTGTAGAATCCCTTAACCTCCTTTTTCTCTTTTTCCTACCCTTCACATCAGTGCGGAGGGTGATAGCAAACTCGGTAATTAGCAGAAGTTGACAGATGTGGCAAGGAGAGGTAAGGTGAAATATCATTGAAGGAGACATTTCTCCAGAACCCCAGTGATGGAAGAGCCTCCCTCCTCCCAGCCTTCAGCAGAGGCAGCACAGGGACTGAGCACCAGCCTGGAGGCATCAGCTCACAGGGTCGGATGCTGGTGCCCATCCAAGCCTCCAGTTTCCAGCCTCTGCCTTTTCTGACAGCCTGCCTGGATCCCAGCTGCTTCCCAGCTCCAAACGTGTCCTGGGAAGCCGATCCCTGCTCTTTCTGGGAGCCAGCCAGGTCCTGCCATGAGCACCTCAGACACTGAGGTCCTGGTGGAGGTTGGTCCAGGCTTGGGACACCCCATGGCCTGGCTGTGTCCCATGTGAGATGCTCACAGTGCTCACCCCTGCTCCCCATGGGGTGCAACATGGGGGATAAGGGAACCAAACCCCCCCTCTCCCCCCCCAGGCCACCCCAAATTGAGGGGCACCCGTGCTGTGCACGTTTCCACCTGGTACAAGGCACCTGTGCTCCTGACTGGGAGATGAAATGTGTGAAAAACAATTTATTACTTGGAGGTGAGAGGCAACCTTCCCCTCCAGCTTCTTGTCTAAGCTGGCTTCAAGTAGGAGAAAATTCCCATTAACAGGCAGTGCCATTTCCAAGATTCTTGAGTTCAAAAGCAGAGAGAGAAATCTCAGCTCTGATTTTGCTTTTTTAAGCCTAAGATAAATAAATATGTAAGAGACGGGAAATAATGTAACGTAATCATCAAGGAGAAGAGAAACCAAAGGCTCAGCTCTCTCTCACACACACACATGCAAATATAAACACACACACAAAACACATTTTAAAACCAATTAAAATCCCTTTGCCGAGGAAGCTCTTTCACCCACTCTCTGGGATGCAGGCTATCGGCTGCCTTGGCACACTGTATATGAATAATTAAAAGCTAAACATATGTTAAAAAATGCAAACAGTACATGATCCTGGAAACTTCCCCTCCTTATTATTATTTCCAGGAGAAAGCTGCTAAATGGTTATAAAACTCGTGAAAGACGCCAACCCTGGCATCTCGTGCTGTTCCCTGCCTGGGCTAGGAAAGAGTTAAAACCATTTGGCAGAGACTAACCCATTAGGCCTAATAATTATGAAATTATAGAGGTACTCAGGTGACTGTTAATTTCACACATACTGTTCAGCTCTGTGGCTAATGAGAGCCTGAAGAACTCAAGTGCCTCATCTTTCTTGTTGAATGGTGACCTGCAATTAATGAGCTTCTGCAAGAAAAGGCAGCATTTTGCACTTGGGGCTAATAAGATGGCTTTTGTGTGGCAGCATTGTGATACCAGGAGCTTTCGAATGAAGATTAAGAACTTTTCCCCTTATTTATTTATGAGTGCTACACAGTCCAAGAGACCACACATGCAGAGAAGCAGCCCTGGTGTGAGTCCTGGAAGAAACTTCAGAGCACAGTTGCTCCCAGGCGATGGCAAAAAAATCCTCCATCTCATAATAAGGCTGAGATTGCAGGGAAAAAACTGCAGAGGGACTGCTCGTGAGCAGGGCAGGTTGGTTCTGGGAGCAGGAGAGAGGCCAAGACCCCCTCTTTGCCTCCATCCGTGCACACAGGCACCCCCACACTCATCATCCCTGCAACAAAGACCCTGCCAGCCTGGAGATACCACCCACAGCTCCTTCCTTCCCACGGATCTCCAGGTCAAGACCTGCAGCGAGACCCCAAAATCAATCCCAGAGCTTTCCAGAGATGCTGACACAAGTTCTGCCTGGTTCCAGCCTTGCAGCAGTCAAAAGCAGATGGCTGTGACATGTCTGCATCAACCCTCATGAATACAGGTACTGGGCAGCCCCAGTTGCCCAGTTTCCCAGTTGCCCAGTCGCCCAGTCACCCAGTCGCCCAGTTGCCCAGCCTGGTAGCCCCAGCCTGAGCTGCTGCTCCCTGAGTGCAGACATTCATCAGAAACTGGGCTCTCCTGCCCTCCCCCTGTCAGTGTTTGCACAGTTATTCTTGGGGGCAGGATTACCATAATCATTGTTATTAACACCAATTCTCTCTCTAGCTGCCTGCACTGGCCTTTGCTTCATGCACACACACATGGAGTAACAAACCCCTCCTAGCCAGGGCCCAGGAGCCTCTTCTGGGCTTTCACTCCCTCACCTGAGTCTGAGCAGCTCTGGGATGTCTCCTTCAGCAGACCCAACCATTCCCTCCTCCTTTGGGTGACCATCTGAGCCCTGACCTCACTTCAAGCTCAGGCAATAGCAGGAAGAGGAGAAGCTACTGCAGGACACAGATTTGTGCAGCATCCTGTTGGAAGCCAGGGCAGGAATCCCTCCCTGGTCCTTGTTCACTGGCCATGGGCCTGGAGCCCATCCCGAGGAGGTCCAGAGGTGCCTGGCTCTGGTTTTTGCTCCTGCAGTTCCCTGTCATTAAAGTCTGTGCCCTCTCCAACATTCTGGAGGCTCCAGCTGGGCTGCCAGGAGTCTGCCAGGTGAGTGCCTGATGGAGGAGGCTTCTGGACACTTCTCAGCAGGATCTGTCCTCTCTCACTGGGTAGGGACTGGTTCTCCATGGGCACATTCTTCTGGTGCTATATTCTGGAGAGCTCTCGGCCCCAGGCTCTGTGTTACCCAAGCTGAGCACCCCATGCTCTGGGTGCCATCAGGGGGTGATTACTGCACCTCAGGCACCCTTCCAGACAGTCCCCCCTGCTTCACACCCCGTGCCATGGCTGAGGTAGAAGCAGAATAAAGAATACTCCATGGAGAAGCTGCTGACCCTGCTTTCAGCACATCCAAACTTGAAAACCTGCCAGGAATGAGCTGCTTCTTCCCTTGTCCCTGTCTCCTCGAGGTCTCTGCCTGGTGGGGGTCTGGAATTTGTCTCCTCACAGTGGCTGCTCTGCCATTATTCCTGCAGTCTGGAACACAGGTGCCTGGGACACAGAAGACCCTACAGAGCCCCATGCTGGCCAGAGCTCTGGGATGGCCAGGGATGACCTTCCAGAAGAACCTGCAATTAAAGGAAGACCTCATCCCTCTGGAGAGCAGACACAGATCCTGCTGAAGCTTCTCCTTACCCAGCAATATTGAGCATGTCCTGTCCTGGGCAGTGATCAGGACCTCAGCTCCTCCAAAGCCACCCCAGGAGCAGTGGTTGCTTCAGCAATCTGTAAGGAGAAGAAGGGCTGTTTGGGGGTACAGGGACACCCCAGGACACGAGGCTGCTGCTGGCTCCTCCAGGTCCCCCAGGAGAGGTGGCACTTTGCTGCTCCAGAGCTGTTGGTATCAGCAGGGAGGTTCAGAGATGTCCATCAGCTCCTGGTTTTCCCTCCTCTGGAGGCTGTCACAGCCATGCCCAGGGGGACACCTGGGTGCAGGCAGTGTGACACCACACAGACAGGCTCCCCTAATGGCTGCCTGGCTCCATGGCTGTCTTCCCTCTTCTGGGAAGGTGACCTTGGCTTTATGGGCAACCAGCCCCATAGCCACAGCTGTGCCACAGTGGTCCAGGGGCAGCGTTAAGGTCACCCCATGGAAGAAACACTCTTCTTTCCCAGGAGCAGAGGATTTCACTCTGTTGATACATCCACTGCTCCCCTGTCCCCAGGCTTCCACCTCCAGCACCACCAAACCTGCCAGCACCAGTTCCCCTCCCAGCACTTTGCCTTCTCTGTGTTTCTGCCCTGCAGCCCCCAGGATACTTGTCCAGGAGATGCCCATCCTCCTTCCCACCCCCCTGCCCTCCCCTGTGTGACAGCAGCTCACACTCCTGTCACCATCAGAGGTGGCACAGCCCCAGCTGCCCAGCAGGCTCCGAGCTGCTGGTCCCTGCTCTCCTGGGAGCACTCTGCCCTTGCCAGCCCCAGCCAGAGAGATGCTCATGGGAAGCAGCAACCTGAGGCAGCACAAACCCCTTTGCATCCTGATCCCCCCCACACCTCCCCGTTGGGGACCTCGCTGAGATGACTTCTGCCATCTGACAGAGAGAGAGAGAGAGAGAGAGAGGAGCCATGTCAGGGGGAGCCCTGCTGTGCTGATGGGCTGGGAGGAGGATGGCTGTGCTGTCAGGAGCTGGCACGCTGCTTTCCATGGGTGCTTTTTGCTTGTTTTGCCTCCTTACATTTCAAGTCAATCATGTGGCTGTGTGCGAGGCACCCTGCACCAGCACGGGGAGGAGGAGAGGCCCTGGGATGGGTGGGGGGGTGAGGAGCAGAGCTCTGCTCCCTGGGTCCTGCTGGGGTGGGGAGGGGTCTGGGGGGGCTGCCGGCTCCCAGCCCTGACCAGCAGCTGCTGCTCAAATCCCAGTTCCACCCAGCATCCCCTCCTGAAGCCAGGGACACCTCCAGCGTGGTCTGTCCCTTCTCCAGGGCTTGCAGCTGGAGGAGAGCAGCTCCCTGGCTGATGGGTCTCTCCCTTCCCCATGAAAACCACACTCAAACATCTTGCTCATTGGTGCAGTGACAAAATAAGAACACGGGTCTGAGTCTCTAAAAACATCTTTTCTCTGTGGGAGAGCTGGAAGTGCAAGGCTGGTGACATCTCAGTGGGGCACGGGTTAACCCACAGCTTAAAAGTGAAGGTGTTCAGGTGGAGAAAAATGCCAGGAATGTCCTTAGGGATTGAGGATTTGGGGGGGACCCACCTGTAGGTGAGCAGTCCTTGTGCTTGGCTCCAGTATTGATGTTTATATGAGTGGGGAGGTGGATGCTGAAGGAGCAGAGGGGAGAGGGGGAGGTCTGATAGATGCAGAGAAATGCAGAAGGCAGAGGAGTGGGGGCAAACCCATCCCTGAGGTTGCCCTGGGATGGACTGAAGGAGCCCCTGAGCTGAGCCCCATGTGTGGCCGGGGGGCAGGAGAAAACCCTGCAGAGAGACAGGCAGTGCCTGGGCTGCTCAGCTTCTCAAGCTGAGGAGTGTTTTGATTGCAGTCCCTAAGTGCCTCCAAGGGGATAAAATCCCAGGTAGTAAAGGGCTCTTTAATGGAGCTGCAAAAGACAGACCAAGAGCCAGCAGCTGGAAGCAGAAGCCACGGGAGTTATATTTAGAAAGGAGGCACTCAGTTAATGGAGGCAGAGAGAGGGGACTGAGTGACATGTGGGGACTCAGACCAAGGCCAGATCCTCCTTGGCAGTGGGGCTGAACAGAGCTGGGGGCAGCAGGGACAGAGGGCTTGGAGGGCAAGGATTGCCTCTCCCTGCAGGGATGCTCTGGTCAGTGATGGCAAGGCTGCAAAGCCCTGTAACACAGCTGGGGAAACTGAGGCAGAGAGGGGCAGATGTCTAAAGCGCAGCAGTGGGGGGGGGGGTATGGAAGGAAGGGGGCACCTGCAGCCAGGTGTCAGGTATCAGTGTGTTCAGGTCTGTCCCTCACACCCTGACACCTGAGACACCCTGGGGTAGCCCACCTGGCCACCATCTGTCACGCCAGAAGGGCACAGGTTGCCCACAGATCCTGTGTCAGCTCTGCCAGCCCAGGGAGGTGGCTGAGGTCCCCCAGAGCCTCTTGGATTGCACCTCTGCCAGCAGCTGGGCTGCACCCCTCCTTTGAAAGCCTCCCAGTTCCTCTGGGCAGAGCCTCCCCGTGCTCCCCACCACCCCAGGGCTGCTCTGACCCAAAGCCTCCCCCCCCCAGAGTGGGCACCTGGAGGCAAAGCATGGGTGACACGGGGCTTGGGTCACTGGTGGAATGGGGTGCTCAGGGAGCCTCAAGGGGGGACTGAGCCCTGCAGGGTCCTGGAGGCTCAGGCACTGCTGTGAAGGTGGGGTTGGTGGGGTGAAGGTCCAGAGGTCATGGAATAGAATCCCAGACTGATTTGGGTTGGAAGGGACTTTAAGCTCCCCCAGTGCCACCCCTGCCATGGTCAGGGACCCCTCCCACAGCCCAGGGTGCTCCAAGCCCCATCCAACCTTGGACACTGCCAGGGATGGGGCAGCCACAGCTTCTGGGGGCAGCCTGGGGCTCAGCACCCTCACCCCAAAGAATTTCTTCCTAAGATCTCATTGCAATCTCTGGTCTTCCAGTTCAAAGCCATCACCCCTCATCCCATCCCTCCAGGCCCTTGTCCCAAGTCCCTCCCCAGCTTTCCTGGAGCCCCTTCAGGCACTGGAAGGTGCTCTAAGGTCTCCCTGGAGCTTTCTCCTCTCCAAGATGAACAACCCCAATTACCTCAGCCTGGCTCCAGACCAGAGGGGCTTCAGCCCTTGGATCATCTCTGTGACCTCTTCTGGACTTGCTCCAGGTGCCTGAAGCACCCCAGTGTCAGGGGGATTACACAGAAAAGGCAAAGCTGCTTTTCCTGATTAGCAGAACCAAGCTTGGCCAGGTCCTGATGATCTGTTGGTCTCTGTGAGCTCAGCCAGACACCTGAAAACATCTGCTCAGCCCAGCACCCTGCCCCAAGGCCCGGGTGACAGGGCTGCTCCTGTCCCTTCCCGAGCTGGAAGCTGATGGCAGGGGACATGTCCTGTCTGCCCTCCTCAGCCCAACCTTCCCCCTGGCCAGGGCTCTGTCCCCTCTGAAGGCCACGTGCTGCCACCTGAAAGGTGCCAAGGAAGGTGCTGAGCTCTGGGTGGGGGTGAGCTCTGCTGCTGGGCTCTGGGGCTTTGCTCAGTTTAGGGGACAGAGTTCAGTTTGTGCCCCCGGGCAGCCCAGCTGACACCCGGGGGCTGATGGAGTCCTGGGACTGTTTCCTCTCTCAGGAAACACTGGGAAGACTTTCACTGCCCCTGCTAAGGGAAGATTTGTGTGCAGAGCAGCCTGAGAGCAGCCAGGGCAGCAGCAGGAGCTGAACAAAGGGCTGGGCAGTGGGAAACCTGGGCTGGAAATGGCAGTGGTACCGGTGCAGGAGCTGTGCAGGAGCAGCTGAGCCCTTCATCCCCTGCCTGGAGCCATCCCAAAGCATTCCCGACCAAAGCATTCCTCTCTCCTCCCTGGCAGGCTGCCCACTGGGCTGGCTGCATCCCAACTGGCTGGGGAGGGGAGTTGGGAGATGCCCTGGGTGCCAGGGATGGATGGATGGGAGCTGCTGGGTGGCTGTGTCAGGGGGGGTTCTGCAGCAGGAAAATGGGGCTGAAGCTGTGGACACCCAGAGATCCCACAGAGAGGGCTGGGGAGGAAGAGCAGGGCCACAAGCAGGCAGGAGGCTTTCCAAAACTGTGTCAGGGCTCTGCACATCTCACCAGCTACATCTCTGGCCACGGAGCTGGGCAGCCACCTGCCAGCCTGCCTGGGAGGTTTGGGGACTCTGCCTCCTGGCAGGTCTCCATCTGCACAACCAATGGTGCTGACAAGTGCTGGGAGGGAGCCAGCATCTGGCTGCTGACCATCACCCTCCTCCTGGGCTCCAGCAGCACAGAGGGCTGCAAATCACCACTTAAATGTGCTTGGTGTGCACACGTGTGTCCTCTGGGGACACCCTGTCACCTCGTCCCTCTCCTACGGTCACAGGTTGATGCTCTGTAGAGCATCTGGTGCCAAGCATGTGCCCATCCCAGTGATGCCAAAGAGATGCCTGGCTTTGGCTGCCACCCTCGTGAGCCTCCTCTGGGAATCCTTGGCTCCTACCCCAGGAAAAAGCCCCTGTGACCAGGCTGGAAGACAATGCTTCCAGGCGTAACTTAACAGCCCTGCCAGAGACCTCACCCCAGGGGAAAGGACAGGACCCAGCAGGGAGTTCCCTCTGGGAAGGGTGACTTTCCTGAACATGAAATGGCCTTTATGAGCTGTCTGCAGTCAGAGCAGCAGCACAGCAAAGCCTGGTGTGATCCTGCATGTCCAGCCTCTTCCAGGCAGGTCTGTCCCTGCCTTCTCCTCACTCAGGTTGTTTCCTTGATGCCTTTCCTGGGGTGAGGTCCCTGGGCCATTGCCAAGGGCTCCTCTCCAGGGGCTTCCGGCCCCTCCAAAATGACACCGGGAGTCTGGCACTCCAGACACAAAGCAAGTGCTGAGGCTCCAGGCTCAGGAGTCCAGCTGGCTGGCATCTCCTGCAGCCACCCAAGGTGAAGCCATTGGTGCTTTGAGACCCCCCGGAGCAGCAGAGGAGAACTGGCAGGGTGACAGTGGGACAGGGCAGAGCATCTGCCTTGGGATGGCAGAGGGAGGCAAGGAGTGGGATCCAGGACAGAGCAACAAAGGTGGGGGTGGAGGGGGCAGAGCCTGGGGAGGGTCTGGCTGCCCCTAAACACCCCCCATCTCTCGTGGCTTTTCCCCAGGGGTGGCTCTGATCTGCTGGTTGGAGAAGGGCCCTTGCCCTGCAGGTTGCACCAGGGGCAGATGCAGCCCCACGGACAGGGCTGGGGACCATCCTGCTCCCTCCATCCCAACCTCTCCTCGTCAGGGCTGGGGGTCGAAGGGGAGCATTAACCCTTGCTACAGCAGCATCCCCCTCCCCAGGAAAATGGCACTTAATAGCCCAGAAAGCACTGGGGGAGACTGGGATTCGCAGGCAGTGCTCACTGGCCTTCCTCCAGCCCCATCAGCATGACAATTGCTCTCTCGCCTGCTCTGTTTTAGCTCCTACCCTTAACATTTAACCACTCCCCATTAATTTCCGAATTGCCACCCACATCGCTTGAAGAGTCACTTCTTCCCGCACCAGCTCTTCAATCCCGGGGCCGGGAGGTTCCCAGGGAGGCCGGGCCGGGGGTGCCGGGGGGCAGCCCTGGCTGCGGATAGACCCCCGGCTCCCGGGAAGGAGTCTGGGAACAGGAGAAGGAGGGAGCTGGGGACCCGCCACCAGGCTTTGTCCTGTGGCAGCCACATGGAGCACATTAGCGGCCTTTCAGGGGAGGTTTGATCGATGGGGAAGGCTTTCTAAGTGACTATCAAAGCACGCATGGTATGTGAGAAGCAGACACCAATTAGTGATGTCTTTTTAAAGGCTGCCTTGTTAAGAGGGGAATAAGGGGAAAGAATGAAATTGGCCAGAAAACATGGAGCTATTTAACCTTAATTAGAAGAAAGGTGTGGGCTTTGTGAAAAGGCCATTTCTGAAAGGGGTTTTTCTCCCTGGGTATAAAGAGATCCTGCCTACTTGTTAGAGTTTATAAGACTGGGCAGGAGGCTAACTTGTAGCAATGCCTTTTATGCCACTTGAATGTGTGGCTTGCTTATTATAGTCTGCCATCCTGCCAGGGTGGCTGGTGGAGAGGAGAGGAGAGGAGAGAGCAGCACTGCCAACTGGCTATAAATTTCATGAACATCATAAATGTAAGTGCTTTCTGGAGAGCTGTACAGATTGCACATAAAAGTCCCCCTTCTGTCCCTGTAAACTAAAAAGAGGGCTTTTTTGGCAAATTAAAAATTGCAGAGTGTCTTCCATGCTGAGCGAGGAAGCAGCCAGGCTACAAATCCACAGCTACAAAGCCAGAGCCGTGCAGGGAGGTCTCCTGCACATGTTGGCACCGCTGCTCCCGGCACCACCAGGGCTGGAGAGAGGCAGGGCTGGAAACTGGGGGGTTCTGACACCTCCCGGGACCTGGGGGAGGCTTTGTCCCTGCTGCAAGGGCTGCCCAGGGGAACGGGACGGAGCCACCTGGGTGCTGGTGCCGCTGCCAGCAGGCGCGTTGGAGGATTTCGGGTGGCTGTAGAGACAAGAGAGGGATTTTGCTAAGAGCTGTGGGACTCAGCAGCGCTCCTGGCCCTTCCCCAGTCTTCCCCAGCACCTCCGGGACACAGGCAGCACCTCGGGGACACACAGAGCATCTTGGGGAGGCACAGCATCTTGAGGGGACACACAGAACCTCGGGGATTTGCTGTGCTGGCCCTGGGCTGCTCGGGAGCCGGCAGTGCCCGTGCTGCCCTCCAGCAGCCGGGTCGGTCCCGCACGGTCCCGCACGGTCCCGCACCTCGAGAGCCCTTTGAGAGGGGAACAAATGCCCTTCCCCTGCAGGGGACCCTGGCACGGGACGCGGTAAATGGGCACAGAAAGAGGCATTTTCTGTCTCAGCTGAACAAGCCCCGGCTTTATCCCCGCCGCTGCTCCCCGCTGAAGGCTCCGAGCTGCAGCCAGCCAGGGGCCGGGTTCCGATGGCGCCTGCAGTCTGCGCGGCCCGGAAAGTTCAGGTTCTCACTGCATGGATCAGATTTGATTATTTTTTTCCACTTGCTGTTTAAGAAGGGCCTAATGACAGGCGCCTGGAGCGATGTCCCCACCAGCAACCTGAGTCCTGGGGTAAGGTATCATCACAGGATGGTTTGGGACCTCTCAAGCTCTTCTACTCCCACCCCATGTAGTAAGCAGGGACATCTGCAAACAGATCAGGCGGCTCAGAGCCGCCCACCACCTCTCCGGGACACGTGTATGGTCAGGAGAAAGAGGGGAGGTTAAAATTAGATATAAGGAAGATATTTTTTACTATGAGGGTGTTCAGCCCCAGGTTCCCCCAGAAGCTGTGGCTGCCCCATCCCTGGCAGTGTCCAAGGTTGGATGGGGCTTGGAGCACCCTGGGCTGGGGGAGGGGTCCCTGCCCATGGCAGGGGTGGCACTGGGGGGGGCTTTAAGGTCCCTTCACGCCCAAACCATTCAGTGATGCTATGAAAGTAGTTCCAGCTCAGACTAATGGCCACATCCAGGCTATCAGCACCTCCTGAGGCCAGGGAGGGCAGGTGGAGGTGGCTCAGAACCCCGCAGAGCTGCAATGCCTGCAGTGCTTGCTTAGTCTCTTTTTGTCAAAATTACTTTTATGGGACAGGGCCAAGCAGGACAGGCACAGAGTGACATGCTCTTACACTGAACTATCCTGGGAATCACCTCACCAGGACAGCTCCATCTTCAACCAGTTGTTCATGACCTTCTCTTGCCAGTGCTGGGCTCTTGGAGGATTATCCCTGGGGGACTTTTCTGTCCCCTCAGGTGGGTTCAGCCTATATCTCCTGTGGGCTGTCCCCATCCAGCATCCCTGGAGGCCTGGAGACACGGCTGCAATTTGACTTTGATCAGTGTGTACAGCTCCAGGACTTGTCAGCTTCCTTCCCAAGGTGGTGGCATTGCTCTTGCTCCTTCTCTCAGCCCTGACACTTGTGCTGCCACTGCCACCTCCTGCAGGGTCTCCTCGAGCCAAGTGGGAGGCAGTGGGTGCCAAGCCCTGGTGGCTTCTTTCTCTTTCTGCTGCGTGGAGATGCCTGAGATCCCAGCATCTGCAGGGAATTGTGGCTTCAGCTAAATGGAAACCAGGGCTGGGCAAGGCTGCCTGCTCCAGTGTGACAAGATGACAATGTGTGAGGGCAGCAGCTGGGTGCTCAGATCCAAGGGAAAACCAAGTTCCCTGGGGCTGAGTGCCCAGTCCCTGGCAGCCACCTGGTTTCCCACTGGTGGCAACATCACACGGGGAATCCTCTGCTCACTGTGGATTTGGGCAGCCCCACTCCGTGCCTGGCTCTGCTGCTTTTCCAGCATTGGTCCAGCATTCCCACCACCTGTTGGGGTCCTGCCCGTGTGGGAGAGATTGGTTGTGCTGGGAAAATGTCCCACGAAGTGGTCTGATCACACACCCAGGCACAGCTTGAGCTCAGCTTTGTCTTGAGACAACCAGCACAGAGCAGCCCCAGGGTGGGCATGGAGAGAGGGAGAGATCATCCAGTACTTCCAGAGGGCAATTTCCCCTCAGCAAGGCTGAGCAGAACCACCATGGCTGAGGGTAATGAGCCCAGCACTGTGGGAGGGGGGGGCAATAGTCCCTGGCCACAGCTTAGGACGGGGCTGTCCCCAGCTGGGCTCACATTCCCTGAGCTGGGCTCAGGAACAGGCTTTGGATGATCCCCAGGGGAGTGTGGGTGCCTGTGCAGGGATGAGGATAATCCAAAGCCGTAGCTGAACCCTGATACAACTTCCCTGGCCTGCAGCTCAGGACCCTGTGCCCTGGCAGAGCTGCAGGCAGTGGGCATTCTGTGACCCCCTGCAAACCCTGGCTGTGCTGAGATTGGCTGGGGTGGAGCAGGACCTGTCCTCAGATGACTGAGGCTAAACCAGAATAACCCCTGTCCAAGCCAAGTCGAGCTGCCAGGACAGCCTTTTGCAGCAGTTCCCTAAATTAGAATAAAGCTGGAGTGAAGCTGGCACGGGGACAAGGCTGGCACTGGGAGGAGGCAGGAAGGACACCAGCAGATTCCCAGGCCCCTTTGGCAGGGGGGGGTCAGGCTTTCTCTGGGGTCTCTGGGGACAGGGGGCAAAGGTGACCCTGCTGGTGGCCCTGGCTCCACATCCCCCAGCCCTCTCCAGATGTTCTCCTGCCTGCCCAGATGTGCAGCCCCAAGGCAGGCAGCTGCCCAGCAGAGGCAGGGAGGGCAGGGGTGCTGGCAGGAGGGGCCCTTGCTGGGGGTGCTGGGGCAGCTCCCCTGGGTGCCAGCTCCTTCTTCCCCACTTGCAGAGTGCTGGGGGTGACAGTGCTGAGCCCTGCAGGAACAGGGGGGGGGGATAGGGGAGAGGATGCTGCTCCTGACACCCTCCTGAGCCCTGCAGCACCCCCCGAGGGTCACCCACCCCTGCAGGGTGTGCAGGGCTTACAAGAAAGCTGGGGTAGGGGTTTTTACATGGGTGTGTAGTGAGAGGACAAAGGGAAATGGTTTAAAACTTGAAGAGGGGAAATTCAGGTTGGACATTAGGAAAAAATTCTGTTCTGTGAGGGTGCTGAGCCCCAGGCTGCCCCCAGAAGCTGTGGCTGCCCCATCCCTGGCAGTGTTGAAGGTTGGATGGGGCTTGGAGCACCCTGGGCTGGGGGAGGTGTCCCTGACCATGGCAGGGGGGGCACTGGGGGGGCTTTAAGGTCCCTTCCATCCCAACCCATTCCATGCTGCAGGGAGGGGATGGTTCTGCTGCCTGGGTGGGTGGCTGGAGCAGGGGCAAAGTCTCCATCTCAGGACTGCCCTGCCTGACACCCAAGGGGGGGATGGCCCTGGGGACCTCTGTCTCCAAGGGTGCTTTAATCACCCTTGCATCCTAATCACCTGGAGAGCTGCCTAATTGCCACCCAGACGCCTGGTCAGCTGCCTGGACAGTGGCTGCAGGATCCCAAAGGTCAAGAGTTAAAATGAGCACTGGCTTTAGGCTCCAGGAGCAGCAGAGGCTCTGAAGCTGCCTCCCCACCGGGTTCTGCCACCCTGGGCATGCAGATCTCCAGTCTCCTCCCTGGAAAAATCCCCCAGCTCTGAATCACGGCTCAGTCCAAGCGAGGATGAACGTGAAACGTGAGGGTTTGGGCAGGAAAAGCTTTCTGGGGAAATTCCAGCCCGGCAGAACTGAGCCCTCAGCACGCACAGGGAGAGGGGGCCAGGTCCTGGGAGGCAGGGCTGGGGCAGCATCATTGTGAGCTTCCCCATGGAGAAAAAAAGAAAGCAGCAGGGAGTGCCCCCCAGGGAAACATTTGGGCATTGGAAGAGAAGCCAAAGAGGCATCAGCACCCGGGGCTGCCCTGTGCTCAAAACTCCCAGAGAAAAACCCAAACATGTGGCAGAATGGTCAGAAGCAAACCTGGCTTTTGAAGGACGTGTCCTTTAAAGGATGCACCAGGCTCTGTGAACTCTGTTGTCCTGGGTACCAGTGACACTGGGGGAGATGCTGGTTGTGGCTGTCCTCAGTCTCCTGCTTCTGTGGTCTGGGGATGCTTCAGCAGCTGATGTGGGACAAAGAAAAGGGGTACAAGATCCAGGACAAGGCAGCAGCTGCATCCTTGAGGAGGGGATCAGCACAGAGTGGTCTCTGCCCACTTGGGCTCTGGGGGGGGTGCACAAAAGGCCAGGCATGGCTGGCAGTGTCACCATCCCTACTGCCTACCAGGTCAATGCCACAGATGGGTGTTGGATCAGTGAGAGGCTGAGACTCCCCTGGAACCTCTGGTGGAGAGGATGAAGGCTCCACAGGGCACTTGATTGGAGAAGCAGAGGGAACTCCTTGGAGAAGGTAAAAGTGATGATGTGAACCAGCCCTTTGGGTGCTCCTGGGATGGGACCAACCCCTGTGGTGCAGAAAGACCCTGGGGCTAAGGGTGGAACTCCGTATGGGAGGCTGCCCTGCGCCAACCCTGCCCATCCCAAAGGCTTCTGCTTTAGGCATCAGCCTCCTGAGCTGCTTCCCTGAGCCAGCATCACCCTGGGAGGGGGGATTGGGGTGGCCAAAACCTCAGCAAAGCTCTGGCTCAGCGCTGGTGACGATTGCAATGCTCCCTGGTGGTGTCATCCTTGAGGTGCTCCACCCCAGGAGCCTTCTGATGAATCCAAAGGAATGTGCTTTGGGAAGCAGGAGGGATCCCTCCCCTCTCACTGCAAGCAGGTTCCCAGCATCACGGGGCCCTCCTGCCGCAGGCTGTGGGCCAGCTGGACCCTGCAGGGCACCTCCCCTGGTGTCATCTGCCCGACCTTGGGATGGGTGGAAAGTTGGGATCCACACTGTCCATTGATTTCCCATCTGGACCGTGAGCTGAGAGGATCAGCTGCTCCACACCTCAGAGTTCTCTCCAGCTCGGCTATTTCTTTGTGCCTTAAGGAGCAATTAAGAATAAAAGTGGAGCCGCCTTTGCCTGCAAAAGGCTCTGTCTGACTCCTGTCTCCTTACTGCAGTGCTTCTCTGATTTCCATCTCATGCATATCTTATTTAACATTCTGGATACTGTTTTGAGTGCCCCAATATTTTAAAATAAATTGCTGCATGTAAAAGACTTAATGTCACATTCTGTTATTCTGACTGTTAAAAGAAAAGTGAAATCTTCAATGGGGCTATCAGAGCAGAAGCAATCACACAGAGGGAGGTCCTATTAATGTGTATTACGTTTCATTATTCCAGCGCTGCATGTCAACCAGCTTCTCATCAGAACTCACGCAACAGATCACAGTATTAACTCCTTGCAACCAAAGAGGGGGGGTCAGGCTTTTGAAGAACTCTTTTCTCTCTTCCTCTCTGCTCTCCCGGTGCCGTCTCTGCTCCCATCCCCGTCCCCTCCATGCTCAGCCCCCGCCTCCCCTAGGGAGGACACAGCTGGGCTGAGGTTTTGCTTCCTGAACTTCTGCCAATGTCCAGATGTGGCTACCAGGAGACACACGAAGCCCATCTGAGCCAGGCTGCTGTGTCAGGAGTCACCGAGTTGTGATGCTGGAGGGATGGGTCTAGAGGTGGCCAGAGCAGGATGCAGACCCCCACCCAAGGCTGACCTGCATGGCCCATGTCTGCTCACACTGAATCCCAGACTGGTTTGGGATGGAAGAGACCTTAAAGCTCATCCATTGCCCCCCCTGCCATGGTCAGGGACATCTCCCCCAGCCCAGGGTGCTCCAAGCCCCATCCAACCTTGGACACTGCCAGGAATGGGGCAGCCACAGCTTCTGGGGGCAGCCTGGGGCTCAGCACCCTCACACCAAACAGTTTCTTCCTCATGTCCCACCTAAATCTTTCCTCTTCCAATTCAAAACCATTCCTCCTCATCCCATCCCTCCAGACCCTTGTCCCAGGTCCCTCCCCAGCTTTCCTGGAGCCCCTTCAGGCACTGGAAGGTGCTCTAAGGTCTCCCTGGATCCTTCTCTTCTCCAGGCTGAACACCCCCAACTCTCCCAACCTGGCTCCAGCCCTTGGATCATCTCCATGGTCTCCTCTGGACTGGCTCCCAATAGCTCCACTTCCTTCTTTTGTTGTGCACCCCAAAACTGGGCACAGCACTTCAGGGGGGTCTCATGAAGTTAAGGGAGATGAAGCATCCCCATGGCCCTGCTGTCCCCCCCAAGCCATCCCTGTGATGTGCATGGCCCAGGACACCCTCAGCCTCTGCAGCCACCTCCAGCCCTGGCCCTGAGCCCCCCAGCTCCTGCTCCTGTTCCTCAGGGCCATCCTGGCCGTGGGTCCCTCCTGGTGCTGAGAAGGGAAGGAGGCTGCGAAGTGACCCCTGACATTAACCTAATTGTTCCTTCTCTTTGATTAGATGCACCACAAAGCTGGTAAATGGATCAAATTAAATTTGAGTGGCGGCAGCACAGCTTTGGAACGCTGATTAGATTTGAAAATACCACATTTAAATATCTTAGCATTTGTGGGGATTAGGAGAGAGAGAGGGGGAGTGTGAGCAGGAAGAAAGGGAAGAGGGGGTAGTGGGGGAGATGTGGTGCCAACCCCCCCAGCACACAGCTCTGGGCTGGGGTCCCCATCCTGGATCTCCTGCTTGCCCCTGGGCATCAGCACCAGCTCTGTGGCTTGGCCGGAGCAGGGTCACTTCTGAGCTCCTGGGTCAGGCACTTTGCTCCAGGTTCATCCCAGGTTTGGCACCACTGGATGTGATGGGTTCCCTCCCCACATCCTGCACTGCTGTCCCTGTCTCCCCCACTGCCACCTGCCTACTCTTAAATGTCACCCAGCATCACCGGGCTCTGTGCTGCCCAAGGAGCTGCACGAGTCCAGCAATGGGAAAGAAAACTGGAGCCTGAGCAAGGAAACTGGCTCTGGGTCTGGGTGCTGGGGGGGTTTCAGGGCTGGCTCTGGGCACTGAGCCCTTCCTGCTCTGACACTTGTTGGGGTTCCCACCAGGAGACACCCCCAGTACCTCAGTCAGGACCATGATGATCCCCCCACTTTCACCCAGCTCCAGCTGGGCCAGGGCTGAGCATCCCATCCCATCCCATCCTATCCCATCCCATCCCATCCCATCCCATCCCATCCCATCCCATCCCATCCCATCCCATCCCATCCCATCCCAGTGAGTTCTGGAAGTGCTGGGATGGGCTGGGGGTGCTGATCCTGGGCAGGTGACACTTCTGGTGCTTCTCCCAAGACAAGCAGGAGGCCACCTGGGAAGAACAGAGCACCCAGTCTGTGTGCAGGGGGGGTTGGACATGCTCAGAGGCACCCAGTGTCCGTGGCTGATCACCCTGGGGAAGGTGCCTGTGTCACAGGCTCCGTGGGGTGGCTCTGGAGTGATGGTGCTGCTGGCACTTGTCAGGAGAAACTTCCTGCCAAGAGGAGGTGACAGACAGCCCCTGTCCTGCCGTGTCACCCTGCTGCGGTGCCATTGCCCTCATCAGAGCTCAGGGACCTCCCTGCAGGGAGCTGCTGGGGAGCCCACGCGGGACCTGCCCGAGCCCCGCACCCGGCTGGCAGTGACCCCGCCAGGGGCTGTGGGTGCGGCCCCGGGGGTCTCTGTGTGCACACACCCGGCTGCTCCCCGTGCCGTGTCCAGGAGCAAAGCCCCGGTCCCCCCGAGGCGTGCCCCGTGCCCACGCAGCTCCCTGCGGGATGGAGCCGTGCGGGGGAGCAGCGCGGCCACCGGGACCTCAGCGCAGCACACGCAGCAGGAGGCAGCCCAGCCCAGTGCTAAGCAGGAACAGCTGGGGCACATCTGGCTCCCATCAGAGGGACTCCGGAACATCTTTAGGAGAGGCAGAGGAAGAAAAGAGAGAGTAAAGCTCCTGCTGGGACATTCCTGTGCGTCCCCGCACCCCCCCCCGGGGCCAGATCCCCACTCTCCTCCTTCCATCCCTCCTGCAGCCAGAAGAGTTCCAGGGCAGGCAGAGGAAGGGTTCAAAAGGAAAACCATCACGGTGGGGTAAGGGGTTGGAAGGGAGGAGGTTTTCCAGGAGCTCTGTGCTTCCCCTGGAGCTGCTGGGAGTGCTGGATTTGCAAACCTGTCCCGGTGGGAATGGCAGCAGCAGCCAGCTCTGCCAGGCACCAGGAGGGTGGGAAAGGGTGTGGGGTGCTGGGGTCCTGACACTGACACCTCCTGGTACCCATCTGCCACCCCATGGCTCAGGTAACCTTGGTACCTTGCTGAGCATCCTCTTCTTCTTGGAGAGCACTTTGCCACCAGAGCTGGGAGGACCCAGGAGCATGAGGAGCTTTATGGTAATAGCAACAAGATGTGGGTGTTTCAGTTGTTAACAATAAATCCCAGTCCAAAGAGGGTGGCTACAAAGGGAATGTCCCACTGGAAATTTTGACATTTCAGCACTATTTCCATTCTGAGGAAATAATAAATGTTAAAAAGTGACGAGTCCAAACACCTCCATGAGGTGTGAATGCAGGGATGGGATTAAAGGACATGACTTCATCTAAGCAAAATGCTTTCGACTTCCTGAGAAGAAACACTGAGCTCAAAATGGGGCATTTTGAGTTCATTGTAGTTTGCAGTGAATTCCCCAAGCTTCTCCTCCCATCCCAGGCAGCTGTGATGTGGGGTTGCTGGGCAGAGTGGTTGGGAACCCACTTTTTGGTCCTTCAGAGATCCTTGCCCTGAGTTGCTCCAAGTCTTCACCCTCCAAGATGGACTCACCACTGGCCAGAGCTGGCCCACTTGGTCATGGTGGTAGCCATGGATGGAGAAAGCCCAGAGGAGGCCATGGAGATGATCCAAGGGCTGGAGCCAGGCTGGGAGATTTGTTCAGCCTGGAGAAGAGAAGGCTCCAGGGAGACCTTAGAGCACCTTCCAGTGCCTGAAGGGGCTCCAGGAAAGCTGGGGAGGGACTTGGGACAAGGGCCTGGAGGGATGGGATGAGGAAGGGAACATTTTCAAACTGAATTAGAGATTGTGATTGGACATGAGGAAGAAATTGTTTGGGGTGAGGGTGCTGAGCCCCAGGTTCCCCCAGAAGCTGTGGCTGCCCCATCCCTGGCAGTGTCCAAGGTTGGATGGGGCTTGGAGCACCCTGGGCTGGGGGAGGTGTCCCTGACCATGGCAGGGGGGGCACTGGGGGGGCTCTAAGGTCCCTCCCAACCCCAACCGGTCTGGGATTCAGTGATGTAAATCACAGAACGTCAGATTGGAAGGGACCAGAGGATCATCTGGTCCAAGAAATTTAGAATCATAGAAGATGTTGGTGTGCTGGGTGGCACTGGGGTGAACCTGGGACTGTGTCTGTCCCATTTGCTCCTGTGAGTGTGCTCAGGGTCTGGGTGTGTGCTGAGTGTGTGGGACACAGGGTGCTGCACCCCCGGGGAACACAGAGCTCCCAGGCTGGTGGGTGGGACGTGTCCTGGGGGGCAGTGGGTGCTGTCACATCCCCCCGTGCCCAGGGCACGGATCCAAACCAGCCACATAGACCCCTCGGTGTGGGGTGGGACCCTCCTGGTGAATCCTGATGTGGGGTTGGGGGGGTCTGACACATCCCCCCCTGTGTCCCCCAGCAGTGAGGGGCAGGGCAGGGGCAGTGCCAGGGGAGCTGTGCCAGGAGCAGATGAAAATCTGGGAGAGAGGGAGTGGGGGAGGCTGGGAGGGGAGCGTCGGGCAGGCAGCAGAGTGGATTTCTGCTTGAGTGGTTATTACAGCGTCGATTTGAGGAGACAGATGACGGCAGTGGCAGAGGAGGCAATAATTGAAAGCACCATGAAACATTAATGAATGCCCAGGGACTGGATCAGGAGTTGTTAACGCTCACTTCGCTCTCTCTGTCTCGCTCTCTTTTTAAAGTCAAAATTGTTCCACTGCCCTCTAGGCGAAGGATTTATACCTTTTTTTTTTTTTTTTCCCCTTGCTTTCTTTCTTTCTTTTTTCTTTTTTTTTTTTTTTTTTTTTTTTTTTTTTCTCCCTGATTTAAAGGTGTAGGCACCCACCACCAGAGCCCTGGCTGGGTGGTTAAGCACACATCTGCTCTCCAGAGGTTCCTCCAGCAGGGGTAGCACCCAGGGAGTGGTTGCTGGGAGCAAAGGGCAGGGTTTGCATCCCATCTTTGCATCAACAGGTTGGGCTGGTGCCCTGGGCATGGAGCTGGTGGAGATGTGCCAGGGGTGATGGAGCCAGGATGGACTGCCAGCAGGAATGGCACCATCTCCTCCACACACACATCCCTGGAAAGCCTCACACCCCCAGGAGAGGATCCAGCCCTCTGATCTATAAGGGCTCTGCTGGCTCGTGGCTGAACCCACCACCCCACGGAGCAGGAGGGTGGGCACTGACACTGCTCACAGACCCTCACTGGTTCAAGGAGAGGGAAAAACAGTCCAGAAAACATCCCCCCACCTGGATGCCCTCCTGATGGGCTCCCTAGATGCTCTCTGTGCTGTTCACCACTTAACAGGGCCTCGGGGGTTGAGGAACAAAGAGCTTTTAGCAGAGCTGTCAGCAGCACCAGGGAGGTCTCTGACCAGAAGGGACTGGGCTGTGGCTCAAACAGGGCTTGGCCAGAGGCTGGGGGATCCCCTGGCTTTGCACCGGGGGATCTGGCATCATTTAGTGTTGGCTGCTCTGGCCCTGAAAGGAAATTAAAAGCCCTTGCCTGAAGGCAGAGGTGAAGCAGTAAGTGTCTTCCCCCTGTGCTTCTCCCTGGAGAGGAGCAGTGGGACCACACAGCGGGGTCCTCGTGTGCCCTGCACAACCAGGACACAAGGACAGCCACGGGTAGAGCCACAGGAACGCAAGAACCATCCCCTGGGGCCTTTCCCAGCCCCTCCTGTCCTGGCCAGGATCAGAGCTCCACAGCTCCAGATGGACATGCTGGATGAAGCCTGGAGCCACGATGCCACCTCCAGCCCAGCTCTGCAGCTGGACAGGCCATGGTGGCAGGGACATGGGCAAACCCATGCCAGCAGAAGGTGGAAGCAGGCTGGACAAGACACACATCACCCCCGGGGTCCCTGGGGGCTCTACACCAGACAACTGCTGCTCTGCCTGCCAGGCTGGGGGAGAGCAGGCTGAGTGCTGGCCCCGTGTCACTGTATGGTAGCCCAGGACAGCAAGGAGCTGTTGGGGCTGGTCCTGGCCACCTGAGCACCCCAGAACATCCCGAGATGGCCCAAGCAGCTCATCTCCTCCATCACCCCCTCCCCACAGGGGCAGTGCTGGGGGCTGCAGGGCAGGAGCCAAGGCAGCCATAGTGATGGTAACTGCTCCTAATGAGAGCAGGAGCTTCACCATCACCCAGGTGAGTTCTTCCAGGCAGTGTGGTGACAGCGATTGGCAGTGACAGCGTTCAGGAGTCCTGCTGCAAATTGGCAGTGTCACTTCTCCTCCCTGTCACCTCCGGCTGTGTCGGTGCAGCCCTGATTCCTGCAGGGAAGCTGCTCACAGCCTGGCTGGGTCCCTGTCCCAGGTGCCACACCAGTGTCCCAGAGCTTTCCCATGCTCTGCACTCCCAGGCAACAGCCTGGAATGATCTGGGTTGGAATGTGGCACTTTACTCATCCCCCAGTCCCAGCCAGGGCATTTCCATCATGGGAATCGATGGGGAGGGATGGCCTCAGGTCTCGGGCTGGGGTCCCTGTGACCACAGGACCAGGGACTGGATTGTCCATCCAGAGCAACCCCAGAGAGCCCACACTGCCTCTGCCAGCAATAAAACCTTAAACATGAAATCCTGCCAAGCCAGCAGGTCGCACACCCACTTTGCTAGGACAAGGTCAAGGTGCTCAGGGGGGCTCAGTTCATCCCTGGGGCTCTTCCCATCCCCGGGCAGCTCTGAGCACTGCGGAGACAGCAGCTCCGAGGATTCACTGCACCAAGAGGGAAGGCATCAAAACACACATTGAGAGCAGCAGGGTGAGCTGGGGTAATGGCACCAGTGCTTTGCTTTGTCTCCATCTCCCCACCTGTACCACCCCTGGTTACCTCCTTGTCCTTCCCTCTGGCCAGTTGGTCCCTGATGCCCCAGCTCTGGTGTGATCCCCCCTGCTCCTCCTCCACAACCTGACTCTGCTCCTGCCTCCTCCCACCCATCCCATTCCCCCCCAGAGCATCTCTAACACTGCTCCTGGTGTCCCTCTGCCCCACACAAAGGGACAGGAGAAAGGGGAAGACCCCCCCTTGCCGATCCAGACACCCACTCAGGATCTCATCCCACCCTCCTTCCCCGCCAGCCACGGCTGCCACTTCCCCGGGAGAGAATTGCCAGGGAGGTGCCAAGCTTATTTTTAGCGTTGCTGTTCGTGTCTGATAAGTGTTTTGACCTTTTTCAGCAGATCTAATCCTGCAGTCTGCTCCTCCCTCTGTCTCAGCTCATGGGGGGAGCTGCAGGAGGAGCAGATGGATCCCACCCCAGCCCTGCTGGGACTCCCAGCTCCAGAGGGATTAGGGGATGGACCAGGAGGGAAAGCAGCAAAGCACACAGAGTGCTTGGGGCTGGTGGTATCAAGGCAGGTCAGGAGGTTCTGGTGGTATCAAGGCAGGTCAGGAGGTTCTGGAGGTCTCCCAGGTGTGCCCTCACCCCACCAGCTCTCCCCACTCCTCTCACAGCCTCATCTGTGTGCTCTGGGAAGGACAAATATAAATAGAAATTTAAAGTCCTAAAGGGATGGGACCAGAGCACCCCACCCGTGGGGCAGGACACAGGGTGCTGGGTGCCCCCTGTGCTCAGGAGGTTTGGCTGTCCCTGGGCTGGAGCTCTCCCCATGTTACCTTCCATCCCTCTGCTACTTTTCTGCCTTGCTCAGGAGTAGCAGCAGTTTCCAGGAATGAAGTTCCACCTCCAACACTGCACTGGGGTGGGACCCTCAGGGCTGTGCCCCAAGTGGGAGCTGGAGAGAAGTGGGATGGGTGCTGGGATGGAGCTGGAATGTCCTGGTGTGGACACCACAGCTCTCTCCCTGGCAGTGACCAAAGATGTGGCTGCAAAGCACCCAGAGACATCAGCAGCCTGGAAACCCTGTCACAGCCTGGCTGTGTCAGCACTGGGGGATTTTGGGCACAGCTGAATTGAGGGGAGGTTGCAAAAAATAGTTTCATATTTTCAGGTCAGTATCACCAGAGTGGGCAGGGAGATGGGCAGGGGAAAGGCCCTGGCACTGCCATGGGGTGCCCAAATCCAGCCCCATGGGGACACTGGGGGGAAAGTCAGACCTTGGCCATGTGCACGGGGAGGGGGACAGAGCTTCTTGGCCCTGACCCCAGCCACATCCATGCTGTTGTGTTGTGGTAAGGTCCTGGCACATCTCCCTGTGCTGTGAACATGGATGAACACTCCCCAAACCCATCCAGCCCCCTCTGCCAGATTAAAAATCTGTCGAGTTGGGCACAGCACCCTTCCTGCTTGCCAGTGGGTCACAGGGACAGTGTCACCTTCCTGCTCTGCTGGCTGGGGACAGTGTGTGTCCCTGGGGGAGCCCAGGCAAGGGACAAGGGTGTGCCAGCACCAGGGAGGAGATGCTCTGAGAGCAGGAGGGAGAGATGGAGGCAAAGAGGGATGCCTGGCAGGAGTGGGAAGGAGCTGGTGGGCTCTGGGGAGCCACAACGATGCCCTGGGGGTGCCTGAGCCTGCTCAGGGCTGTGCTCCCCCAGACCATCCCATCTCCAGCCTGTGTTCCTCCTGGTGCAGCCTGGCTGAGAGGAGGGGCAGGGAGGGGACTCTGGGTGGCACTTGGCTCCCACCCATGACCTGCTGACCCACCCGTGCCCGTGACACCCTACAGGGGTGCCCAGGGATGCCCTCCCACTGCTCCCCTCTCCCTGCAGTGCACAGAAAAGCTGCTGCTGCCTCCTGGCCTCTCACCCGCCCCTGCCTGGGGAAGTTTGCAATTTTATTTTATTTTTAAGCTGCCTCCAGACCTCGTTGGGACAGGCAGACCTTAGGGCCCCACGTGCTTGGGCAGACCCCCTGCTGAAGCAGCTTCCCCCATCCCGGGGGGCTCAGGAATTGCCCCCTGCAGCCATGGCCCTGGCACAGCTTCTGCTGCAGCTGCAGAGAGGGGAGGGCAGGAGGGGGGTGCCCTGGGGACAGCCCCAGAGCAGGGGGGTTTTTGCTCTGCAGAGCCCTCCAGACAAACCTCCAGCCCGCACTTAATCTTGCTGCCTGGGAAATTAGGCAGAAAATGCTCCGATTGAGTGTGAAGGGCTCGGCTGTAATTTGGAGCCAGCAGATGACATGCACTCCTCGTCAGAGGGAGATGAAAGCTTTTAGAGCTGGTGAGCACCAGCAAAATCTGTGAAAATCTCTTTTTTGTCAGGAGTGGTAGATACACAGGCAGATGAAAGACAGAAGATAAAATTAGCCTGTATGCAAGAGAGAGAGGGAGAAACAGAGGGGGGATGTGAGTGTGTGTGTGTGTAGAATATTTCAAAGAGGACTCTTGGCAGGGAAGGTTTGTGACAGGGGTGACTGGAGCTGTGTCACAGCCATGTGTGTGTGGGGACATCCAACTGCCTGGGGCTGGGGGCTGGGGGCTGGGCTGGGTGCCCACGGCAGCACCTGGGGCTGCTCCTTTGGAATCCAGGATTCTATAATCACAGAATGGTTTGGGTTGGAAGGGACCTCTCCAGGTCCCCCAGTCCCAGCCCTGCAGTCACAGGGACACCCTCACCCAGATCAGGGTGCTCAGAGCATCCTCAAACCTCATCTTGAACATCTCCAGGGATGAGACCTCAACCCCCTCCCTGGGCAGCCTGGTCCCTGCCATCCCCTGCTCCCTGCCCCTCTCCCTGCCCATTCCAGGCAGGATGCTGGAAGTTCTGCACTGCAGGCAGCTCCTGGGGAGGGAACAGGACACCCAGCCCTGCAGATGAAGGGTGGTCCCTGCTCAGCCCAGGCTGAGGGCAATATGAAGGTGCAGAGCAGCAGCCGCACAGGAACGGGGCAACTGGCTGCTCCCAAACTGCTGCCTTTCCCCGGCAGAATAATTAGGAATCTAATTCCTATTTCTCCTGCTCAGCTAATTGTCTGCGGACGGTTTGATTGTAAGAGTGTCCAGCGATGCAGAATAAACCAGAATAAAACTCCTTCCTGCTGGCCATTGCCTTTGCAATTAGCACCACTGATTGCATCGCTCCCTCCTCTCTCCTGCCGGGTCCTGGGGGGCCACGGGAGGGGCTGTCCCTGGCTCAGCACCCCAGGGTGCTGGGACCTTTCTCAGCAGAGTCTCTCGATCTGTTTGGTCCATTCGGGTCAGGGCTCTGCTCCCCAGTGCTGCTTCTCTCCCCAGCACTCACATATGGGGACACCCAGGAGGGTCCCCCCACCCCACCATCTCTTTGCCTGCCGGGAACTCTCCTCTGGCTGGCTCGAGTTGACAGGGTTTAATTGTTGGGCTTTTGTTTTGTTTTGGATTTTTGGTAAGAAAAAAAATGAAAATTCAGATTTGACAACACCAAAAGGTTCTGGAAGAGTATGTCAGTTCTGCTGAATGGTTTGTTTGGAGGGGAAAAAAATCCAAAAAGATCAAAACATTTCATTTTAGCATTTTCAGACTGAAATGTTTTGATTTTTTTTTTTTTCCTCTTCCAAATGACTTTGTTTCAAAGTTTCCCTTAATTTTATTTTTCAAAAAAAAAAAAAAAAAAAAAAAATAAAAGTGGAATGGCTGTGGTTGGAAGAAAATGTGTTGGCTTGGTCAGAATAAAACCTTTTGTTTAACCCCCACCCCCGTAGAATTCCTCCCCCCTGTTTTTCTGATTTATTAGCATTTCCAGGGATTTTCGTTTGCAGGCCAGCTCTGAATTCCATCTGGTTGTGCTTTCCCAGCCACAGAGAAGTCAGAGCTCTGCTGCCCTGCCCGGGACAGACACAAAGGTGTCTCCAGGAGCTGCAGGCTCCAGCCCTCCCTGCCAGGCTTCAGTTTGGGGCTGACTTTGTCCCCCTGGCCTGTCCCAGAGATCCGTGGCAGATGCCTGTGGGATGGTTTTGGATCCTGTGGGATGGTTTTGGATCCTGTGGGATGGTTTTGGAGCCAGCCTGGCTCTGCCAAGCTCAGAAAGGAGCAGAGCAGGGAAAGGAGCTGGCTTGGGGTCACCTCCCTCCCAAAACATGGGGCATGAGGAGCCCTCCCCAGGGCAGAGACTGACTCAGCTCCTCCAGGGAGATGGAGATCATGGAATCCCAGACTGGTTTGGGTTGGAAGGGACTTTAAAGCTCCCCCAGTGCTCTCCCTGCCATGGTCAGGGACATCTCCCACAGCTCAGGGTGCTCCAAGCCCCATCCAACCTTGGACACTGCCAGGGATGGGGCAGCCACAGCTTCTGGGGGCAACCTGGGGCTCAGCACCCTCACACCAAAGAATTTCTTCCTAATATTTCACATCAATCTCCCCTTCTTCATCTTGAAACCCTTCCCCCTCATCCTGTAACATTGCTCATCCTATGCAGCCCATTGAATCACCACCTGAACAGGCATCAGCTCCGGGCCAAGAAGAGTTTGGGCTCCAAGGTCCAGATGGCTGCAGTAGCGAAGAGCTTTCCAGAGCAAGAGGAAATCGGTGTAAATAGCAGACTGTGCAATTAATTTCACCCACACCAGATTTCTGTCCCTGTAGAATGGGAACAGCCAAAGCTCTCCCTCCAGCTCTGCTGCTTCCCAGTACTGAGGAGCTGCCCTATTGCTGGACCACACGTGCAGGTCCTGGGCCCATCTTGCTGACACATCTCCACCTTCCCAGCCCCATGGATCTGTCAGCAGCAGCACAAGCAGAGAGCCCAGTCCTGAGCAGGGAGCACCCAGACACCCAAACCTGCTACAGCCACTGGGAGGAGGCATGGGACATCCCTGCACTGGCTGCCATCCCCCTGGTGGCATCGGAGTGACACAAGTGCCCCAGCAGCCCCCCAGGCTGGGAGACAGCTCACAGGCAGGGAGGGAGAGGTGTGGGGAAGGAATTAGTGCCTGGATCTATAAAACACTTGGTCCCAATTATTATAATGCACTGATTAGGGGAACTCAATAGTTCTGCTGGTGGTTAATGGCAGTAATTACCCAGATATGACTACAGTGGCAATATTAATAACTCTGGGCCATTAGTATTTGTGAGCAATGAGCAGAATACACATCCCTGAGCCTCCTGCTCTGTCTCTGCCCTGCAGCTGCAGCCTCTGGGACAAGGGCTGGAGCTCAGCTGCAGACCCAGGGCCTGGCTGGTGGTTTTCAGGTCGAGATGAAGGTGGCTGAAGCCACCTCTGCTCAGCCAAAGGGACTTGTCACCCCACGGAGGGGACGGGGCTCCCACACAACTCTTCATCACAACACCCTCTTCACAGAGCACGTTTCTGAGGGGGTCTGGTGGTGGGAAGAGACTTCTCCTGCCTCCACTTTGCTGCCTCCCTGCCCAGAGCCCCATCCCGGGGTGAGGATGGGGTGAGGATGCAGCTGTCCCCTTCCCTGCTCCTTCCACAGCCTGTGTCAGACACGGTAGCTGCCTCCTTGGCTCGATTCCCCCCGGGATATCCCCCCGACCTGACTCCAGCCTGGGGCTGTGGCTTCTCAGCTATTTCTAAATAAAGGGGACGATTAATTGCTCCCTCATTTGCCCTCAGCAGCAGGTACCCATCTCTCTCCGCAGCCTCCGGGAGTTGGGAGATGGTTGGGAGAACAAGGATATGGTCCTGGAGAAACACCCAGCCAGCCAGGGACACTGCCAGGTCCCTGCTTCCAGAGGCTAGGAGGGGTTGGGGACAGCAAGACATCTGCCATCCAAACATCCAAACCCAGCGCTGGTGCCAGGGGGATGCTCCCCTGCGGATCCAAGCTCCAGCTTCGCTCCGAGTAGGACCGGGAACTTTCCTCCTCCCGTCTCTCCCGCTCCCTCCTGCTGCCGGCAGCATTTAGCACACGGCTGAGTGTATTCAAACACCCTGGCAGGCAGAGACACCCTGTCACCCAGGTGACAATGTCTCTTACACGCTGCCAATTTAGCAGCCGCAGCAGCGTGACGCCCCGGGAATCTGGGTTAGAGCACGGCGGGAGGAGGGATGGGGGCAGCGGGGCCCCGACGGACAGGGGGTGAGATGGGTGAGGTCTGGGTAGCCCCCTCCAGCAGAGAGGTTCAACGGAGACAGTTAAAAAAAAAAAATAAAATATATATATACATATATATGGTTATTTTCCACTCCTAATTTTGTGCAGAAATCTTCTTTTTCTCCCTTTTCCCCGCATTGCCATCCGATTCTCCCCTCTCTGCCAAACCCTTTCCTTTCATAAACGAAAAACCCCAAACAAAAGCTGTCAGGACAGAAGATGGTGGAACTGCCTGGCTTCCCAACAGCCACAGCCCCTGCTTTTCCCAACCAAGGCCAGAAACATTTTTTTACCCCGAGAATTTCCAGTTTCTCTGTTTCTGGTAAAAAAAAAAAAAAAAAAAAAAAAGAAAAAGAAAGGGAAAGGTTTTCTGCAGATCATCATTCTGCAAAAGTCACTCAGTGAGTGACTGATGCTTTGACATAATTACACACTGATGAAACTGTTTGCAGGGGTTTCACTCCAGGTGCCACAGGACAAGACTCCTCTGCATGTTACATCCCCCAGGTCCTGTGTCTGTCCCTAAGGCACCCCAGGGTGTCCTCAGGCATCCCATGGCCTGCCTGGGGCTGGGAATGGCCAGGAGAAGCCAGCGGGATTCCCCTGCTTCATCCCCAAGTGTCCCTGGATCACATCCCTAAGGTGGGGTGAGATGGGTTGGGAACTGGGAACTGGGAAACCTCCTGTTTGTCTTTTATTCGTGGGGGTGCCTGAAGCACCAGGTATCACTGAATCACAGAATGCCAGCTGGGAAGGCACCTCAAGGATCATCTGGTCCAGCTCTTTGAATATCACTGTTCATGGGCACCAGAAGCTTGCTGGGACACTGGAAATTCAGGATCTTCATTTCTACAGGCTCTGTTCTCACGCCGTGCATCTCCACTCCAAGCTGGTGGCTGGGGCTTGAAAAGGGCTGGATAATTTTATGATCAATAATAACATTGGTAGTTATTCTTGTCAAGAGAAGGTTAATTGTGCCTCCTGCCTAGGGGCACCAGCTGATCACTGCAGGGGCCAGGAAGGCATTTTCAGCATTTCACAACCCACCAGGTTGCAGGATGCTGTGTTTAACCGTGAGCTGAAGCATCAGGTGCTGCCCTGGGAGGGGGCAGGGGAACATTTCACCATTTCCCTGCCCCTGCTGTCACTGGGGTGTTTGCTGCCATGGGCCTTGCACAGTGATGCTGACCCAGGTGGGCTCAGTACCCATCTGCACACCCTGGGATGTGGAGAGAGAGAAGCCCCTATGTGCCTTGGGGTGTCCTGGGGGTCACGCTGGCCTCTCCAGCCTGAAATGGGGGCACGAGGGCTGCCCAGCACCCCAGCCAGGCAGCAGGATGTGTCTCCCCACAGTCGTGCTGGCTGAGCTCCTTTTCTGCCCCCAGCCCTGGTGCAATTCTCTTTTGCAGTAAATTTTATGACTCGTGGCTGTCATGAGGATAAAAGCTGCCATGCACCCAGCAGGGAGAACAGGTAGAGACTGCTGAGATGTCAGCATCCTCCCCAGTTAGATCCCAGCAGGCAAGAGCTCCGATACTGGGTGGTGCTGGGCAAAGGGGTCAGGACAGGGCTTCACCTCCTGCACTCCAAGGGCAGCGAAAAGTTATGATGCTGCTGATGACAAAAAAAAAAAAAAAAACCAAACAAAAACCAAACCCAGCAGAGATCTCTGCACAGCTGTGGGGGCACATGGTGCAGGTCTGTCCAGCCCCAGACATCTCCACCCCCTTCTCCCTCTTGCATTTACAGTCTGTGCCTCTGGCCTCCTCTCCAGCCTCGCGTGTGACCTACTTACACACGCAGCCCCAGTTCTTGCCTTTTCTCTCCCAAACAATGATGCTGCCGGGCTGCTGAGCCACGTGCTCCCAGCACAATGAGGGCAGCTCCCCAAGAGCCTGGTGCTGAGCCTGCACCCCACCTGCCAGGGCAGGATCCCCCCAGGCAGCACCCACCAGGGCATCACTGGCTGGGGCAACACCCACCCTGGGTGCAGCACCCTCGTGGGAAGAGGCTCAGCACCCCAGCTGGTCTGGATGCTGCCCAGGGCTCTCTGTCTGGGGGTAACACTGACCCAGGAGCCTCCTCCACTGCAGATGGTGGGCAGAGGAGAAACCCCCAGGCTGCCTGCAGCCAACATGGGCAGCCTGGGCAGGGTGCTGAGGGGCAGGGTGCTGAGGGGCAGGGTGCTGAGGGAGGTTTCTCCCTGCTCTCTGGGGTCCAGCCTGCAGCAGCTCCAGCTCTGCTCACCCCTGTGCCAATGCCAGCCTGATGGTTCCCCGCAGAGAAAGAGCTCTGGGATCAGGATTGCAGATACTGAAGTGGGAAGCAGGGCTGTGCATGCAGAGCCAGGATCCTCCCTACCAGGCTGAGTTTGGGTTTGGGATGGAGCTGGAGGAGAAGCAGGTGGAAGAGCTGTGGTGGCAGAGATTCTGTCCCAGCAGCAGGACTGGGTCACAAGGATGCAGTGACACAGCAGGCAGGATGGGTGCAGGATGGGTGCAGGATGGGTGCCAGTGTGGCTCTATCAGGGGTGCTGCTGATCCCTCTGCTCTGTGCCGATTCCAGCTGCTCTGAGTGACCATTGCTCCTCTGCAGAAAACCAGCTCCTTGGAAAATCCCGAGGGAAACAGGAGGAGCTTTGCCTTGCACACCCAGGGAGGGTGCTCAGCACCCTGCTCGCTGCTGTAGGGGATGCTGCAGATGGAGCTGGAGCTCTGGGGCAGGAGGTTGGGCTGAGCCAGGGCTCTAAAGTGCTGGTGCCAGGCTGGCAGAGCACGGAGTGCCCACGCCCAGGCTGCCTGGAGAGGAAGGGGCTCCCCGCCTCTGCTAATGGGGATAATCCGATAATTAGGGGCTGTGTAATCAGCGTGGGGGCAGGGCCTTGTTGCTATGCAAACACTGAGTCAAGAGCTGCCCCTCTCCCCTGCACACCTGGGAATTCTCCAGGGAAATGCTCTGGCAGCTGTGGGGCTGCCCCTGCTCCTGGGAACTGCTTCATCCTTCCTTCACCCACTGCTGACTCCATCACCTCTGTGATGGGAGGAACTGGGAGGAGTTTCCACCCCAAGGAAGGGGTCAGGGGAAGGGTTCCCCTTTGCTGTGGTCACTCTGGCTCATATGTGGCCTCTGAGCAGTGCCAGGCAGCTCCTGGGCACTTGGCTGGAGGTTTCCCCTTGCAGAGAGACCCCGGCTCACCCCCAGGCACCTCCAGCCCCATCCTCCTGGGGCTGTCATCCATGCAGGGCTGTCTGCCCCAGGGATGGAGCTGTGGGCAGTGGGGGATCACAGAATCATGGAATGTTTTCACTCCTGACCCAGCAGATCCTGCCAGGAGCTGAAATCCCCAAGGTATCCATCACACCCAGGGGCCTGTGCTGGGACTGCAGAGCCGGGGATGCAGAGTCCCTTCAGCAGCTTTTTGACACCCCACACTCAGCCCAGGGCTGCTGCCCCCCCGGCTCTGCTGTCCCTGTGCCATGGCAGGGGGGACCAGGATTGTCCCCTGCCCGTGCTGTGCCACCACACTGCTCCACCACAGCAGAACCAGGGCGTGGAGTGCTGACAGGGGCTGTAAATTGTCAGGCCCTGTAAAGCATTTAATGATTTTGAATTTATCTGCATCGATAAATACATGACAAGGTAACAGTCAAATAAATACCCATTAGTGCACTTGCTCTCTTTTTTTTTTAATTACGAGCTTGGGTGTAACCAATCATTTTCTGCTAAGCAAGCGCTCCAGGAAATCTTCATTAGCACCATCCGTGGAGCTCTGCAGCCTGGGGAGGAGGGAGCCAGACAGGATGGAGCTTTGGCCCCTGCTGCAGCCTGCTCTCACCCAGCAGAGGCCAAAATCCCCTGGGTGCTGCTGAGCTTTCCAAGCACCCAGCAGAGTGTGGGGTGCAAGGAGCCCTTTGGTGGGGTGCAGGGGAGCTGAGCTGCAACGCTGGAACAGGGCAGGGGAGGAGTCCCCAGCCCAAGAGGTGGTAAGAAGAGAGATTTGGTTTAGTGGTGGATCTTGAAGGTCTTTTCCAACCAAAACAATTTGGTGATTCTATGAAGGACCCAGCAAGCTGTGCTGGCACTGATGTTCTCCTGTCAGCCTGGAACTGCCCTGCAGAGCTGGGAATGAGGGAGGGAGCACAAGGCTGGACTAGTCCAGGAGGATGGAAAAAGCCTCTGCAAGCCTGGCTCTTTCCTAGAGTCACCAGAATCCTTCTGGTTGGAAAAGACCTTGAAGATCACTGAGTCCAAGTGTGAATCCAACCAGGCTGAGCCCACCACTGCCCATCTCTCTGCACCCCTGCCCAGGCCAGGCTGGGGTTGGGGCAGTGACCCCCCTGGGTGGGGGTCTGTGTAGCCCCAGAGCAGCATTTTGTCAGAGATGGGCAGGGGGGTGTGGGTGTCACTCCTTGCTGGGTCAGCCCTGCCTTCAGCCACCCCCCTGCTGGGAGCCCCTCTGGGTTTTGTCAGGCAGGTGCCAGAGTCAGGAGGGGTCACGAAAAAAGAAATAATAAAAATGCTGAGAGGCAGGGCTGGGCAGGTCAATGGGCTGTGAAATCCCAGAGCTCTGGGGCTGCAGAACAACCTCCCCCCTGTGAGAGCCACCAGGAGCAGGGACAGGGACAGGGACAGACACGGGCAGGAGGAGAGGGTGAAGTACAATGGTGGTGCCCCCATTGGGGTTTGTGTGGGATCGGGCTGCTGGCTCCCTGGGCACAGGACAGGGGTCAAGGAGATGAGGACAGTCCCTGCTCTTTCCTTTCCAGCATCCCTGGCACTCATCTTCCCTCTGTGTCAAACCTCTGGCTCGGAGGGAGAAGCTGGATGCTTTGCTCTGTCTTATTTCTGTCTGGCAGCATTTTTCCATCAGAGCAGCTTTTAAAATCTGAACATCTCCTGGGAACATGTCGATCCTGATGATTTTTTTTTTTTTTTCTATGGAGAAGTGTCAAATCAAATGATTTCAATTTTCACATTTTGTTTCAATAACGTCGGAAGGATTCTTTCCAATGAGGGAAGAACATTTCAATTTGACATTATCATTTGGTTTCATTCCATTTGGGTTTTTATATTATTGTATTACTTCAGATCTACACTCCTGTTCTATCTGGCGTTTCACTGTTCAATGATTCAGCAGCATCAAAACCCTGCTAAACATTTTGATATTTCTGGGTGGAATTTCCCACCCCTCTGCCAAAAAAAAAAAAAAAAAAAAAAAAAAAAAAAGGATAAATTTGCAAATTATGGAAAAGTCTGCATTGGGAAGGTCCCAGGGGAGGGAGCTGGGAATGTTCTAGGGAAGGGGATCGAGGTAGAGGCACCAGCAATAGAGGGACACTTTGTCCTGTGCTGGAACCAGAGGAAAATCACCAGCTGGGACCAGCTGCAAAGAGTGACTGGCAGTGCTGGCAGAGAGGAAGGTGGAGACATTAAACACAAAGTGAAGAAAAACTCCTCAAGAGATGCTAGGACAGAGGATGCCCTTGCTACCCAGAGGAGATCCAGGAAAATCCCTCTCCTGAAGAGCTGGGTGTAAGAGCTGGGCCCCTCACTCACCAGCATCCCCCTTGCTCACAAGGCAGATTAAAAGCTGGTTTAATGGATTTCTATGATCCCCATCACAGGCTTTTGCTGCCTGTCCTTCTGCATCAGGGCTGGCACAGCAACCCCGTGCCCAGGCTGTGGGGTGAATGAGGTCTGCAGGGGGGACCTGGCTGCCTGGAGCCCCCAGCATCCCCCTGGCTCCCCAAAAAATGCTTCAGACAAGTCCCCACGGGGGTTCTGTGCATCCCCCCTGCCTACATCTCATAGAAGAACCATCCTGAGAGAGCTGATATTCTCCTGCCCCAGCTTGGCAATAATATGAAAGGCAAGAAAAAAAAAAAAAGAGGCTGAGAAAACTGGGTCAGTCCAGTCCTGAGAAGAAAAGGCTCAGGGGAGACCTTATAATGATGTTCCAGTGCTCAAAGGGGGCTGCAAATAAGATGGAGACTCCTGACTTCCAAGGAGTCCCATGGACAAGACAAGGGGCAATGGGCACAAATTGCTCCTGGGGAGATTCCCATTGGACACCAGAGGAAACCTTTTCACTCTGAGGACAGTCAGAGGCTGGAATGGTCTCCCAGGGGCAAGGGTGGATTCCCCCACTTTGGAAAGTATCAACGGGGTGCTGGGACACCTCATACAAACAATGATATGAGAGGGGTTGGACCCGGTGGTCCTTGAGGTCCCTTCCAGGCTGATATTCTGTGATTCTATGATAAAAATAAATCCCCTTGGAGGCAGCAGGGGTAACCAGGCAGCTCTTGCTCTGCTCACACAGTTCTGAAGGAAAGGTCTGACAAAGGTGGTCCCCAGGTCACAGAATCATGGAATCCCAGACTGGTTTGGGTTGGAATAAACCTTAAAGCCCCCCCAGGACCCCCCCTGCCATGGGCAGGGACCCCTCTCCCAGCCCAGGGTGCTCCAAGTCCCATCCAACCTTGGACACTGCCAGGGATGGGGCAGCCACAGCTTCTGGGGGAACCTGGGGCTCAGCACCCTCACACCAGAGAATTTTTTCCTCATGTCCAACCTCAATCTCCCCTCTTTCAGTAGAGGGCAGATGCACCCACACCATCCTGTGGGTGGGAATCTTGGGTCTGATCCTGCTCTCCCTGCACCCACCGGGAAGGGAGGGAGCAGCTCTGCCAGCATCAGGGAACGAGAGGCCCCGCAGGCACCTCCAGCACTCAGGAGCTGCCAAGCTGGTGAGAATGAAAAGTTCAAAAGCAGTGGCTGGGACGTGTAAGTGTCTGTGAAAGTCACTGCCACTGGGGTGGGAGCAGCAGT
Organism: Heliangelus exortis; assembly: GCF_036169615.1. Classification (NCBI taxonomy): domain Eukaryota; kingdom Metazoa; phylum Chordata; class Aves; order Apodiformes; family Trochilidae; genus Heliangelus; species Heliangelus exortis. The sequence goes on along the minus strand of NC_092445.1, from coordinate 753,899 downwards.
GCCAGCACCCGGCTCCTCCCTGTGCCTGCAGAAAAGGTCACCCTTCAGCAGGCTGGAGTCACCAACCTCCCCCGGGGGGGACACGGCTCTCACTCCTCTTAATGAGGTGACCTTCAGCCCAGCAGCTCTCCCTGGGGAGCTGACAGGTCACATTTAGCAGATGTTTTATTCTGCCCCCTCTCCGGCTGTCAGAGAGATGGGAGTGCAAGATGGGCAGGAGCTGGAATGAAGGTGTCGCTGCCTTTCCTTCCTCCCGGGTTATTTTACAGCCTGGGGATGACTGGTGAGACTCTGGGATGTTCTGTCTCGAGGCAGAACCCACCCAGCTCCAGTCCAGGGGAGGAGGAGGTGCAGGAAGGGGATCCCAGTGCTCCCCTCCAGGCTCCCAGGACAAACCCTCATGGATTTCTGAGCTGCTGCCACTGCTGGAGAAGAATTCCCAGAGCATGAATGTGGGAGGTGTTGTCCTGTTGTAGCCAGGAACAGGCACCGGGCTGCTCAGCCCCCTGAAATCACCCTCCCTTCAGCCTCTGCAGAGGTACCCGGGCTCAGCAGCCACAGCCCATGGCTCCTGCCTGACCCTGCACAGCCTGTCCTGGCTCCTTCCCAAAGAAAACACCTGGAGAAAACACCTCCTTTTCTCAGAGAAAAGGAGGCTCCAAGATGACCTTACAGCAGCTTTCCATACCTGGAGAGGGCCTGCAGATAGCTGGGGAGGGCTTTTTGTACAGGTGTGCAGTGAAAGGACAAGGGGAAAGGGTTTAAACTTGAAGAGAGGAGATTTAGGTTGGACATGAGGAAAAAATTCTCTGGTGTGAGGGTGCTGAGCCCCAGGCTCCCCCAGAAGCTGTGGCTGCCCCATCCCTGGCAGTGTTGAAGGTTGGATGGGGGGTGGGATGTGTCCCTGCCCATGGCAGGGGGGTTGGAATTGATGATCTTTAAGGTCCCTTCCAACCCCCAGGCCCAAACCAGAGATGTGGCTGGGGCACCAGAACCAAGCCAAGAGGCAGATGACCATCAGGGAGCTGGGATGGGAGTGTGGAGCTTCAGGCAGCCAGGGAATAGCTGACCTAGGGAGGGTTTGTCCCAAACCCTCCACTGGGACACGTTTCACAGAGGCCCTTTCCCTGAGCATCAAGCTTTTGTGATGAGGAGCCCAGCCCCGTGCTGGAGGCCACATCTGAGCAGGGAGGGACCTGGAGAGCTGCCATGTGCAGCCAGGCACAGGGTGCTGTTACTCTGCTGTCCCCAGAGCAGCACAATTTCATCAGATAGGTTTATCCTGCCAGAGATTTCCCCCCACAGCAGCTCTTCCCATCTTCTCAGTAGAGTAATGCCATTCCTCAGGGCAGGAACACTCAGCTGAGAGGGTCCAGAAGTGGAAAATGGAGCTCTCCCTTCCATGGATGCATTAGTGGAGCCCCTGGGTGCTGCCAAGCAGAGAAGAGTGATGGAGAGGAATAGCTCCTGCATTGCACTGGGACTCTGCAGCCAGGAGAAGCAATCCAGGACATTGCTCAGACAGAGAGGACAACCTTCATCTTCAGGCCCCAGAGCATCTGTCCTGGCCTCAGCCCCATTTCCCTAAAATCCCCCCCCCATCCTCCCAGGATGCTTTTCCTCCATCATCCCAGCACTAAATGCAGTGGTTTCCATGATTCTGTAATCATGGAACCATTTTGGTTGGGAAAGACCTTTAAGATCATCAAGTCCAATAGTTAATCCAGCAGTGCCCAGGCCACCCCCACCCCATGTCCCTCATCCCCACATCCCCAGGGCTCTGAAACCCCTCCAGGGATGATGGGGACTCCAGCCCTGCCCTGGGCAGCCTGGGCCAGGCCCTGACAACCCTTTCCAGGGAGAAATTCTTCCCCAGCTCCAACCTAAACCTCCCCTGGCACCACTTGAGTTGTGCCAAAAGTTCCTCTTGTCCCATCCCTTGTTCCTTGGGAGCAGAGCCCGACCCCCCCTGGCTCCAACCTCCTCTCAGGGGGTTGCAGAGAGCCAGAAGGTCTCCCCTCAGCCTCCTCTGATCCAGGATCAGCACCAACAGGGCCCTCAGCTGCTCCTCATCTCCACATCTTTTGCCATGGAAGAGGAGGGGGAGATGTGGGTGGTGGCTGCTCTGGCTTTGCTACCAGGAACCTACAGAATAATGTCACCTTGTGAGAGGGAACACAGGGACATCCCTGGGGCCCCAGTGAGTGGCTGTGAGAGCTGCTCTGAGCTGCTTCTGCACCAGCACTCAGGGTCAGGATGAAAAGCACCAGGGGGTAAAGCAGCCTGGGTGTGTTGGGGTGTTACCTCCCGAGGGGATGGGGATTGGTGAGGGTGAGGAGAGGCAAGAGACTGCAGCAGCAGCAGCCAGAGCAAATGGTTCCTTATTTTATCTCCAGGATAAAAAGGAATACAGAAACCAGGCTCCTCAGACGAGGTGCCTTCATCTCGCTGCACACTGTTTGATCATTTCAGATGTTTTACAAGGAGGTGGATGGTTGAATTATCATTAGAGGAGGAGATGAAGAGGAACAGAAAACTTCCCCCATGGTGACCCAGACCCACGTTATTTGCTTGCAGGGAGAAGAACAGGAGAGCAGAGGGCTCAGTGTGACTCTGGGGGCATCAGGATCAGGTCCTGAGCCCTGTGGCTGATCCCAGAGCTTTGCTGTCTGCTGGGAGATGTGTCTGGGACTTGGCAGCAGCAGCTCCGTGGCACACAGCTTTCCAGCTCCCCCCCTCTCCCATCTGGGAGCACAGATACATAACCCAGGTACCACAGAATCACAGAACCATTTGGGTTGGAAAGGACCCTTCTGAGATCATCAACTCCAACCCTTGATCCACTCCTCCTGTGGTTCCCAGCCCTTGGCACTGATCTTCTTAAATACCTCCAGGGATGGAGAATCCATCCCCTCCCCGGGCAATCCATTCCAATGCCTGAGCACCCTCTCTGTAAAGATTTTTTTCCTAATATCCAACCTAAACTTCCTCTGGCAGAGCTGAAGCCCATGGCCTCTTGTCTGGCTGAGAGCTGCTGGGAAAGCAGGAGAGCAGGAGGTGGCTCCATGCAGCCAATGTGTCCCTGAGCTGGGGATCCCTCCCGTGGCTGGGGACCAGCATGTAGCAACGAGGACAGAGGGATCTTGGAGCCAAGGATCCTGGGGTTGGAAGTGTTGGCATCCCCAACAGAATGGGAATTCTCTCCTCTTTTTCTGCATCAATGCCCCTGATCATCCATCCATCCATCCATCCATCCATCCATCCATCCCCATCCCTCTGTCCTGAGTCCCCCAGCAGGTGTGGGGATGGATGGCAGCCCTGAAAGTGCCACTGCCTGCTCTGTGGCCACCCTCACTCAGCAGCAGAGCAATTGCCATTTCCACAGCCTCATTAGTATTTGCATTGTTGCATGGCTGTCTAAGAGAAGTAGCAGCTAAGTGAGCCAGTCAGATCTTGCTAATTTGCATGTTAATGAAGCCCACAGAACACAGCTTAGAGAGCCTGGCAAGTAGACCTCCAGTTGATAGATCTATACGTGCAGGCTGTATGTGCTTCAGAGACACAGCAAACCCTGTCAGCAGACACCCAGATGGCTGCAGAGACAGACAAACAGATGGTGACACACAGACACACTGGATGTGGGGAAAAATCTTTGTGGAGAGAGGTAGGGTGAAGAGCTGGGGGAGAGGGGGGAAGGACAGAAAGGTGGGTAGAGGGTTAGATAAAAAATAAGAGTGGAGAAAGAGATTAGTCAAGGATTGTGAACATGGTTGGAAACATGAATTTACCATGTGGTTGTGGTTTGGTTTGTTTTGGTTTTTTTTTTAATACAAAAATCATTGTGCATAATCATTTGCAGATCCCAATGGGGCTGGAGTTACATCTCTGCTGCTGCCTCGTGGGCACCCAGACAGACAGGACAAGGCTGATGGACAGAGGGACACAGGGACTGACTGCACAGGGGTGACTGCCCAGCCCTGACCTTGGTAGGAGCCTGCCCAGGGTGCAAGGACTGTCCAGAAATGGCTTTTCTTGACCCTCACTTGGAGGATTGGACAGGGGGCAAACAAGATTGTAACTGAGAGTGTGTATATATATACACATACTTATATAAATTATATATATATATACACTTATATAAATTTCTAGGGCATTTTGATGGAGTCATATATCAGCCATGAAAGGCAGCAGCCATAGCTCATGCAGGAGCTGGTGAAGAAGGAAGGAAACCCTCATCCTGCCCTGGGAACAGGGCTCCAGCAGCCTGGCAGGCTGGCCAGGGGGACAATTCCTGCCCTGCTCCTGCTGCTCACGCTGCTGCTGACACAAACCAGGGGGCTGGTGGCCTTCTTGGCATTATGAGAGACATCCTTCTGTCTTTGAGCTGTCCCTGGAGCAGGAATAAAAGCAGGAAAAATAATGCTGGAAGAACCTGGCTTGCTCCAGGCCTGGCTGCAGACCAGAGCTGTGTCTATGGGACAGGGACACAAAGCCAGTGGCCACATTTGGCCATTGGTCTGGGCTGAGGTGATGATGGCTGCTGGGAGGTGCAGAGCTGAGGATGTGTCCCAGGCATTCAGATCCTCTCATCCTGGGGCTGGTCACAGCTTTGTCCTGGTTTCCCAGCCAGGAGGGGATGGGCAGACCCAGGCAAGAAGACCCCTGGATGAAGAGGCTCTTGCCCAAGTCCCCACCTCCCTCCCAGAGCATCCTGCCATCCCTGGCACCCCTGGGTGTCACCCAAGGTGACACCCAAAAGGCAGCTCTGCTCTCTCCTCCTTGAAGTGTGCTGAACCTCAGGATATTTGCAGCATTTTCACAGTGTTCCTGGGTGGCTCTCAGAACATTTCCATTTGGGAGACACAGCACTGGGCAGTGTCTGTGTGTGAGCAGAGGTGGGCAGTGACCTCCAGCAGCACTTGGGCTGTGCTCACATGTTGGTGTCTTCATGTGGAGATAAGGGTGAGGACAGGAATGTACTCAGAGACACCTGCCAAAAAAAAAAAAACAAAAACAAAAAAACCCAGCCACTGCTGACAACATCTGTGGTTTTCTCTTCTCCTCAAGACTTTTATTAAGAAAATTTCAAGCTCCTGAACTCAGCAAGTGAATGCAGATGTCAAGAACAACTGCTCCTCTCAGGTCTCCTGTTTGCAGGCCAGAGCTCTGCAGGATCACCCCGTGGGGAACCTCCATCCCATCCCACTTTGGGAATTCGGAGCGTTGTTCCCATCCCATGGAAAGGAGGGAACAGCTTGAACTCCTGGCTGCTCCTCCCACCAGCCATGGGGCCGTGCCCTGTGTCTCCTGCACAAAATGAGACCCTGGCCCCATCCTCACCCCGGGTACCCAGGCCCTGGCACAGGGGGGGTGTCCCTAAAGCCCATGGACACCCAGGCCCTGCAGACCAGAACCACCCTGGGCACTCATCAGCCCTGAGGTCCAGCATGGTTTGGAGATCTTGATGCTTGTGCTTGGCAGGAGAGCTGAGGTGCATCATCCCACCAATGGAGCCAGGCTTTTAGGCACAAGTGTCTCTAATTATTAATTAACTGATGAGAGTTTATTCTGTCTCATTACAGCTCTCCTGTTGCCTGAGCCACTCCCCAGCCTAGGGGAGGAGAGGAGATGGGGTTTGCTGCTCCTGTTGCTTACACAGATGGAACCATTGCTGTGCAGGACCTGTCAGCCCCTGCCCCACACTGGTGGAGGGGACAGGGCTGTGACAACCCCCCCTGCAGAGCAGGGGTTCTGGCCTGACACCCTGCACGGTGCTGACCTCTCTCCTCAGCAGCCGTGGGGACCTTGGGCACCTCCTGCCCAGGGGTTCTCGGGGTGAGGATGAACCTGGAGGGGAATCCTTCCTCTCCTGGCCCTGCTCTGAGGGAAACTGCTCCAACTCCCTCCCTGGAGGTGTCCACGGGAGGTCCATGTGGCAGCGGGACACTGTCCCCAGCCCTGCAGGTCCCCACCTCCGTGTCATCCCCCCGGCCCCTGCTGCCCCCCCAGCTCTGCTCCGGGCAGATGGGGAGGGGTCCCGGTGGCTGCAGGCTGCGGGGCCAGGACCTGGCCAGGACAAACCCTCGGTGCTGGGCTGCTGGCAGGGGCCGGCAGAGGGAAGGGTTAAGTGCAGCCGGGAGGCTCTGACATTTTGCTAATGTGCTGTGTTAATTGATTCGCTCATTTCCATTTGTTCCTGTTAAAGAGAGACAGATGAGAGTGGTCCTGCAGAGCAGCGCCTTGGCAGGGAGCGGCTCCGCTGCGTGCAGATGTGCTCCTGACTCATTTATTACCCTCAGACCTCCGAGCCCCCCCCAGCCCCAGCAGAGATGAGGATGCTGCCACCAGGGCCAGGGGGGAGCAGAGCAGTGGCCCCAACACCCCCCTCCATGTGCCCCAATCCCACTGCAGCTTCCAGACTGAGCCCGGCTGGGAAAGGGGAAACTGCTGAGTTTGGGAGGGTGGGGGGAAGAAAGGGAACAGCTTGGAAAACATCTTCCTGCCTCTTGCCAGGCCTTGCTGGTGCAGGATATTAGGACAGATATTAGGGAAAAATTCTTTGCAGAGAGGGTGATCAGACATTGGAATGGGCTGCCCAGGGAGGGGGTGGATTCTCCATCCCTGGAGGTTTTTAAGAAGAGTCTGGATGTGGCACTCAGTGCCATGGGCTGGGAACCACGGGGGGAGTGGATCAAGGGTTGGAGTTGAGGATCTCACAGGGGTCCTTTCCAATCCATCTGATTCTGTGCTTCTGTGGATGTTCAGAGCCTTTGGTCCTACCTGCAGAACCCGGCTGCCCAAGATGTGACATCCAGTTGAAATCCCAGTCACTTGAATACTTACTTATTTTTCCCGTTGAAAAACGCAATTATGACAAAAATCAAATTGCTGCAGGGGAAGAGCTCCATTTCAGTCAAAATGCTTATTAAAAACATGTTTTCTCTCAACCTTTTTGCTGCCCAAAGAAAAATATCTCAATCTAAGTTTCATTACTTGCTTGAACTTTTCTGTAGAAGAAATGTCTCTTCCAGGCAGCCTTGGGAGGGATGAATCTGTGCCTGCCCTGCCAGGGCCAGCACCACGTCTGGCTGCAGGTGGGAGAAGAGGCAGCAGGGAGGACTGGGGAATGTCTGTCTGTCCATGCCAGAAAGAGAAGGGCCAGTGACTCCAAAAGGGGCACTAGCCACTCACTGGGGGCTGCTGGCCATGGCTGGGTGTTGCTGGGTGCTGTTGGGTGCTGCATGGGCCCAGGCAGCCCCTTTGCTGTGACCTGGGACAGGGATGGGTGGCAGGGTCAGACTCCAGGCTTCCTGCAATGAAACTTTTCCCACCACAAAGTGATCACCCCTGCTCTGCTGCACTTGGGTCTAGGTGGGAATGTGAGCAATGTGTGCTTGGTCTCAGGATGGCTGGTAACTTCTTTTTGCATCTCTGCTGATGCTGCTGGGTGGGAATGCGTGTGGTGAGGATGAGGGAGCTCCTGTCCATGTGGAATCTGCTCCAGATCTGCCCTGCTCCGGGCTCAGGAGGCCACTGATCCCTGAGCTGTGCCCTTGTCCTGCACAGATGAGCTTGGAGCCCCCTCACCTCTTCCTGACTTCTTGCTGTGGGCAATGTGCCTTCCTCTGGGATGAAAGCTGGAGAGCAGCTGGCAGCCAAGATCCTGGGAGGAGAGGAGAGGAGAGGGAAGGGGAGGGCTCCAGCTCAGCAGGGCAGAGGAGCTGAGACGCTTTGCTCCGTGTAGCGATGGCTTCAGTCTGAGTGATGTGCAAGCCCTGGGGCAGGCTGCTCCGAGGGAGGAAGGAGCAGGGATTTCTCTGGCAGAGCCCTTGGTTGGTTGGTGGGTGGGTTGGGGACCAGGATCTCCCCCACGGAAGGGGGGTGGCACCAGGAGCAGCAGGCAATGCCCCCCCGGGCAACACCTCCGGCTGCGGGGCCACCAAGTCCCAGGTTCTTGCTCCTCCTGGAGCCAGAATCCCTCCTCTGTCTCTGTGCTTTACAGTTTGCCTTTTGCCAGCCCTCCTTTTGCTCTCTTAGGAGACCCCCATTTTCCTCCTCCTGGAGCAGCTCTTGCCAGGCTCTTCTCTCATTTAGCATTTCTGTTCCTAAAGTCACTTTAATCCAAAAGGCAGAATAATTGTCTCTTCCATTTAGCTAAAATGCAAGATCATAAACTTGCCCATCAGCTGCAGCAAGGTCAGGAACTGCCTGTAAAAGGCAGAAGGCATTTATTGCTTCCAGAAGAGCAGATTTCACTCCCTCTTGTTTCTGCATCCCCACCCTGATGCCTCCAGTGAGATCTCACCAGAGCTGGGTGGATGCAGCAGGATAAATTGGCTAGAAGCTGAATTAATCTTTTTGGTTTGTTTTGTTGTTTTGATTTTTTTGTGTGTTTGTTTTTTTTGGGGGGGGGAGGGGGGCTGTTTGCTGTTTTTTTTTAATTTTATTTTATTTCTCCTCTTCCTCTCTCTCTTTTTTTTTTTTTTTTTTTTTTTTTCCCCAGTGTCCCCAGACAAGATTTGTCCTGTCCCAAGCTCTGGATCCCAGCAGCACTTCTGGCTCTCCTCTGCAGGATGCACAGTGGGTCAGGGCAGCCCTTGGTGGCATGTCTGTTCCTGGCAGGAGAAATAATTCTGGTTGGAAGGGTTTCAGAGGCTTCACGGATAGCAAAATGCTGCCCTGACGTGGGGAAGACTCCAGTGTAAGGATGGTTCAGTAGGAAATTAATTTCTATTGAGCTTCACTGCTGACAAGAGGAACCAGCACTCCCAGAGAGGCTGATTGGGGAAGGTCTGTGCTGCCTTTCCAATGCATGGGGCTGCTTGGTGAAAAGTTACTCTTTTGGAAAAAAAAAAAAAAGCAACATACAAATGCATTTTGTGCGAGTGTGTGTGTCAGAATTTTTCAAGAAATTACATGCATTACACTCTAGTTTTGGGGGGTTAGGCTTTTTTCTTTCCCACCTCAAACATTCTCTCTCCATCCCTTTTCCCACCCCATGAAAAAATGAAGGGGGGTGAGAGAATAAGTACCAAGCTCTTTTTTGTCTTTTTTTTTTTTTTTTTTTTTTTTTTTTTTTTTTTTTTTTTTTTTTTTAGGAAAACTCTACTCACTCCATCTGGGAGGAGGAGAGGGGGTAAAATTCTGCTGCTGGGTTAAAAACATTTCATCTCTCTAGTAAACTGAGATGGAAAAATTTGGTCTTCTTGACTTTGATGCCTGGTAGGTGTCACTTAAATAACATGACAGAGGGAAGCAGACTCCTCCTCCCTCTCATCCACCCACAGAGAGGTCTCTCCCTCTGCCAAGCATTCCTGGAGGAACAAACCACCCTTGGGCAGCACAGAGCTCTGCCTGTTTTGGGGAACATGTGGACATTCAGACCTGGAAAAGGACCCTTGAACAACACGCTAAATCCCCATGCCTGCCACTGTGGGTGTTCCCCATTGCTTCCCAGCCAGGCAGCAGCATCAGGTGAGTCTGAACTTACTGGGAGACTGCAGATTCACAGACTGGTTTGAGATGAAGGGACCTCAAATCCCACCCAGTGCTCCCCCTGCCATGGTCAGGGACACCTCCCCCAGCCCAGGGTGCTCCAAGCCCCATCCAACCTTCAACACTGCCAGGGATGGGGCAGCCACAGCTTCTGGGGGCAACCTGGGGTTCAGCACCCTCACCCCAAAGACTTTATTCCCAATATCTCATCTCCATCTCTGAGCCTGGAACCATTTCCCCTCATCCAATCAATAAATGCCACTCCCCAGATTTCTTTTAAGGAGAATTCTCCCATCTTCTTTTATGAAGATGAGTGAAGCTGCAAATGCAGCTGGTGCAGGGGATGAGACTACCAGCACCAGGCAGGATTGTCCCCAAGTCACCAGCTCCCAGCACACGGGACCTCACAGCCCCAGAGTGAGGATGCTCCGGACCCATCATCCCCGCAGGCTTCTGCCCCACCATCCCTCTGGGGCCGTGCCCAAGCTGTGCTCAGTGCCCTTCCTCCCCTTCCTCTGCACCGGTCTGGGCAGTCCTGGCCGAGCCCAGGCCCGGGGGGTCAGTTCTGGCCAGCACCTCTCCCCTCTTTGTCTGTCCCCGTCACGCCGAGGTCAGATGATTCGCGTGATTCATGTGCCGTGACTCCGCACACGCCTGCCTCAGCCTCCGAAGATGTCAGTTGCCGTGGCAACGCGATACAACACATCCTGGCATCGCTTGGGCGAGGTTTTCCAAGCTTGGCAGGGTGGGGAGGTCGTCTTCTCCCCCCCTTCCCGAGGAAGCTCGTCATCCGGGCAGGGACGCAGTGGGAGATGCAGCATTCCTGACGCCTCCCGCCGCTGCCCTCCGCCTCCCTCTCCCTCCTGGAATGGCCTCTTGGCCATGGATCGCTCCTGCCTGCCCAGCAGTTCGGAGCATACAGCCCCGGGAACTCCCCCTCCGCTCGGCCCTGCCGGGAGCATTCCCGGGAATTCCTGACCCGGAGAAACCCCGAGTCAATTGTGCCCAAAATGGGTTCCCAGAGCGGAGCGGTTGCTGGGGAAAGGATCTCCGGGGGGTTTGTCCCTTGCTGAGCCCAAACCTCGGAGCTGGTAGGGATGGAGAGCCCAGGGTTCACCAAGACCTGAGCCCCTCTCCTATGTTCCGGTCCCTGGACCCTGGCTGGCCCTGGGCTCCTCCTGGGTGCTCTGAGATCCCGTGGTGAGAAGCCTGGCTCTCCTCCCAGTGCCACTGGGGCTGACTGGGAAATCTCTGGCTGTTGGACTTATCTTGGATGATCTTTACTTTATTATTTATTATTATTTATTATTTTTTATTTAATAATTTAAATTATTTATAATTTAATGGTTTAATTTATTTAATAAATTATTATGATTTATTATTTATTATTTATTATTGTTGGATCATCTTAAAGGGCTTTTCTAACCAAAACAGCAGCCTGGGAGAGTCAAACAGGGTGCTGTGCCCAGAGTGTCACCACAGAGCTTCTGGTGGTCCCTGTGAGTCCATGCAGCAGGTTTGGAGGTGTGAACAGGTTCCCAGGGACTGTTTCCCACTGGGAGAACGCTCATGAGGGGCTCATTACAGCAGAACAATGGGTGCCTTGGGTGCAGTTTGGTGACAAGCGTGGGGTCACAGTGCTGTGGGGCAGAGCAGAGATGTGAGACATGAATAAAGCTCATCAGGGACCACGCAGGGCTGGTCCCACATCACCTCCAGCCCCGGTCACCATCCACAGAGCCAGGGTCAGGCAGGGTGGGTGGGTGGGTGGGGAGCACCCGGGTCCTCTCCTGCCCCTCGGTCACGGGTGGCAGCAGCACCGCAGCTTTCCGAGGGAGGCGGCAGCGCTGGGGAGCGGAGCCCGTGGCTGCTGCCACTTCCCGGCACCATCTCCATGATCCGGCGTTGCCTTGACAACTGCAGAGGCTCTGTCGGCAGCGGAGACAGAAAGGGAGGGGGGAGAGAAAAAAAATGCAGAGGGGAGAAGAAAAAAGAGCATTAAATCCCAGTTCCTCAAAGTGGTTTGCACCATGGGAGTGGGGGTCAGGGGGTGGGAGATCTTGGCCAGGATATCCCCCAGCCCCAGCTGGCTGAGGGCATGGACTGCTCTGGGCAGGGACTCAGGTGGCTGCTTCTGGTCCTGCCCTGGTGAAAGATCCCCAGCCATGAGTGGGGTTCCCATGACCTTGGCATCAATCGGGAGCTGTGGCCACCTCGTGTCATGGTGTGGCCTTGGACCATCACCTGAGATCATCCAGACCCATCCATCTGCCCTGCAATTAGAGGCTTGTTCATCCACCCCTTTGACACCCAGCAAGCTCTGCTTGCTCATTTCCCAGCCAGGGAATGGTCCTGCCTCACCTCTCTGCAAACAGCCCAGGAATGGGGCAGCTCCACAATGCTGGCTCCATGCCCAGGATCTCCTGGAAAAGCAGAAGGAGCAAACTTGGATCAAAAAAGTGACACCAGGAATGGAGACATCTGGAAGTTGTCCCTCAGGCTTGTTTTATGGGCAGTGCCTGACGTGTATTGGCAGGCATGGGTGGCACTGCTCACCCTTGCTCTGAAATACTGGGCCAGAGCCTCGGCTCCTGCCTAGAAGAAATAAAAATTGGTGTCTGCTGCTGCTCCCAAGCTCACAGTCACACTGTGAGGAGCTTGACAAACCCTTCTGAGTGCTCAGACGTGGAGGGGATGGGCAGGGAATCAAATAATTGCATCCAGAAGGACCAAAGGCTCCTGGGGATGTAGGGTGTGATCACCTTGCCTGATTTCAGGCAGCTCACCTGGAACTGTCCCATGTTTGTCCCATATTGTCTCATGCCACAGGGTCAATAACAACAAATAGTTGCTGGTAGAACAGACTCATCTGACCTACTTTGGACAGCCATGGGCTAGAGGGCACCCCAAAGCCATCCCCCCATGGGCTGATGGCTGTCTAGACAAGGAGAGTGCTGTCTGATGAACCCAGCCCTGCTGACCTGCCCTAGGCTGTGCAGGCAGCAGAGGGAGGGTTCAGACCCAAGCTGGGAGCCTCTCAGACAGTCTGTCCTTGTTCTGCCATCCCCCCTGGCTCCCGGGGCTCAGCACGTGGCAGGACGTGCTGGAGGAGCAGAGAAATCCATGGGGGGAGTTGGTGAGATGGGCATGGAGGAGCTGGGCTGGGTCACTCCCTGGGGTTTGGTGCAGGGAGTTGGGGACAGTGTCTTTCTGGAGGAATGATGCAGGAATGCTGTTCATCATGTTCACCTTGCAGCCAGGGGCTGGGTGAGCTCTCTGGAGCCTGTCTGCATCCCCACAGCCTCCTGCTCCATCCCTTCCCTGATGGGCACAAGCACTGCAGCTACAAGCCTGGTGGCATCAGGGTGTCACCTGCCTCCAGAGGTGAGGATCAGGCGTGTTGTAAGGCCAGTTCATGTGCCATGGGATGTGCCACCATGGACAGGCAGCTATCAACATCCCAAAGCCACTGCACAGCCTGGAGAGGCTGGGGGGCTGCAGGTCTCTAGTGCAGCAATGTGAAAAGTTCTTCACCTTCCAACAGCATTAGGGAGGGGGGGTTCAGCCCAGGGTAGTGGGGCAGACTTAGTCATGTCTCAAGATCTGTCCTCAGAGCAATCTCTTGTGAGAAGAAAGATTCCTGTGAATCACAGAGAGATTCCTGTGCCTTAGCAGCCTGGGAGCAAGCACAAGCCCTTTGGAAGTGGTCATCCTGAGCAGAGAAGAGTCTGAGCTTCCCAGGGTCACTGGACAGAAAAGATGCTCTAAACCAGGCACGGGGCTCTGAAGGTTCCACGGGCCATGAGATGAGCCACGGCTGGAGGCAGATTCCAGCTGAACCCTGTGCTTTTCCAGCCAGCTGACATCCTCCAAGTCCTGACCACATCTGGAACCCCCTAAAGCCCAGCAGTTGGCTGCAGGGTGTGCTGGGTAAGGCACACAAAGGAGCCCTACCCTACCCTGCCCTACACAGCCCCACACAGCCCCACACAGCCCCACACAGCCCCACACAGCCCCACACAGCCCCCCAAGCTCCTGGGTCCAGCCCTGGGCATTGCATAGCTGGGGGCTCCAGGGTGGAAGGGTTAAAATGTGCCATAGTGTGACAAAGTACCAAGGTTCCTGTTGGGTCCTGTGGGTGCTGGCAGCTCTCCAGCTGTTTGGCCACCTGTGGCAGCTGCTGCTTTCTTCAGATGCTGCTGCTATTGCTTTAAAATTGATGATGCAATTGGGCCTTATTTAAAGCAACAGCTCTTTCCCTTCCAATGCTGCTCCGTGATGGATATTGGCTCCACTTCCCTACCTCTCTTTCTCTACCTCTTCATCCAGGCTCTGAAATGCCCAGGGATGCATGTGGAATGACTTTCTACCCATTGTCAAGCACTTACAATATCCCATAAATAATCTAATACTTGTTTGGTCTAAATGTAATTAAGATCCTTACTCCATGCTTGGCGACACTGCCCAGCCATAGTGCCAGTGATTTATTGTGTTGTATTGTTTGGGGCTTTAATTGCAGGCTGCAGTTTGGCACTCCACTGACAGCTTCTCCCAGGAATGATATGTTTACACTGCAGAGGAGTTTGGGGTGATAACTGTATGAAGCAGTTTAATAACAAAGAACACTCTTCTAATGCAGAAACCTGTTGAAGGTGTTGCTTTAGGAGGCTTATTCCAAGAGCAGAGTAAGAATTCCTCCGGAGAAAATCAGCTCCCTTTCATGCACAGAATATTTGCAAGCTGCTTGTGATTGTACTGATTGTTACGGAAAATTATGTGAGAGCTATGTTTTCCTTCAAATAATTTAACTCTCTGGATCCTGTGGGGTTTTAGTGTGAGCTCGTTGAGCTGTGTTGGCCACATGGTGATCAGGCATGTTAAATAAACCACACGGTTCTGCTGCCACTGGGACTTACCCTGCCTGTTCATGAAGGTGAATGAGAAATTCAGGCCTTCTGGGAACATGTGGATACCCCTTTGGCATTGCTTTTGGGCCAGGAAACCAGCAGTGGTACAAATGTTCAGGTGGTGGAGGACACAAACACAACCAAGGTGAAGCCCAATGCTGGCCATTCCCTACTTGCAGCAGGAGGATGCTTCCTTGGGCAGCTCCTGCCTGTGGAGCTGTGTGACCAGAGCTGGAGCATCCATGTGTTCAGAGCTGGAGCATCCATGTGTTCAGAGCTGGAGCATCCATGTGCTTGGAGCTGGAACATCCATGTGTTCAGAGCTGGAACATCCATGTGCTTGGAGCTGGAACATCCATGTGTTCAGAGCTGGAACATCCATGTGCTTGGAGCTGGAACATCCATGTGCTTGGAGCTGGAACATCCATGTGTTCAGAGCTGGAACATCCATGTGTTCAGAGCTGGAACATCTGTGTGTTCAGAGCTGGAACATCAATGTTCTTGGAGCTGGAACATCAATGTTCTTGTCTCCCCACGCTGTCAGCCACATACAGGCAACTTCAATCCACCCATTTTCAGCAGCATGAGGTATTAGAGAGCTCGGCTGGGGAAAGCCTGTGTTGTCCTCAGCCCTGCAGCTCCCTCCCACTCTCTCCCACGCTCCCCTTGCCATCTCTCTCCTCTATCCACAGCACTGCTTCCCAATTAGGGCAGATGTTATCCTGCTCCTCTCTGGGCTGGGCTCATCTCAGCAGGGCGCTGCTTCCACCCCGCTGGCTTCTCCCAGGCTTCCCAGATAAGCAGGATTAAAACCTTTGCTTATTCTTTCTCCACCTGAGCGAGGGCAGGAGGGACAGGAGGGGTGATCCTTATCTTTTTGTTATCTCCTGTGAAGCTGCTTGTCTCTGGCTGTGGAGGAGAGAAGCCCTCAGCCCCTGCTCATGCAGACACGTGTCTGCTGGGGCCTGACAATGACCTTCCCTGTACGAGCAGGGGCCTCTCTCCTAACACCCTCTTCTTGTTAACTCCTGACAAGGCCTCCAGGGAAAATCTTCAGGTACCTGATTGCAACAGATACCAAGGGAAAACTGCAGCAACCCTGATCCCTTTCATTCATATATATGCAAACAGATACTCTTAAAAACATCTTAAAGCCGCAGCACATGCTGCTCTTGCAGCTTTGTCCCCTTCTCTCTCTTCCAGATAAATATCCACAATTCCTTGTGAATTCCAGCCAGCCCCAGAGAGTTGGTCCAGAGATGTGTTCAGGAAGCTGCTCCGTCACCCTGCCAGCCCTGAGGATGACAACTTCCCAGCTCCAACAATTCCATGAGCTCACAGCCCAGATCAAAATGCTGGACCCCAGCATCACCCTCGGGGAGGGCTGAGCACCCACCCACCCACCCTGTGGCACAGGAGGAAAGTCAGGCTGGGGTGCTGACCCCATCAACCTGGTGACACCACACGGGTCCCATCCCCTGTCCCAGGGCTGGGGAGGCTTTGGTTTTGCTTAGAAACAGCTTTTAGAAACCAAAGTTTGTCCCTTTGCTAAACATCTGTGCATTTGCACACATGCATGCAGGAACCTGCAGACATTTGTTGTGCACACAGCTGTTCACACGGGCAGACACCTTTGTCACCCACTGTGACAGTGATCCCTGGTGCCAGGGACCTGGGTGAGGGGCTTCACAGCACCAGCAGCAGCCCAGACCCTCCTGCCATCACACCTGGGGCCCTCTCTGTCCCTCTCCCTCCCTGTTGCACACATTAAGGGATTACACTGGGATCTTTTCAATCTCTGTGTCAACAGATTTCTTTTTTTTTTTTCGTTTTGCCAGACATTTTTTTTCCAGCTCGAGCTCTTTCTCTTCATTAATGTGCCCAGAAGGGAAGAGCAGCTGCCTGCTTTGTCAGTCTATGAAAATTTCTTGCGCTGCTGGATTTGTAAAACAACTGATTAAAGACAATGCAATTAATTATTTCTTGATGAAATAGTGGAAATTATCCCGAAAAATGAAGAAATTTAGCAGTGGAACATTAAATCCCCATAATTATGTCATTTTTACAAAGGGGGCAGGGAGGTGAAGTATAAAAATAAAATCCAGCCGCAGTTTTTGTGCTGGTGTCTTGCTGGGGGCTGGGGGACACGGAGCCCTCCATGTCCTAGTGCCTGCCATGCAGGGTACCCCCTGGAGACCCCTGGCACAAGCCAAGGGTGGACAGTCCCTTCTGAGCCCTTGGATGTTGGCCCAAGACATCTCCCTTACCATGGGCAGCACTCACAGCATCCTCCCTGCACAGACCCCTGGCTTGGAGAAGGCTCCTCCCCTCCCCCCCAAAACTGCCACCACCCTGGCACTGCCACCACCCTGGCACTGCCACCACTGCTGCTGGGGCTGCCTTGGAAATTCTGACACTCCGTGGAGAGGAAGTCATGGCCCCACCATTCGCATTCTCACCCCTGCTCCTCCTGTGCCCATAACACCCATGTCCTGCAACCACAGGGATCCCAGATGGGGTCCTGAGACCCCTCTGCCCCATGAGATGTGCTCTATGGTGCCCCATGTACCTCAGCCCCTAAAGTGTCCCCTAAGCCATCCTGGAGGTGTCCCCTCTGAGCTTCCCCAGCACTGCCACCACCCACTCACCCCCCCAGCACCCTCTGCCCTTGTGTTCCTTTGGCTGGCCCTCACCTGTCACCACTGCTGTCCCCTCTCACCACCAGCTCCCAGCTCATCTTCCTCTCTTTATTTTGCATCCCCCTGGCTCCCCCTGCCCTACTAAATGTCCTCCCTGCTTTCCCCTCCGTGTCTTGCTGGCTGCATCCCTGCCAGACTCATGGCCCTGGAAGAAGTGCTGGCCTGGTCCCATTCCATGTGCTCTGAGCTCTGTGTGTGCCCTGTGTGCCCTGGGCTGAGTGTGCTCTGCTGTGTGTGCCCCTCTCTGTGCTCTGGGCACTGCTCCACATGTCCCCTCCAGCCACCTCACCTCTCTCCATCCTGTCCCTGTGAGTCTGTGTCTGATGTGTGTGCTGCTACGTGTGCATGTGGCAGTGCATGTGTCACTGCATGTGGCAGTGCATGTGTCAGTGCATGCACAAGTGCTGCTGCATGTGCCACTGCTGGTGCATGTGATGGTGCATGTCCTGGAGTGCGTGTGTGTGTGTGTGTCCCACTGAGTGTCCCACAGTGTCCCAGTGCATGTTTTGGTGCATGTCCTGGTGTCAGTGCACGTGTCAGTGCGTGTCCTGGTGCTGGTTCGTGTCCCAGTGATGGTTTGTGTCCCGGTCCGTGTTCCATCCGTGTCCCGGTGCCGGTTCGTGTTCCTGGTGCATGTCCCAGTGCATGTCCCGGTGCCGGTTCGTGTCCCGGTCCGTGTCCCGGTGCCGGTTCGTGTTCCCGGGGGCGCAGGGAGCCCGGCCGAGGGGCGGAGGTTGCGGTGCTGAGTCAGAGCCCCGGCGGAGCGGTTGCGGTTGCATGGGGAGAGGATGTGCCTCCTCCGCACTCGCAGCTGGGGACTGCTGATTTTATTTATTTATTCTATTCTGAGATTTGTCAAACGTGGGACTGGAGCCTTCCCGAGCCTGGTGTGCGTGGAACGAATCCAGGCCCCACATACCACCTGCCGAAATGTAATTACCAGATGCGTTAAATGAATAAATCTTCCGGGCACCGTTTTCTGTCAGCGCTGTTAAACCCACGGGGAAAGCCTGAGGCTGCTCCGAGCTGCCTGTGACACCTTCCCACCTTCCCACCCCCCATCCGGGGCTGGGATCGGGACTGCTCTGCACCGACCTTCCCCAGCGCCTCACCTCGGGGTCATTTGGGATCACATTTATGGCCCTCAGCACTGGGGGGGACACCTGCAGTGGAGACCCTGCCCATCGTTGGGATGCTGCACCTCTGGGAATGCTGAGCAAACATTCCCGGGATTCTGGCAGTGAGCAGGGAGAGGGGCCCTGCCGGGAGCCAAGGAAAAGGCAGGCAGGGGCTGAGCAGAGG
Source organism: Heliangelus exortis (assembly GCF_036169615.1). Taxonomy (NCBI): domain Eukaryota; kingdom Metazoa; phylum Chordata; class Aves; order Apodiformes; family Trochilidae; genus Heliangelus; species Heliangelus exortis. The sequence continues at coordinate 735,496 of NC_092445.1, read as the reverse complement.
GTTGGTTGCTCCAGAGGAGGCTTTGGTGAGGGAAGAACAGGGCTGGGGCTGTGGGACAGGGTCTGCACCTCAGCCTGGGAGACCCAGCACCCTCATCCCCACCTCAGAGATAGGTGCTGGGGTGTGGGGGATCCCTGCAGGGCAGCTGCTGCCTCTGCCCTAAGGAAAAGCACCTGGGCAGGATGGTGATGATCATCACCACCACCAACTGGGAGAGGACTCTCTCGTTTTCCCCTTCAATTTTTAGTTCATCCCATTTTAACCTCTCCCCCAGGCTCCTCTCAGTGGGTCTGCCTGGAGACTGCAGATGCAGCCCTCACAGAACCAGTTCAGGTTCCACCGTGCTCTGTGGGCCAGGCACAGCCAGACCCATCTTCCTGCTCATCATCCTTCAAGGGGTTCTGGGGCAGACTTCACTTTCTGTTCAGGGATGAATTTCATGAGGGAATGCTCCGTTTGTGTGCACCAACTGCCCTCCTTTGAGAGCTTTTAACCAGGAACAAACAAAAACTTTGGCTGATCATGTGCTGGTTAACATTTTCCCAACTCCATTAAAGGAAAAAAACCTATCCAAACCAAACCAAAAAGCCAACCAGCGATTGAACTGCAGGCTTAAGGAGCCTGAGTATTGAGGGCAGCTTGTAAAAATTGCTTTGCACCCATTTTCTGACCATTTCTACTAATCACATACCATGAAATGAACAGTTTGCAAACACCCCATGGGCTGAAATTTGTTTGCATAAACTATTCAGTGAACACTTGCAGATAACAAATTCATTTGCAGAAATCAGGATCAGCTTCTCGGCAAATGGGAAATAAAAAAAAAAAAAGTAATAATAAATAAAAAAACAACCTTCAATGGTTCATGCACAAGGAGCTGCTTCTTCCTGTAGGACCACAGTCATCTTCCCAGAGATGCAGATGCTTTTGGTGGGGGTGCAGAAGGGCTGCACCACTTTCTGGTGCAGTCAGAAAGAATAAGGATCATTTGTGGTGAATGCTTTTTGATGATTTTATTTAAAAAAAAATGCCACGGGTTATGTTGGAGGGTTCCCAGGCCTGCTGGGATCTGACAACCCAAGCTGGGTTTAGGGGAGAGGCTCTGAGCTCCCAGGCAGTCTGTACACAGTACCAGGGGGGGTTTGGTTGTAAACAAGACATTTGCAACACAGTTCTCTCTTGATACTGAAAAAGAACAGAATTACTGGAAATTTGACTTCTTTTGGGTGCTAACAGCTGGTAAACCTGGCTACGGATCCTTCTTTTTGCTGCCTTCCTGTTCAAGGGACACAAGAGCTGTTGGAAATCCCTGGGGTGAGCAGGATTTCAGAGGTCCCTGACCCCCCCAGGGAAAGCTGCTGGGCAGGGCTGGGTCTCTGCTCCCAGTCTGCTCCTGCTTCCCCCAGGTATCCCAGCTGCCAGAACCATCCTGTGGTTTCTAATATGTAGGAGTGAAAAATTCAACTGGACTGAGCAGAGTGTGCAGCTATCCCAAAGCAACCTGAGTACAAAGAAAAGTCAAGTTTCCAGTCTTCATTTTTCCTTAAAAAAACCAAACCAAGAACCAAACCAAACCAACCAACCAAACAAAAAACAAAACAAAACAAAAACAAAAAGAAATTTAAAAAAAAAGAAAACAAAAACAACCTCCCAGAAGAAAATTCTATTTCAGACACTTTTTGAAATTGTAAATGCTGTTTGATCCGTGGTGCTAAGCCTCCAATACCAGGAGGGATGCTCTGACACCCTGCCTCTCACACAAGGTCTGCAGAGAAGGACCCAGCCCAGATTTTGGGTCCTGTCCCCTCTGTGGCACCCACAGAGCTGGTGACATTGGGTGGGGTTCTCTCCTCTGCAGGGAGTGGGTCAGAGCTGGGCTCAGTCCATTGTTGGGCAGATCTGGACTCTTGGAAGGACAAAGTGGTTGCCATCAATGGTCCTAAAGGTCTTTTCCAAGCAGAACAATTCTGTGGTTCTGTGTTCAGTGGTGACAAAGTGACAAGGTCCATAGATGCCTCCCAGAGGCCTTTACAACCTTAGGGTGGGGAATGAGGGACCAAGAGGAGACGATGGGGCTGAACCCAGCTGGCACATCCCAAGCACCAGGACCTCCTGGCCCTGTCACTGTCCCCAGCCTCCATCACAGGACACCTCCCTCCATCTCCATCGCAGCGGCTCAGACTTTCCAGGGAGGAACTCAGCTCCGGGATTTAAAAGCTTTGCAGCAGAGATGTGACAAAAAGGAAGAAAATGCCTTCAAACATTCCTCCTTCATCTCTCCCAGCACTTCACCTTTCCGTCGGCTTCAGTTACTTCACAGCCTCTGGAAAAAAAGAAGGGGGGGGGAGGAAGCACAACAAAAACCACCTAAAAACCCGGTTTGGAACTCGCTGAATAAATCATATCCCATCCCTCCCCCACCTCCTTCCTTTCTTTTGTGCAAATCAAAGGCTGGGAGCTGCCAGGAGCTGCCAGCGGTGCCCCTAGCCCCCACCTCCCATCCTGGGGAAGTTTTGGGGGGCTCGGTGGTGGTTTCAGAGCCACCAAACTCTGAGAGCCCGGCCAGGGGGACAGGGATGGGAGCCGGGGAGCTCCTGCAGGCGCTGCTGCCGCTCCCTGTGGGGTTTGGAGTTTGGGAACACAGTACAGAACATGTGGGGAAGGCTGATAATCTCCAAAGTGTCTGTGATTAAGTGAAACCAGCAAATTGAGATGCTTAGACAATTAGTAATCTTGGCGTAAAAAAAAAAAAATGGAAAAAAAAAAAAAGACAACCCACAAAACAAACCCAAAACAAAACAAAACCCAAACCCTGGAAGAATAAAAGAAGAACGGAGGGTTTGGGGTTTATTATTATTTGGTTTTCCTCATTTTATCTCTCCTTCCCCTCCCCCTCATCCCTCTAATCTCCTGAGCTTGCTCCAGCTAGACTGGAAGCCAGAGGGAACTCAGGAGCAGTCCCTGCCCCACAACCCTCCCACCCCACAGGAGCAGGGACAGAGAGGTGTGAGCCACTCTCACATCTTCCCTCTGCTCCTGCATCCTTCAAAATCCAGAGCTGATGTGTGTGCCATGGGCTCTGCCTCACCCAGCTGCTCTTGCCAGCCCAGGATGTGTCCCTGTGGTGTCCCTGCCCCATCCTTGTCACCCAAAGGGTTGTCAGGGCCTGGCCTGGGCTGCCCAGGGCAGGGCTGGAGTCCCCATCCCAAGAATGGGATGGCTTTGCTGGGAGCCTCTTCCCCCCAAACCCAAGTATAGAATGGGGCCCTCTGGGTCCTCCCCAGTCTCCTGATGGCAGTGCCACCAAAACACAGAGGTTGGGGGCATGTGGAGAGGTCCCCACCTGCAGCCCCTGCCTGCTGGCTCAGGTAAGATCTCTGCTTGCAGCAAACACAGTGGAGAGCTGAACCCCCTCTTCATCCTCACACTCCCCCATCTACCTGACCTTGGTTTTGCCCCGTTGCACAAGCACCCTGCTTGATCCTGGATTTCCATTTTTCAAAGGCAGATCCAGCAGCCCTTTGCATATCACTTTTTGACCAAGTTTCATTTCTTTTCCCTTCATCTCCTGTCTCGTTATTTGTTTAGAGTTTTATCTCTGGGATTCCAATTCCTCCTCGGGAGGTTGTTGCATAAGTAGCCTCCATACTGATTGCAAGGATTTTAATTTGGTAGCTTTCATCTTAAGCTGTTTCTGAGGCACTTCCTCATTTGTTTAAAATCACCCTGCCTAAAGCTTTCAAATTGTTTTTCTGGCTTGATACTTCCCAAAGGGCTGTGGGACTTAATTAGAGTCCCTGCTCCTTTGTGGTTCAGTGACAGCTGCCTGGATTAAGTCAAGAGTTGCCACTCCACTTGTGTGCCCCAGACCTCACTCTGCAGCTCTGACACGGGGATGGGATCCCATCTCTGATGGGATTTGGCTCTCATAACACACAGGTAGCTGCAGACACCTGGAACTGCTCCCCTGCAGCCTCCTCGTGGCCTCCTGGCCCCTGGGCCACCTGGCTGAGAGATCCAGGGGACACAAAACCCCAGGGGACAGGACAAGGCTCTTCCAGATGGGGTGAGGAGGGATGGCTGAGCAGCATCCAACAGAGAAAGCCCCTTTGTAGGGGACAAAGAGGGACGTGGAAAGGAAAGGAACCTCCCCTGAGAGGAGGTTGGAGCCAGGGGGGGTCGGGCTCTGCTCCCAAGGAACAAGGGATGGGACAAGAGGAACTTTTGACCTCAAGTTGTGCCAGGGGAGGTTTAGGTTGGAGCTGGGGAAGAATTTCTCCCTGGAAAGGGTTGTCAGGGCCTGGCCCAGGCTGCCCAGGGCAGGGCTGGAGTCCCCATCATCCCTGGAGGGGTTTCAGACCCTGGAGATGTGGGGATGAGGGACATGGGGTAGCACCACACCAGGCAGTGTTGAATTAAGGGTTGGACCTGATGTCTTTTCCAACAAAATTGACTCTGTGATTCTGTGATTCTGTCTCCCAGCTCTGTGAACAGAAAGCACAAGAAATGCCCCAGCCCTGTGCTGCCCCGGGCACCCTGCAGCCACACAGATGCTTCTGAGCTAAAAAAGGGAATCAGCCGGAGGTGTGAGGTTCTGCAGCCTGTGGATGCTGGAGTGCCAGGGATGTGCAGTGCAGGAGGAGCTCCACAGCCACGGAGGGAGCAGCTCTGCCCGGAGCCTCCCGTCCCCATCACTCGCTCTCAGATGCTGATGTTTTGCTGCTGGGCCCCTGGGTCAGGGATTCTCGGGTCCCTGAGGGGTCCCGTGGGCGAGGAGCAGAAGCTTTGAGCTTTTCCTCGGTTCTTGGCTTCCTTCAGGCTGTTGCTGGGATCATGCCGTGCTCCTCCCTGGAATTTAAGGAGGTTGGGGGGGTGACATTCCCGCAGCTGTGCAGAGGGACCTGCCCACCCCGGGAGGGGGGTGACCTCCCTCTAACCAGACCCACTTTCCTAACCTGCCTGTGGACACCCAGCGTTGGAGGAACCCCCGGAGAGGTGATGCGGAACCCCGGAGCCGGGGGAGGGCTCAGCTCGGTGCCTGTTCGGGAGGTGCTTGGCCCGGAGCCGGACGGCGCTGCCAGCTTGGCACAGCTCCCCCGGCAGCCCCGGTCCTCAGCCACCCAAGCTGTTGGGAGTGGGTATAAAACAGAGCCTGCTGGCCGGTCCCCAAGGGGAAGAGCTGGCTTGGGCAGGAAACATCCTCACTGACATTTAAGAGCGGGGGAAAAGCTCCCAGCTGGCAGGCAGGGAGAGCAGCACCCGGTGGGGCTGCAGCCCCCCCACTCCCTGTGGAAGCTCAGCCATAAATCCAGGCTGCACCCTGCAGTGCCAGGACAGGATGGGGTGGGAACATCTGGAGCTTTTCCTCCTGGAGAAGCAGGGAGAGTGGATGGGCAGAGGGCTCAGAGCAGGGAGGATGGGCTGGGGGTCCCTGACGGGGGGCAGCCCGGGAAGAGGGGATGGGGTGGGCAAGTGGAAGGAGCCCTCAAGCAGGGATGGGGATGCCAGTGGCTGCAGGGAGCTGGAGGAATCAGAGCAAACCTCATCACTGCAGAGCTGGCCCTGGGCAGCCAAAACCTCTCCCAGGGCAAACCCAAATGCTCAGACTGGAGGTCAGTAAAGAGCAGGAGGGACATCAGGGCCCCCTCATCCTTGGGAGCATCAGGAGACAAACTCCATGCAGAACCTTGAGGGATGCTCATGTGAAGCCCTCAGGGCCCATCGTGGTCCTGCCCATGTGGTGGAACAGCAGCTGCAGCAGATGCCAGGGACAAAACCTGAACCCACAACCCCAGAAAATTCATCCCAGCCCCAGGGGCCAGCAGTGGAGCCCAGCGTGAGGACCTCTCACAGTGCCCATACCTGTGAGCACAGATGGTGAACTCCAACAGCAACATGGAGATCATAATTATCTGAACATAATGAAGGCTTTCATTAAATACACTTGGAAAACAACTCAGCAGCAGCACAAAGTTAAACTGCTGGTCTCAACTCTCCAAACTATTTAAAATTTATTAGCTTCCCCTGCGGGTCTCGAGCTTTTAAGTACCAAAGAATTCTTGAAAATAAGATATTTTTTCCTTTCTTTCCCCCCATGTCTTTCCAATGGTTTTAGGCCTCTCAGAAGTGTTTGGGGAGGAGGCTGGGGGGAAGGAACCACAAGCTCTCACTTTGTTGCTGACACATTTTCTCTCCCACCTGCCACTGCCCCCCCCTCTCCCCAGGCTGCCATTCCCAAAGGGATGATCACATCCCAGGCACCTGCACGCTGATCCCTGCTAAATCCCGGGCTCCAGGCTGCAGGTGGTTCTTGTTGCAAAGGGATTAGTGGGAGGCTGAATAAACCTGGGTTTGATCTAGTGCTCACTGGCATGGGGTAATGCCCTTGGCTGAGATGAGATTTACTGAGCTGTATCTCTTCATAATGTGCCAGGGGAGCAGCCCCAGGGAGGATGCACTTCCCTGCTTGGAAAGAGAAATTCCTGGGTTTGAATAGCAGCAAGAACTCCTTGAATACAAAAGTGCTGGGGCCTGGCCCTGGATCTGTGTGGGTCAGAGCTGGGGGCACACAGAGTGAGCCGGGGGGTCACAGAATCCCAGACTGGTTTGGGTGGGAAGGGACTTTAAAAACCATTCAATCCCAACCCCTCTGCCATGGTCAGGGACCCCTCCCACAGCCCAGGGTGCTCCAAGCCCCATCCAGCCTTGGACACTGCCAGGGATGGGGCAGCTATAGAGGGCTGGGAGGAAAGAACCCTTGGTTTCTGAGGGAAGGATGGGACTGGTTTTGGTGCCAGGGAAGCACCAGAGGCTGGGCTGCAGTCTTCAAGGTCTTTTCCAACCAAAAGATTTCTATGATTCTCTGCTCCATCTTTTGGGACATGGTTGGACCAGATGATTTTACAAGTCTTTTCCAGCCAACAAAACCAGAACTTTGATTCTACGGATACAGAATGGTCCAAATGTCCTGCAGAAGGGAGACAGAGGGGCAGGAGGAGTTGAAGGGTCCCTGGAGCAAGGGGTTCTCATAATTCAGAATAACTCTGAGCCCTGGAAGGGGTGTTTGGTGCTGGTGTGGTAGCAGGGGGGGGTGGGACAGCTGTCCCAGCCATGGTGCTGCCAGGCTGGGGACAACAGAGCTGTGATGAGTGAGGAGGGGGCTGGAGGACATGGCTGCTGCTTTCCCAGGGCTGTGGGGTGGTTTTTTTGGTTTTTTTTTTGGGTTTTTTGGTTTTTTTCTTTTCTAGTGCTGTGTTGCTGTCTTGCCTGGGGTGGTGACCAGGAGTGAAGAGCTGCTGGGAGGAGAGGAGCAGCCACGGAGCAGACAGCTGCTCCCCTGGCCAGGGACCCCCAGGCACCGGGGGAGATGTGGGCACCAGGTGCAGCTCTGTAGGAGCAGAGAAGGCTTTTCCTCCAGGAGCTGAGAGAGAAGCAGGGCCAGGGCTCTCAGAGCTCTGCCCCGAGGAGGTTTGGCTGGGATGTGATGTGCTGTGCAGTCCCTGCTGCTGGCTCAGTGCTCACAGCTCATGCAATGAGCTGACAGGTCTCAGCCTTCCCCAGCCCAGGAATGGGGCAGCTGAACCTTCTGTGGATGGCCAAGGAGAAGCCCTCAGCTCCAGGGCTTGGGCTGACACACAAAGATGTGTGTGTGTCCCCATGGGAAGGTCTGCTCAGCACAGGAGAAGGGATCTGTGTCTTCCCAGTTTTATCATCCTTAAAATCACAGAATGGTTTGGGTGGGAAGGGACCTCTCCAGGTCCCCCAGTCCAACCCCTGCAGTATCAGGGTCACCCTCACCCAGATCAGGGTGCTCAGAGCCTCCTCAAACCTCACCTTGAACATCTCCAGGGATGAGACCTCAACCCCCTCCCTGGGCAGCCTGGGCCACGGTTCCACTGCCCTCATGGGACAGAACTTTTTCCTCACATCCAGCCTAAATCTGCTCCTCTCTGATTTAAAACCATTCCCCCTCATCCCATCACTCCAGGCCCTTGCACACAATCCCTCTCCATCCCTCATCCATCCCTTTCCAACGTGGGGGTAAAATCTGCTCCCTCTGGGGTGGCAGCCCCAAACCCAGCAGTTTCTCTTCCCTCTTTCCAAGGGGTCAGTTCAGGGACATTATTTCTTTCACTAAAGGAGCAGCTGTGAGTGTGTGTGTGACCTTGGCTGTCTCCTCACCCAGAAAGGGCAAATGGGAAGGGGGGGTGAGGCAGGGCAGGTGCCTGTGCTCCCCCTGGGCAGCTCAGCTCATCACATCCACTCTGCTGCATCCATGGGATGGGTGCTGGGGACAGGGATGGGGGACACACAGGCAGCTACCTGGGGAGGGGGCTTTTGGGTCAGGGTTTTCCTCAAAGTTGAATAATTCCCATGGGTAGAAGGGATGCCCCATGGCAGTGCTGGGTGTCTGGGGGTGACAAGGCAAATTATAGTGCAGGACACAGCAGCTCAGCCCTGGCTGTCACCAGGGCCCATGGGGGAGGCTCCTCCTGACCCCACAGCTCTGCCCTCTCCTGTCCATCACTCCTGCCTGGATGGGGCTGGGGGTTGTGTACCCTGGGTACAGGAAACCTCTTTCTCCCCAACCACTTCCCACCTCCTGCATCCCAGGAGGCTCCAGTTGGTTTCAGTGAGGAGCCATTTCCCCTCCACGCTGCAGACACAGAAAACCAAATTTTACTTACTTTTTTTTTGTTGTTTTCCTCCCTTCTATTAAGTCTGTGACTAGAACATTGTGGCTTTTAAGTTTATTCCAACTGTTTGATATTTTACATAATCGTATTATTTATGTGACAAGATTAGAAGTGCTCTGCATGCTGACAGGCAACTAGCACACACGCAATTTCTTGCCAATCCTTCCCAAATTTGCATTGTATTCCTGACTTCTTAGAGTCTGTGCAGATTGGGTGGGGAGAGGTGTGCAGGGAAACAGAGAGGGAAGGTGGAGAAGGTGGGGAGCAAGATGCTCATCCCTGAGCTGCTCATCCCTGAGCTCTTGGCTCCCTCCTGCCCTCAGAAATCTTTTTGCCCTTTGCAGAGAGGGTGCTCAGTGCTCAGCACCCATCACACTGGGGCTAATGGAAATACCTGGCCAGGCTTCAAAGCCTTGGCCCCTCACAGCCAGTGCTAAGCATGCCAAGGGGGTTGGTTTAATACCCCGCTGCTCGCCCGTGGGATCCTTGATTTATTCTGTGCCTGTAAACATTCATTTCACACCTAAACAGGGGCAGGTTCATCACTTCTGCAATCATCATTTATTCATGTCGTGAGGGTTGCAGGAAGCAGAGATAAATGGATTTCCGTGAAATTGGTGCTGCAGGCTGCTCAGGAGCTTCCATCCTTCTCACAGGGTGGGGATGTTTCTCCCCACAACCCCCACACCCTCTGCTGTGCCCTGTCTGGGTACACGATGGAGGCACTTGGAGGCCTCTGACCCCCCCCAGCCAGGGGACACTGAGCTTCCTTGTCCCCAGGTGTCACAAGGTCCCATCCATGGCCAGGAGTCAGGATCTGCAGGATACCTTGAGGTGGGTCCTTGCTTTGCTGGTTTGGGGGAGCTTTCTTTCCTCTGTATTAAGTCAAGCAGCTGCTAAATATCCTGTCTTTTGGTGGGGTGAGTGGGTTATACCCACCCTTTTCTGAAAGAAAAAATTCCCTCCCTTTTGTGCCCCAGGCTGGGAGGGGCTGATGTTGCACTACAGCTCACCTGGCCCAGAGACTGGGACCTTGATGGACCTTGTCATGTCCATCAGGGCTGGAATAAAACCTCTTCAGTGGTAAATAAATATTTATATTTATTGGACATCACCCCCCACTGGAGAAATCTCCCCTCCAGCTGCTCCTCAGCCTCTTGGTGCTCCCCCAGTGCACCCCAGCTTGGCAGGACAAGCCCCAAACCACCCCAGATGGATGTGCCCTCCCTCAATAATTCATGGCTCAAGCTCACGCTTGGCTTCCTTTGTTATCTCGTTACCAATGAAAAAAAATGAACCAAGATTAAAGAGCTCTGGCTCTGTTTCCAAATTTATGGGCATTTAAAACGTGATGTTTGGGTCTGTTGCTCCTCTCTGGCTGCCGTGGGGCTGACTCAGTGCAGAGCAGGGGGGGCTCTGTCCCTGTGCTGGGCTGTGGCACCTGAACCCCCCAGGGCTGAGTGGATCCAGAGGGCTCACAGCTGCGTGAGGGCTCAGGACTTGGTGTGGTCCCCGTGGTACTCAGGTTCCTCACCACAACCTCCTCATTGTCACCACCACCTCCCCTGTCCCTCTGCACCTCCTCCTGGAGGATGCTCTCCCCCTCTGAGCATCCCACCCTCCAGCCTGGCTCTGAGCAGTGATCTCTGGCTCTGCCCCTCCTGCCCGTGACCATTTCTGGCTGCTCAGCCTGGAGGGAGCTGAGAGGGCAAACTTCAGGTTTAGACCTTGAATTTCTAAATGTCTGAAATTGGGTGAGATGAATCCACAGCTTCCCTGGCACCCTCTCCTGGTGATTAATCACTGTCTGACAGCAGAGCTGGGCTCTCCCTGGCTCCTAATTCAGCACCAGTTTTGGTTTTTTTTAAATGGAAGTCAAACCCACTGTGTCCAGCTCTGCCATTGCCCAGGGCAGCAGAGGGGGCCTGGCTGAGTCTGCAGCATCACACCAAGAAAACCTCCTCCTGCAGAGCCCCCCAGGTACTCAGAACAATCAGAGAGGGGAAGGAGCTTCAGCTTCTGCTGCAGCCACTGTCCTGAGCCCCAGCAGAGCCTCTGAGCCAGGACACAGCCTGGGCTGCTCTCCCCAGAGTGGTTCCAAAGAGTGTTTATCAATATGGTGATAGGCACTATATATATAAATACAAATATATATATATTTATATATTCCCCAGCTCTGCTCTGGGGAAGGAGCATGGGTCCTTTCCTGGGCTGTGTGCCAAGGGATGCTCTGCCAGGGCTGGTGACATAGAGGAGTTTTGGGGGAGAGATGGGCTCCCTGTGCCCACCCCCCAGCACTGGAAATGGGTCAGCTTTTAAAATACAAGAAGAACTTAAAAGCTCTGGCATCACCTGGAGCTGCTGCTCTGATGCTGGAGCAGAGGAGGATGAGGGGAGACCTTGTGGCTCTCTGCAACCAAAAAAATGTTTCAGAGCCCTGGAGATGTGGGGATGAGGGACACGGGGTGGGGGTGACATTGGCAGTGCTGGGGGAAGGGTTGGACTGGATGATCCTCAAGGTCTTTTCCAGCCAAAACATCTGTGATCCAATGATGTGAGGATCAGGAGGACTCAGTGCTCAGAGCACTCATGAGGATGTTGTCTGCAGACATCCCTGTCCCTGTCAAACCTGTGACTGATGTTACATATTTTTTTAAGCCTGATTTTGGTTTGTTACACCCTACCTCCCCATCTTCCTGTGCTCCCAGAGCCCTCTGCCTTCCCAGGACACCAGACCCAGGTGGACCCTTCCGAAACTCACAGACAGTTCCTGACATTTTATTTGGGAGTGCAGAATCTCTCTTTCATGGCCAGCAGGCAGTGAGTTTCTGCCCTTTGTGGCACTGTTACCTCTCTGCTTGCCACGGTGAGGACAAGAGGCAGGCAAAGCAGGCAGTGATGCTCAGGGATGTGGAACCAGGACTCTCCCCCCACACCCTTCAGCTTTTCTCTGAAAATTATCCTTTCCTGGGAAGGTTTGTGCTCCCCTCCTACATTGATGTCCTTCTGACAGGGGATGAACTGATGCAGAAATAAAGAGCACAGAGCAGGCAGGGTGAGAGGAAAATATCTCTAATGTAAAAATAAACGATGTCCAACCACCCCCTGTGTCCAGCTGAGCTCCCAGTAGGGTCTCACACGCCTGGCACCGAGCAGCAGCTGCCCTTTCATTAGCAGCCTGCTCATTCCCTCCCCCTGCAGCTGAATTCCTCCTGAAAAAAAGAGACACAAAGTGACAGGGAGGAGAAAGAAGCCCCGAGCCCAGCACAGGGAGCCCAGGGCAGGCTGGTGAATCCTGGGATTCAGGGCTGGGTCCTGCTGAGAAGGTGATAGGGGGAACAGAGCCCTTCGATCCTGCTCCATCCCACAGCCACTCTGGGAAAGGGATGGAGGAACCATCTCATCTCCCCTTCTCCTCATCTGCTGCTTCTTCAGGACCCATCTGCTCGTGTGTGGTTCCACACTTCCCTCACCTTCCCATGGATGGGACCTCCTTGTGCCTCTCCTGGATTCAGCCTCCTCAAGGGATGTCTGCTGAGCACAGGGGACACCACTGAGTCCAACACCCCAGATCCAAGGGAGATGGGGTGACCCTGCTCACCCTTCAGATGCCCCAGGGATGGACTCACAGCAACTGGGGGAGCAAGGGGAGGCTGGAGGAGCCTGGCTCTGGGTCTCACAGAAGTCTCTTTGTCCAGGATTTCTGAAGAGTCCAGGTTAGCAGCATGGCACAAACTTGTGATAGCTCGAGGGGCAATGGTTTCAAGCTTAAAGAGGGGAGATTTAGTTTAGACATAGGAAAAAATTCTCTGGTGTGAGGGTGCTGAGCCCCAGGTTGCCTCCAGAAGCTGTGGCTGCCCCATCCCTGGCAGTGTTGAAGGTTGGATGGGGCTTGGAGCACCCTGGGCTGGGGGAGGTGTCCCTGACCATGGCAGGGGGGTTGGGATGAGATGAGTTTTAAGGTCCTTTCCAACCCAAACCTGCCTGGGATTCTATGATTCTCTTCTTTTTCTGCATGCTGAAGTTCCTGCTCAGTTGCCCACTGGGTGAATGAGGCCATTGCTGGAGAAGCCTCAGGTGATGGAATATTATGGCTTTGAACTTCAGACCAAACCAACCATGTCCCAGACATCACCCAGCCCTGACCAACCTTCCTGCACCTCCCATATCCACCCTTCCAATCCGCTCCTCTGGAGCTTAAAAACACCACACCAGACCCTGAGTCCCATCTGTGTTCCCTCTGAAGCTCAGGGAAATGTTCCTGCTGAGCCTGCACCTTCCCAGGGCGACCCAGAGCAATCCCTGCTCACCCTGCTGCTGAGATTCTGCCCACAGAAACCATCTGCAGACGTGGCCAGGGCTGCCTGTGCTCGCAGGGTCAGCCCCTGGGAACCCAACAAGCAGACAGAAGCTGAGCTTTAAGCCTTTCCAAGACACCTAAGAGCTCAAATTTCCTAGTTCTTTCTCTTTTCCTGAAAAAAAACCCCCACAGCCAACCCTGCGATGTCAAGGAGCTGGGCACAATGATCTTGCTTCAGCTCCCTGCAACTAGCCAAGCAGAGGAGAAAAATGATTTGGGTGATTTACAGCACTTCGGAAGAGTTGAAAAAAGTGAAGTAAATAATAAATCAAAACCAGCAAAAAGAACAAGAATGCATCCATCTTTTATGAGCTCTATTCACTGCTGTATGTACAGTTCAGACATAAAACAAACGTGCCGTGCAAAGTTGCTGCTGCTTCAGAAGTGTCTGTGCCCAGCAGTTTCAGAGCTCTCCCAAACTACATAAAAGCAGAGGCAGAGAGAGGCACAGGAGGTGTCTGCTGAGTGCAGGAAACCAGCTCCTGTTCTCTGCCTCCTTATCAGCTGCCTGCATAGCTCAGCGTGGGGATGGTTTCAGCTGGGAGAAGGGGTACAATGGAACTATGATAAAAATGTGGGTTTTTCTCTGCTTTCCAGACCCACGTGTTATCTTCAGGGTCCTTGCCCTGTTGAAGATCCACCTGATGTGCTTGGCAGTTGCAAAGCATCCTCTCACTCTTATCACAAAGGTTGGCAAATGCTCTTGTCAGAAAGCTGCTCAGGGTCCCTTCATCCACCTACAAGAGCTCCTTGCAAAACTACTCTGGAAAAGGGTTTCTGCAATGCTGGTTCCCTGAGGGGGCATTTGATGGGCACTTTCTGCCTGGGAGGTTCTGAAGGCTCCTTCCAACCCTGACCTGAGGCTGGGTCACTCCACAGCAAAGCAGTGGGAACAAAACTTGGGCAGCACAGTAAAAACCACAGAAACTTTTCCCTGAATTATAGCTCTGCTCCATGGGAACTGCAGATGATAAATCACCCATGGCCTGGTGTTTGAGGAGCTCCAGATATCCTCTGTACCAAAACCATCCCAAACCTCCAATAGCTGACTGAGTTCAAACATGGAAAGCATCTGCTTCAGGGTCTTGGACAGAGGCAAACTCCTCCAAAGACACAAATCCAAGAGACTCCTCCCTCTTTAGGACTGAAGTCTCACAAGGATTTGGATGCATTTTTGGTGCACCTATAATGGCCAAGAGAAATTCCATTTGTATCCCAAAGAGCCAGCCTCCCTCCTCCTCCCCATTCAGGGACACCACCTCAGCCAGGGCTCAGCAGCAGGAGACAAAAGTTGGGAGAAAATTGTCCCTTTGTGCCCACAGCCTGGTGCTGGGTGCCCTTGGGGTGCCTGCTCCCTCCCTGGCAGGCTCAGTGCCAGCAGCTGCCCAGTGCCCTTGCTGGGTGGCAGGAAATGGCCCAGCTGCAGCAATCTGCCATGTGTGCTGCTTTTAATTAGAAAGGGCTGCACGCCCACCTGCAAGCCGCTGTAAATCTGGTCTGTGCTGTAAAGAATGTCCTGGATTTAAGTTGTAATTAGAACTTCTATTGACGGCGCAGAGCCTCATTTTTCATGTGAAGCTGCTCGTTGCTCCCAGTCAAGAAATCAATCTGGGCTGGTTGAAGAGATGGGGCCGTCAGATTTGCAGGATGGATTGATGGAGGAGAAGAACTGACTCCCTTAACCCCTCTGCTGCCCTGGCTCTCCCTGGGGATGGGGGGATTCTCCCTCCACATTCCCTGCTCTGGGCACTCCTGGTGCAGAGACGCAGCGGGAGCTCTGCTGGGGGGGATGGAGGCAAAGAGCCTGCAGGGGATGGGGACAGAGCTGAGTGTCCCCCATCTTTGGAAGAACAAGAACCCCAGGACACTCCTTCAGTTCCAGATCCTTGCAGAACCCTGCCAGCTGAACTTGTTACCAACATTTCAGCAGCCTGGGGCTCCCTGGGAAAGCAGCTCCTGGAATGATGCAGGACTTCACTTCACTTCACTTTACTTCTGGAGGACACCATCATCACCAGGAGGGCTCTGCTGGGGATGTTCCTTGGGCCAAGGCCAGGGCTGGATGCCCTTGGTCCCTCGCTGGGTTCTGGAGGAGGTGCTGAGTGCTCCTGCCCCCCAGGATGTGCTCAGAGCCTCCTGTCCAGCTGGAGCCATCGTCCCCTCTGCAGCAGAACAAGTCACCAGGTGACAACCTGCACGCTGCTGGTGCTCTGCCCAGACTGAACATATTGCCTGGCCCTGGTGGAGAGGGGGAGGCCAGGGAGCAGGAGCACATTTGTCCAAGTCTCTGTGGCACTGCAGACTGATTAGACTTGTGCCCACTTAATTACAGCATATTAACAACCCCTGCTAGAGCAGAGAGGGCCCAGCACAGGCAGCTGGAGACTTCACACTGGAGAGAGAAAAAAGAATAATTCAGGGCAGCAATGTCAGCTTTTCTCTCAGCCAGCATTCACAGCTCTGCACGTTCTGTTCCAGCCCTGGTGCAGCCCTTCAGACCTTCCTCTGCACCACTTCTGCTTCCCTACAGCATCCTGAGCTCTGCTCTGCTCTCTGCTAAACCCTCCTGAGCTTCACCCCTCTCTTCTTCTAAGGAAAGACTTCATTATTGTGGGGGTGTCAGAGCACTGGAACACCCTGTCCAGAGGGGTTCTGGAGTCTCTGGAAGCATTCAGACCCCATCTGGATGAGTTCCTGTGGGACCTACTCCAGGTGACCCTGCAGGGGTGTTGGGCTGGGTGACCTTCAGACATTCTCTGCCATTCCATGATTCTGTGATTCTCTTTTTCCTGTTCTTTGCCAAGCAAAGCAGTGTCCTCTGGAGCCATCCCTTCTCCATGGGCTCCTGAGGAAACTGGAGCAGGGAACCCCTGAGCTGACCTTGCCTGGGATGCTCCACCTGGGACTGCAGCCAGGGGACTTCAGGAAAGCAGCTGGGGCTGGGGGATGGATTTCTGCCCACCAGGAAGATTCCCTGCACCTGCCCGGGGGGCTCCTGCTTCTCTCATCATCTTTCTTCTTGTATCCTGGGGTTGATTCTCTCCCAGGACCTACCCTCATTTTCTCTGATGTCCTGGAAGAGTCCCAGAATACCTTCCCATTACCACATTTCCCTCAGTTCCTGGCACTTCCCAAGTTCCTGGCACTGCCAGTCCCACCGGGGAGCTTTGGCCCAACAAGGGGCAACCCCCATCAGACCACAGCCCAGCTGGGGTCAGCTCCACATGGGTCAGATTTAGGCACAGATTTTGGGGTGCAGGGTGCTCTCCCACCCCATGGTACGTTCTGGTTGGCAGAAGATGCTGGGCAACCCCTTCCAGATAGTGATCCTCCAGGACAAAGGAGGTGTTTTGCAGAGCTGGGCACTCCTGGGGATGGTTTTGCTGTTGTGTAAATATAAAATATTGCAAACCTGGAGACAGGCTCCCCAGCAGAGGGTGAGGAAGCTGTAAAGAAGGTGATGTGAACTAATCAGAGCCGACGTAAAGCTGCCAAGACCCCAGTTAAGCCTGCAGTGGATTTGGATTCACACTGGAGATAAAAAGGCAGCTCTTGGAGAGCTGGCCTCTGGAGCTGGTTTGGATTAACCCGGATTTTCAGCATCATTTCATTCTATTCCAGTCCACAAATCCTGGGGACTCTGCCAGCACGTGCCAGGCTGGACCACAGAGCCCTGGAGAAGCCAGAGGAGGCTGTGCCAGCCCCCCCATCATCACCTTCCCTGTGCTGGGGGAGAGCTGAGGTCCCTGGGGCATCACCCCCTGATGGCCATGGCTCCTCTGGGGCTGCAGGGGGGTGATGGTTGGGATTGGGGTGAGACTGTCCTGAATTGGGATGCTGGCACAGGGCACCTGCCTGATGGCTTCCCAGCCTGGCTCCCAGCTGAGCAGAGCCTGCAGGTCACTCAGCATCCCCCAGGGCTGAGGGTTCCTGGGTGGCTCCTGATGTGGGCAGGCAGGAACCCTGATTCTGCAGGAGCTGTGGGAGCTGGGGTGGTAGTGGGATACAGCACCCACCTTGGAGATGTCCCCTGCATTTGGACTTTCTCCCCAGCTTTGTGTGGTGACATGGAATAGGATGTGGAACCTGAAGGTCCAAGGAAGGGGATGGGAGCTGTGACAGGGGGGCAGGAGCTGCCTGAGGGGCATCACGAGGGTACCCACATCCCAAGCACTCCTGAATGCCAGTGAGAGTGGGCTCCCTTTCCCTTTGGAGGGGGTTATGATGTCTCTGGAAGGAGCCATCCCCTCCAAAATAGCCTCAGCTACTGCCCAGCTACTCAAGATGCTCCTGACCAAAGGTGTGGGACCTCTGTGCCCCTTCCCAGGGCTGGAGCAGCAAGGGACCCAAAGGCACTGGGCAAACTCTTTGCTCCAGCCCTGTTCTGGTGCTGGGAGGTGCCCTTCCCACCTCCAATCCCTTGTTGAGAAGATCCTAAGGAAAGAGACAGCCTTAAAGCTTTGGGAAGAGGAAGGGAGAAGCCAGCAGGGCTGGGCAGCTGGAGGGGATGGAATCCATGGGGTGCATTCTGCTCATCCAGCATGTCCTGGACACGTGGAGACGGGGCTGGTCTGGCTGGGAGCACTGGGCAGGGTGTCCCAGGAGGGCTGCAATGGGATGGCACTTGCTGGGACAGATGACATGCTACAAAACCACCTTAAAATAGACTCCAGGAGGCCTTCGTCTCAAAGCCTATTATCTGCACTGAATGCCAGATTAGTGAGCAAAGCCCTCCTTGGGCTCTGAAAATGCTCTGCTAAGGAGGGATAATCATGTCATCAAGGCCCTCCAGGAGCCACCATGGAGGAGCTGGGGACAGCAGTGACCTCAGCAGATGTTTTATGTAAAGGGGATCAGGGCAGAGGGGGCTTGGTGCCTCAGTTCAGAGACTGCCTTCCCCTGCCACCTCCACCCATTTCTCTGCATTCTGAGCAGAGCTGCCTGAGGGCTGGCAACACACTCCAGCATCTCCCACCCTCCCTCCAAGCTCCACAAAGCTCTGATGATCTGTTTCAAGAGCAGGGGTGGCAGGGGGGGTGATTGTCCCCATCTGCTCCACTCTGGTGTGACTCCCCCTGCATCACCACATCCTTCCCACACTGTGGTGCCCAAACTGCACCCAGGACCCAGGGGTAAGATCAGCTCCCTGCTCCTCCTGCTCACACTGAGCCAGGCCAGGATGCTCTTTGCCTTTTTGGCCACCTGGGCACACTTCTGGCTCCTGTTCAGTCAGCTGTCAGTCAGACCCAGGCACAGCCTTGTTCCTAGAGCTGTGGAGGTGATGGATGGCTCAGCCAAGGAAAGGAGTTTGGGGCAAGCGCTTTGCAGATCTTTGGACGCATCTGTGGGGAAGTCAGGGCAGTCTGGGGCTGTGCTGGGAGCAGGGGGCAGCTGAGCTGCTGTGGGATTCCTGGGCTGGCTTGAAGCTGAGCTCATCCTCCTGCCCACCCTGAGCCCCCGGCAGCAGGCAGGGAGCTGAGTCCTGTCCATCTCCCTGCTTGTCCTCTGGCTGTCACTCTGCCATGGTGACAGCTGGACAGGATGGATGCACACAGCCTCAGTCTGTGACAGGCAGGGACATGTGGAGGTCCCAGCAGAGCCAGGAGCCAGGTCTGCAGCTTTCTCAGCTGTGGGACCTCCTGAGCCCAGCTCCCTGCTGCTTCTCTCCCAGTGCAAACTTGTCTTAGGGCAGAGCAAAGCTGCTGCTTTTTGTGCCATTATCTTGTGACAGAGCCCCTGGAGTGCCTGGCTCCATCCATCTGCTTCGTGGAAATGGCTGAGGGACACAGGAAACCTATCCCTGCTCCATGGTTCCACTCCCCTCATGGAAAGAACTTTTTCCTCACCTCCAATCCGAATCTGCTCCTCTCTGATTTAAAACCATTGCTCCTCATCCTCTCACTCCAGACCCATGCACACAGTCCTTCTCCATCACTCTGAGGTCTCCCTGGAGCCTTCTCCAGGCTGAACACCCCCAGCTCCCCCAGCCTGGCTTCCTGGGAGAGGTTTTCCAGCCTCCTGAGCATTTCCATGGCTCTCCTCTGGACCTGCTCCGTCGGGTCCATGTCCTGGGTCTGGGTCCAGGGAGGGGAGCAGAGGAGGCAGAGCAGGGCAGGGCAGTGCTGGCAGTGCTGGCAGAGGGGACAACCCACTGACAATCCATGACACCCGTGGGACAGGGAGCTCCTGAACCCAGAGACCCCATGGGGTGGGTGGGAGACACCAGGGTGCAGTCCTGAGCTTTCCCCAAATTCCCCCCAGGCCAGAGGAGAGGCACAGGCAGGCTGGGGGAGCACAGGCACTTGCTGAACACCGTGGGGAAAGAAAGGGGAAAAAAAGACTCAATTATTCTCATGCATATCGACATAAATTAATTAACTGTGTGTGTCACAGGGGGACATTTCCCATGACCTGCAGAGAGGAGTTTCAGGGAAAAATGGCTGATGATTAATGCTCCTCTGCTCCTGCTGTACCAACCCCAGCCAGGGAAGGGCTGGGAGAGGAAGAACAGGATTTGGACACCTCCAGCTTCTCTGTCAGAAGACACCGTGCATTTAGGCAGTTGTTTTCTGGTAGTTTTTGCCAGGATTTCAGCACAATTTGTGATGGCACTGAGGTCAGCATGACCGAGGTTTTCATCTATGGAGAAACAGCAGAAAGGGTGAGCAGAGTGGGGAGAAAGTTTTAGGAAGAGTCAGAGCAAATCCAGCTACTGACTTAGAGCCAAGCAAGCCAAAATGCCAGCTCCTGCTCAGCAAATAACCTGTCTGGAAAGAAATTAACACCCCAGAGGATGTGGGAAGGTGAGAGCTGGGTTAAGCCCCTCACCCCTGTGCTTACGTGGTGGTTTTAAGAGATGGAAAATCAAGGCAGTTAATTGATACTTCACAGCCCTGCAGTACTGGCATGATAAATACAAAGAAGGGTTGTGTCTGCTTGCTTTTGAAGGGAATATCAGGGCAGTTCACTTCCCACCAGGCAGCCAGGCAGGAGTCCTGCAGCTCCTGTGTTGCAGAGTGAACAAAAGATGTGAATAAACTGCAGTAGAAATGAAGTTCATGGTCAAGGTAACTGGAATTAAAAATGTCGTATTTAATTACGATGAGCAGTGTCAGCTTCAAGGAAAGATTGCTAGGATATGGTGTCCAACTCCCCCCAACACGGAAAACACAGATTATTTTATTATTTCAGCTACAAAATACAAGATTCATGAATGGAGTGCTCACCTGGAGACAATGCTGGCAGTGGGGATGGGAGCATTAGGCAGAGCTCAGAGGAGCAAAGGCCAGGGATGGGTTTTGTACGTGTCACTTTGATAGGAGAAAATCTGTCTGCTCTCCCCAAAACATGGCTTGTGACTGACAGCACTGCTGCTGGGGCTGAGACCCTGCCAAGCCCCTTCCCACCCTCTGGAAGGGCCCAGGATGGAAACAGTTCCTCAGTTAATAGTTCAGGATCTGTGCTACAGTTACATGAATGTAATTTTAAAATTAAAACATTTAAGAGAAAGGATGAGATTGCATTTAGATCAGATGTTATGAAAAAGAGGGCAGTGGAACCATGGCCCAGGCTGCCCAGGGAGGGGGTTGAGGTCTCATCCCTGGAGAGGTTCAAGGTGAGGTTTGAGGATGCTCTGAGCACCCTGATCTGGGTGAGGGTGTCCCTGATACTGCAGGGGTTGGATTGGGGGACCTGGAGAGGTCCCTTCCAACCCAAACCATTCTGTAGCACACTGGTCTCAGATGAAGGGTGTCAGGGAGATGACTTCTGTTGACATCTCTGGTTTTGGTGAAAGGGGAAAACCAAGTTCTGGAGAAACATGATGTAAAACCCTCCAGGGTTGGTTCCTTCTTGCTTTCCTGGGGTCAGATTTACTGGGTGACACTGGGCAACCATGCCCAATCAACCCATCTCTGCCAGGTATGGTGGATGGTGTCCTACAAGGGATGAGACTCTGTTGGACATGGACTGTAGCAGTGTGAAATAAATCCTGGGCATGGACACGTTGTCACTGCACACTGGGTGATGCACTGCAATGGGTCTGCAACAAAGAGCACCAAAATTAAAGATTGCTCCTAAGTCTAAAAGTGGTGTCAGGGTCTGATCTGTTCTTAACTCTGCTGAATTACAGAACAGCACCAATGGAGCATGTGTTGTCACCTGCTGACATTTTATTTAACTGGTATATGAAAACAAGGATGCCTTCAGTGTTGGAAGCTGCTGACAGTCACCAGGGACTTGGGGATGCATAAAAAGACAGACAAGGCACAACAAACAGCTCAATCTGCCTTGCAGCCCTGGGATCTGGTGCTGCTCCAGGAGGGGTGCTGGGTGCAGCCAGAAGGTGGGATTCTCACAGAGCCCTGGGCACAGAACTGGGGATGGCAGCTCAGGGCTGAACTGGTGTGCATCTCCCTGCCCTGACAGCACAGCCCTGAAATAGCATTGAATTACCAAACCACAGAATTGTGAGAGTTTCAAGACCTTTCTGGATGCATTTCTGAGTGACCTGTCCTGGTTTTAGTTCTGCTCTGGCAGAGGGGTTGGACTTGACGAGCTTCAGAGGTCCCTTCATCCATCTTCTTCATCTTCATCAGTCCCTGACAGTCTGTGATTCTGGGGTGTCTCTTCACTCCCTGTAGAGGCCACAGTCAGTTTCATTTCTAACTTTGCAACCTAACACAGAGATCCAGGCTAAGGGAGGGGAACCCAGCACTGGTGACACTGGCAGTGCCACCCAGGGAGCTCACACAGTGTAGGTGGCACTGAGAGTTTGTCCTGGCTGCTGTCACCTGCTCTGCATCTCCCCTCTGGGGCTTTCCTTTTCTCCAGAAGATGCAATTCCACACTCTGAGAGCTCCTGCTCCCAGCTCAGGCTCCTCAGTCCCATCCAACCAAGTCCCTGGAAGTCACAGTCTCCTCCTCTGTGTCCATCTGGGTCACTTTTCCCTCCACTCAACCTTGACTCCTGGTGCCAGGAACCCTCCTGCAGGCCCAGGGGTGGATGTGGCTGAGCTGATGTCCCATGGGATGTGCTGTGTCAATCAGCAGGGCTTTGGAGCACAGAAAAAAACCAAAAGGAAACATTTTCAAAGACCCCGTGTGAATCTGGGGCCTCTCACCTGGACCCACCACTGTCTGAGAGCAGTCATGACTTCTTTGGGCTGAACAGTCTCTTCACCAGAAAATATAAAACAAATAAATAAAATAAATAAATAAATAATATTATTAATAAAAAGAAAAGCAGATATTTTTCTGTGGCTGAATCTCTTTTCCAAATTCCAGAAAGCAACACAAGTATTGAATCATTTCAGCGAGAGGAGATTCTACAAAGTAATGAGGTTTTGATTTCCCATTTTAAATCCTAGCATCTTCTTTTCAAAAATCATTCACATTTGATAAAAGAGCAGAGGGGAATAAGCTTACCTGTTCACAGCAGAACAAGTGTTTGGTCAACCAGTCTGTCATACCCTCAGCAATTCTTAATTCCTTTTTCAGTTTAACTAATGAAGTGAGGAATCAATTACTCTCACAGCTTCCAATCTGCAGAGATATTCAGGTAATCTGGGGCCAGATCCACAGAGGTATTAATGTGCCTGCCTCTGAAGAGAGGCACTTGACAGAAACCACCAGATGCATTTTTGCAGATGTATTGTTTTGCAGATGTATTGTTTTGCACTTTTCCAAAGCCACTCATTAGGAGTCTCTTAGAGTCAGGCTCAGACAGGGCCAGGTCCTCCCAGGAAACAGGGCTGAGGAGCTCTGGGAATCTTATGCTGAGCTGTACTATCACCTGTCTCTAATCTCATGCAGAAAAACCCCTTCTGTAAATGCTGATTGCTGTAAGGAGAAGCTGCGCAGCTGGAATCCCAGGCAGGTGAGAGATTTGGGCTTCTTGTCCCTTTGGTGCTGAGATACCTGAGGTACAGGTACAGACTCCACACCAGGCTCTGGGATATCCCAGGTTATGAGAGCACTGGGGGAGTGCATTGGTGTTCTGGAGCACTGCATGGACCTTACTGGTATTAAGATGGAGCATTGCATGGGCTTTACTGGTGGGTTTCAGTGAGGGACTTCTCTGTTTGTATCTAGAAATGAAGAAAGCTCCATCTCTTCCTAACACAGAGCCGGACACTGAATTTCAGGCAGGCTCTGCAAAAAGTCAGAACCAGAATCTTCCTGTTGGCATCCTGTGGATGTTGAACATGGGTTTGGATTCAGCTTCACTTCCCTACTTGTGCATTCTGAGCAGCTCTGCTGGAGCCATCCCTGAAAATCAGTGCAGGGATGGAGCGAGGGTGCAGCAAGGCAGGCAGAGAACATCTTTCCTGCAACCTAGAGATGCTCAGCAGGAATTAGCAAGGATGCTATGGATCAGCAAAAAAAGCAGAAGGAGGTTTGAACCCAGACCCTGGTCCTCTGGGCTCTGATGAGCTCTTCAGGAGGGGGGTTCTGCTGTTCTGCAGCTCTCCCACCCACCCATACCCATGGGTACCTGAGCCCTTTGTAGTTTTCTCACCAGCCTGGAGCTCTGTGTCATAGAATCATAGAATTACAGAAAGTGAGGGTTGGAAGGGACCTCAAAAGATCATCTGATCCCACCCCCTGCCAGAGCAGGGTCACCTCCAGGAGCTCACACAGAACACATCCAGGGAAGGACCCTCCACACCCTCCTTGGGCAGCCTGGGCCAGGGCTGTCACCCAGGGCTTGTGCCCCTCATCCCTGCTGCCTGAGCCCAGCCTGAGGTCTCCTGCATCTGAGACTCAAGGAAGGGCATTCCAGAGGGAATACAGGATCCCTCCAGATGCTGGACATCCTGGGAGGCAGGACATAAACCTGCCTGTGGGATGCTGGGGTCAGTTCACAGAGGTTTGAAGCCACAAATCCACGCTGTGGTGTTTGCCCCGTGGGGAGAAGCAGCCCTTGCTCAGTCCCACTGCTCTAAAACCCTCCCAGAAGTGCTCAACCCTTTCCTTGTCCTCCCAGGTTTTAGGGCAGGCTCTGCAGGTTATCAACATGGCAGTGCTGGGAAAAACCTGCTTGTCCCCCCTGTCCCCTGTCCCTATCCATCTTGTCCTTGTCCCAGCCCTCAGGGCAGGAGGTTTGTCTGGAGTGAGGGCTCTCCCTGCAGAGCCTCCCAGGGCTCCTTACAGCCACCAAATGTCCCCCGGTGACATCCCTGCCCGTGTGTTGTTCCAGTCTCCTAAATGAAGCTGTAAAGGGGAAGGGATGAGGGATGAGGAGGAGATTGCTCCAGCCTCTGCTCCTTGCCTCCTCCCCAGCAGGGCTGATGGATGGCAGGAGAGGGGAGCGGAGGCTGAGTCAGCTCCCAGGTGACCTTCTCAGCATCCCTCCAGGTCCCCTCTCCCTCTCTGCAGCACGGGGCCACCGAGCCCGGGCAGATTGATGGCAGCTCATGCTCAATTTCTCTGATGCACTTTTGCTGAGAGACACTCGTACATCTTCCCCACGTCGTCTCTCCATATCTGAGGTCAGGCTTTCAACAGGCAAGAAATGTTCCGAAATAAATCACCACCATCCCTCCCCCGGGGCTCTGCCAGCTCCGGGGGGCTGGGATGAGGAGGAGGGGGAGTTGGGAAGCTGGAGGGGGGGGGGGTTGGGACACGCAAGCATCTGCAGAGCCACCTGTGGGGCCAAGCACACTCACTGCATGGGGTTTTTGTGCCTTGGGGGTAAGCTCAGAGCAGGCAGCACAGACAAGATTCCTCAGGGATTTCTCCAGGCTCTCTGTGGTCCTCTCACTACATTTCTTGCACTGGGGGCTCAGCACCTCCCAGCTGAGGACCCCTCTGTCCTGCAAATCTTTGAATGCACTGAGCAATTTGGATGGAGATGGGGTGGGTGGAGCAGCACTTTCTTTCCTGAGGCAGGAGGAAAAGGTATCCCAAAACTCACCCTCAGGGTGGCCTGGAGCCATGCTCACAGCAGCAGGGCCAGAGCCAGGATTTGCTCCTTGCCTCCCTCTTATTCCCACATCTGAATCTGCCCTGGGGCACTGCCTGGGTACCCAGGATTGGATTCCAATTTAGGGAACTCTTTGATGCTTTGGATTTTTTTTTTTCCTCACACCTGGAGCTGTGTTGGGGCTGGAGGGTTGAGTGGAGCACTCCTGGTCCCTGCTGCTGGGTTTGTGCCACTGGAGAGCAGAACCTCCAGGAGCTAAGGGAGAGGTGAGACCCTCACAGCAGTGCACATCGGTGGCCACGATGGGAACTGCCCAGGGTAGAGACCTTCTCCTGGGAGCAGCAAACTTCTCCTGGAGCATCAAGCTGCAGTGGGGCAGGTGGGGGATGCAGCCCCAGAGGATGCTCTGTCTCACTCTGTGAAGTGGCTCTGGATTTTCCCAGGGGATCTCACCTTCCTGGGACTTTGCTGTTGTCACTCTGTGGTTTTGAAAGCCAAGCTACTGAGCCAAGGGAGAACTGGACTTTTCTTCAATGGCCTCTCTGGTGCTGTGCAGCTAAGTTGGAGACAGACTGGGACTGTGCCAAACACTCTGAACTGGAAGACAAAAGTCAGCCTTGAGCTATGAAAGCTCTATAATTTTTTTTTCCAGTCCAGCTGGAGCTGGATGGATTTTCTCAGTCTGTCCTCAGCATGACTGTGGATCCCAGTCCATGTGGGACTTCTAAAAATATAATTCAGAAGAGCTCAGGTTTACTTCACTGCCTCTTCCACATTTCCCAGTTGGGAGTGTAACTGGTGTGCAGAAGCAATCCCACACAGTGTAACTGGGGTGTAGAAGCAATCCCAGAGGGAATGAGGCTGCCTTGGGTCTGCACTGCACTGGATGAAGGGGCTCCATCCAGCCCTCAGCTGCAGGACCCTCCTGTCCACGGGCAGCCACCACCCTCTGCTGGGTGGACGGGGACCGGTGCAGGATGTGTCCCACAACACCCTCATGTCCTGAGACCCCGGCTCGGGGGGGGTGTCAGGTCCTGGCAGTCCCTGAGCCGGAGCCCCGGGGGGAAGCTCCCCGGCTCCCTCCGCCCTCCCGCAGCATCTCGGTGGCAGCAGCCCGCAGATGTGACAAACACGCCGACGGCACGATCTGTCCCGCATCCCCCCGAGCTCGGGCTCTGCCTGCTGAGCCCCCTTCACAGCCCATTAAGCATCCCGGGTTCGGGAGCACGCTCAGCTCTCCTGAAGGCTGCGGGAGGCGGCGGCCACCTCCGGACCCCTCCTGTGCCTGCTGAGGGGACCGTGGCTCCCGGCCACTTCCAGCTGCTTAACCCTGTGCTGCTGGCAGAGCCCGTGGGGAGCGGCCGGTCGATGTCCCCTGGGTCACCTGGGGGACAGGGGGGGATAAGGGGGGACCCGCCGTGCCGCGGGGCTGCTTGGTCCCCCCAGCCCGGGGGGCGAGGGGGGAGGGAAAATCAATGACGGGTCGGAGGATGCTCGCTCCGGGCTGCCCCAGTTTCCCAGCGTGGGGCGGTGTGGGTCGGGCTCCGTGTAGGGTGGATCCGAGGCACCAGGCACCCCTGGATCCAGATCCCATCCTCCAGAATTTCAACGAGTCGGAGGAGGGTTTTGAAGTTGGTTCAGTGAGACGCTGTGTCTCAGACCTTCTCTCAGGGCCTTATTAAAATGCAGACTGCAAATTCAGATACTGTAAACAAGGTCACTGGAGAATGAAGATCAACAGAGTGCAAGCACAAGCAATGCAGAGCATTAATATTCTGATGTGCGAGCCCGTCCTAAATATTTTATCAGGCTAAGCTTTTTTGTATCGAGGCATCCTTCCCCTGCTCTTCCTCCTCCTCCTCTGCCTGCTTCACGTCCTTTTCTCTTGCGTTCACAAAAAGCGCTTTGTATTTCGGCTGAGGCTTGAAATGTATGCAAACCTTCTGCTCCCCCCCCCACCCCCTGAATAAAAAACAAAAACCACCAAAAACCACCAAAAAAAAAAAAAAAAAAAAAAAAAGAAAAAAAGGCGAAAAAAAAAAAAAAAAAGGCGGTGAGGGAGACATTTCCTAACGGGGTTTCTTTTGTTTCTGTCAATGTCTCACTTCGGCAGCGGGCTCTGAGTGCTGCCAGGCTCTGATCACCCACGTCTCCCCCCCCTCCCAGAAATTCAGGGATTCCCTCCCCCTGGAGCGGGTGCCTGGTCCAGGCCCGGTCCTGGCCCTTTCTCCTGCGCCGGGGGTGGTTCCGGTTCGGGGAGATGATCCCGAGGTACTGACCCGGTGTCAGCGCAGCCTTGACCGAGACAGTGGCTTTTTGCCCTGCGCGGAGAGTGGCTGAAAACCTCATCACGATGAAAAACGAGCTGGAAGCAGCCCCTCCCCAGTGAAAAGATGCTCCCTGAATCCAAGACACCCCATGCCCGGAGGCAGGAGATCCCATTTTCCTTATCAAGATGCTCTCCAGCACAACTACAAACACACTCCTGGCAGGACATGTGCCTTTACACAGCCAGAATGGTATTTAAAAAATTATTTCCACATCCTACCACACAAACCTGAAAGCATCCATAGAATCCCTGCATTATTTATTTATTTATTTGTTTTATTTTTCCTTCAGATCAAGCTGGGAAATTTGGGCCTTGCTAAGGAAGCCCTCTCCTGGAGTGAGAGCAGTTTGTTTGATGTGACCCTTCAACTGAAACTCAGAGACCCAGAGAAAGCTTTGCTGAGCCAGAAATTTCCCACCTTTGAGTATTTTTCCCCGTTGCAAAGTGGTGATTGCACGTTTTCCTCCGGGCTACCCACTAACCCGAAATTTATCTTGTTTGAAAAACTGCAGTCATCCAATTAGGGATAATACCCAGCAAGTGGAGTGGCCAACCACACATCTCAAGTAATAAATAGCAGAGGATTGAAGTGAACAGTTTGGGAATAGTCAATTGAATGGGAATTATTAATGCAAACTGTATCACAGACTCTTACAAACACCAAATGCACTCCAGAAAATGAGGGCATTTATGTAATGACATCTCATTAAAAAAATAATCATAAGAAATTGATTATTAATAAAATATTGAGAGATAATTAACATTTTTTCTCAGCAGAAGATTCCAGAAAAGGGGCCTCTTCTCCTTTTCAACTTCAACTTTGACTTCCAAAGGACTTGGAAGAGAACCATGTGCATTAACCTGAGAGAAATCTGGCCTAAAATGATCATTTAAATGCAACCTGAATTAATGGGTGAGCTTTTCAGTAGGTGAAACATTGGAGTCTACACAAATTGACTTTTTTTTTTTTTTTTTTTCATAAATAATAGTCTAGATCTGAAACTTCTGTTCAATTAGTGGTTCTTGGGTCCACAACCCTACTGCAGATGTTATCAGAGCCAGCAGAAGTTTCTGCCAGGAAGAGCTGATGTCCTTCCTCTGCCTGGGCTCAGGCACCAGCACCCAGCTCCATCCCCAAGGCCAGGGAGATGTTTCAGCCCAGGATGCTCTCAGGTTGAGCTCAGTGCCAGGAGGGACATGAGGTGGTTGGGGTCTGCCCTGGATTGTGAGGGTGCAGCCACAGTTTGTGCCCAGGGGCTGTCCAAGCAAAGGACGTTGAAGGATATGGGCTCTGCAGAAAGAATGGCACAGACCTACAAATGTGTGTGTACCCTGGGATTCCTAAAACCTGGAGGCTTTGTGGACGGGTTGGACACCCCAACAGCTTAAACATTACTGCAGGTGAGGCCCTCACTGCTCTTTCAGAGCATGGACCTGCTATCACTGGACTAACACCTACATATATATATAAGTCCTATATAAGGACTAACACCTATAAAACTGGAAGAGGAGAGATCTAGGTTGGATATTTGGAAGAAATTCTGTGCTCTGACCCAGGTTGCCCCCAGAAGCTGTGGCTGCCCCATCCCTGGCAGTGTCCAAGGTTGGATGGGGCTTGGAGAACCCTGGGCTGGGGGAGGTGTCCCTGACCATGGCAGGGGTTGGGTCTGGATGTGATTTTTAAGGTCCCCTCTGATCCAAACCATTCCTGTGTTCCATGATATGAAGTGAGCAGCACCCCTTGGGTCAGGCACTAGGCACGAGTTGACAGAGCCCCACGTCACGGCACCATGGCAAGGAAAATGTGAAACTGTGGATTCCAGCAAATGGAACAAATGAAGGAAATTCAAGGAAATGGCCCAGGCTGCCCAGCAGCGAGGGCCACAGAGCCTGGGGCAGGTTTGGTTTCTGAGGATACGTGGCTGCTGCTGCTCAGGATCTTGGCAGCATCAGGACACGGGGAAAACCCTGACATATTTTCACTCATTTCTTGGCACAGCTCAGTGGAGAGGCCTGAGCACGTCCCCTCTCCCTCGGTGACTCTGGGCTGCAGCTCTCCAGCCCAGCCAGGGGACCCCGGGGAATGAAGACATTTATACTGCACATTGACTGGCCTGGGCTCGCTTCTCTTTTGAAATACAGCAGCTTATTGATTTATATTTAGCAGGGATGAATGCAGCATATATCAGTATATTAGACACACTCCACACAAACAGAAAGGGCACCACTGCCTTCCCACTCGAGCGATTCATCACCTCTCAGAGCTCTCCCAGGGTAACAACTGAGCAGACCAAGGGGGAGAGAGCTGGTCCCCTGCACCAGCTTCCCAAGCAAATTACCTGGCATGGAAGGGAAGGAGAAGTGGAAGTGGAAATACAATCTTCAAACACCCTGCACTTCTGTAGTGCTGCCTTCTGCAAGTGCCTTTCCCTCCTGACCTCTGGAATTTAGGGGAGAGATGCCACCCCTGTCACAGCTTGGGGAAACTGAGGCACACAAAAGCAGCTTTAGATCACAGTGCAAGCCTGGAAAGATCTGAACCTGGGTCTCCTATGTATTAAAGCAACAGCCTGGATGACAAACACCTTCCCTCCCAAGGCTCCTTCCGAGGGATCCAAGCTACTGCTGGGAATCATCCATCAGAGCAGGAAGGGCACCCAGAGGCTCCAACCCCCAGACCCAGGGTGGGGTTGGTTCCAGACAGCCCAAAGCTCCGGGGGGTGCTGGGGGCTCGTCTGGAGCATCCACAGCACCTTGGGCATTTGGCTCTGGATGCTCTCAGGGCTCAGACCTCTGCCCCAAGGGTCCCGCTGGTGCTGAGAGGGCTCTGCAGAGCCTCCGTGTGCCTCAGCATTGGGGCTGGGAACAAAAAGGGAAGAAAAAGCCTTGGTGGCTGCACTGGGGGGACAGGTGCCCTGCTGGAGGGCAATTCTACATCTCCCAGGGATGGCAGGAGATTGAAACACGCAAAGCCCAGAGCTCCTCAAACGCCAGAGGCAAAGGGAACCTCGGCAGCCCCCCTAGGAAAGGAAGGGCTCTGGTGACACCGCACACACCGAGCCCCCCAGGAGCACTACAAGCACCTTCCCCTCTCCCTGCCAGCCAGCCCCAGGGCTGGGATCGTGTTTGGGCTGCAGGCTGGGTCCCGGTGGATCCAGTTCCACACCGTGCTGGCACGCAGGCACCCATCACCCCCACCGCAACCCTCGTCCTCCTCCTCCTCATCCAGTGGGCAGAGGGAGGTGGAGGGGGGGTCCAGGGGCCAAAGAGAAAATGACCTTATCTTGTCCCTTCTGCCTGAATGCTCTGGCTGTGCGGGGCTGCCAGCAGCAGCAGGAGGGGGGGGTTCATCCCTTCTGTTCTCCAGACACGGGAAGGAGCTGGGGGCAATGGGATGAGTGCTGGTGGGGGGCAGCAGCAACCCAGCCAGAGGGCAGCTGAGAGCAGCGGAGAGAAGGGAGAGGCATGGAGATGTCACGCTGGCTGAGCACTTGATATCCGAGTCAAATCCGAGCTGCCGCCTTCATCCAGGGGAGCGTGGCTTTGCTATAATATTCCCCTGAGATATGATGTACACCTGTGATTATCCTGCCTCGCAATTCCATGTCCCTGCGCTGCCCCGAGCCGGCTCTGCGAGCTGCAGCGTTATTTATCTGGCAATAAACGCCCTTCTGTCTGCAAAATGAGGGCTTCAGCTGGGAAAGTAATGGGCACTTTGGGCTCAGCTGGAGATGTGCCCGGAGGTGGAAATCTGACGGGGAAGGAGCGTTGTCCTTCCTGGCTGAAGGAGATATCCCTGTGACTGGTTTCCCAAGGAAGCCAGACACGGAGTGAGGGGGGGGTCAGCCCTGCAGCCCCCCAGCTGAGTGGGATGTCCCTCCTTCAGCATGCTGCTGCTTCTACTCATAGCTCATTAACCAGGAAGAACCATTATCCATGGCCAGGAGGGGTTAAAAGCACGTTGCTGCTCCTGATGCCACCCTCCTGTCCCAAGTCATTCCTCCTGGTGACACCCACCTGGCCTCCTCTCCAGGAGACACAGATCCTGCCTGTCTGGTTTCATCCTGCAGTGAGAACTTGGTGCTGAGGCTGGAGAGGTGACCCCCCTGATGAGCTGCCAGGGGCCTGCCCATAGGGTGGTTCCTCCTCATTGATGGGACTTAATCTCTGGGAAAGGAAAGGTTAATAAATCCTGTTGGGTGGGACAAGGAGCAAGTCATAGAATCATCAAATCCCAGACTGGTTTGGGTTGGGAGGGACCTTAAAGATCATCTAGATCCAACCCCCTGCCATGGTCAGGGACACCTCCCACCAGCCCAGGGTGCTCCAAGCCCCATCCAACCTTCAGCACTGCCAGGGATGGGGCAGCCACAGCTTCTCTGGGCAGCCTGGACCAGGAGCTCAGCACCCTCACAGAACAGAATTTTTTCCTAATATCTCATCTCAGTCTCCCCTCTTCCAGTCTACACACATTACTCCTTGTCCTGTCACTCCATACCCTGCTAAAAGGTCCCTTCCCAAGGAGTTCAGACTTGACTCCACCACCATGATCCATCTGGCAGTGGAGCAGCACATGGGAAGGTGGGGTGCAAAGTCCCTGATCATCAGAGAAAGAAGATGGATGGTGCCAGCCCTGCTAGCAAGTGTCTGGGAGTCTCGGTGGCCTCCGGGGACAGCAGAGGCAGTTGGCAGCTGCCTGATGCAGAGACAGCTCCGGGCTGGCTCTCAGCTGCCTGGCATTGCTGATAGCCCAGCGTGCACCAGAGGAGTGACAACCACAGCTCCATTCCTAATGTGCCTTGGGATCCGTCTGTGCAGGATGCTGCAGGGAAACCAGGCACAGAAATATTATCGTTAGCATCATCATCATCATTATTATTATTATCAGCATTCCCCTGCAGCTGGTGGTGGCTGCATAGCAAAACCATCCAGAGCTGCTCTGGTGGCATTTCCCTCCACCCACCCCAACTCCCCATCGCTTTGACTAGACAGAAATTGCCCCCAAGAACTTCTCTGTTTTTCTGAATGTTGGTTTCTGCTCAGTTAATTAAACAGTTTTAGGTTTAGCTTTCAGTTCTCTGTGCTTGCAGTGCAGAAAGCCAGACAGCCGGTTGTAGGGGGGGGAATAAAATTCAGTCCCTTCACATTTCCCAGGGAAGATGAAGTCTAAGTTTGCAGCAGGTCCATAGGCACAGAGATAATGACCTGTTTCCACTGCACCCACTGCCGTGCTGTGGAAAAACAGCAGAATTGGCTCCAAATCCCCACTCAGGTGCCACTTCTGGTGCCACCTCCCCCTCCAGGCAGCAAGGGGGTAATTGCCTCCCCTGGCATGGGGAGGGTTAATTAGCCAGTGTTTGTTCAGGGCTGTGAATAGGTAAAATGCTGTCTAAGTGCAGAGCATTATGATTAATAATATCCAGCCTGCTAAAGCAAAGTGCTTAGAAGGATTCAGAAAGGATTATTCATTTATATGAATACAGAGGATATCTACAGTTACATTAAATGGGATAAAAATCTGCAGGGGGCCTCAACCCTCACGCTTCAGGACATAAACCAGCCACTGGCTGCCTGGGCTGGGAGGGAAGATCTCTCTGAACACTTTAGCATAGTGTCATGGTGCTCAGCAGGAGACCCTCATCTTCCTCACAACCATCCAGGCCCAGCTCCTCAGCTTCGGCTTTCAGAGACAAAACCAAGCCTGGGGCTGTCTGACCATTCACAACCCCTAATGCTGGCCCAGTGGGATATTTCTTGGTCGCCCTGTTCTAACCTTGTGCCACCACTGGCTGATGCCTCACCTGTGTCTTGGGCCCATCCTGTAGAGCCCCCCCAGGCCCTGCTTTGCTCCACAACCTCTGCAGCCAGGGCAGGGAGGCCAGGCTGGCAGAAAGCAGGGAGATGGCACTGGGTTTGTCACCTACTGGAGAAGGAAAAAGAGGAAAGGTGTGTGGGGGTATTGGGATGCTGAGAGCAGAAGTGGGGGGGTTGAGCTGTCTGCAGGGCAGAGCAAGGTGCCCAGGCATGGATGCTCCTTGGGGCTTTGTCTGCTCCTGCAAGCACTGAGACAGCTCAGCACCTTCCCTGGGCAAAGGCCAAGGGACCAGAGACCACAGAGACATCTGAGCTCTGCTGAGCACATCTCCCACCTCTGCCATGGGGATCAAGCCTTCATCCCACAGGACGACTGTGAGGATAAAGCCAAAAAGGGAGGTGGAAGGAGCCGGAGGCTGAGGAGAGCGCTTACAATCTGTGCTGATTCCCCCCAGCCCCACACCTCCCTTTAGCACAGGGCTCCTCTTTTTCTTTTGTTAGGGCAAAAACCCTGCTGAAGGTGCAAATGGCAAAATCCTGCAAGAATTTCTGGCTATGTGGTATTTTTGGTTTCAGTGGTTAGAAGAAAGTGCCCCAGATTTGATCCTGGAGCCTGCTGGAAAGATAAGGATCGCAAGAAATTAAACTCAGGAACTGCAGAAAATCATAATGCAGGAAATTAAAAGGCAGTAAATTCAAAACCAATACAGGTTTTTTATACAGCACGTGGTTAATCTGTGGAGCTTATTGCCACGAGATATTAAAAGAGGTTGGGTGTGCAGATGAACACAGCAGCTGCAGTGCCTGTGCAGGCAGCACACAGAAAGCACTTTAACCCTCTTCAGACACAGCTGGGACTGACCCCTCAAACCTGGGGTTACCAAAGAGGTTTTTCCAGAGGAATTTGAGGGCAATGCTGCCTGACCATGCTAAGAATGAAGGAAATCCTCTCTCCACCAGGGACTCCTCCAGGATTGGTGTCCCTGGGTCTCTGCTGAGGATCCAGGCTGGGAGAGAGATGCTCTTTGTGTGTCCCCTTTGCCCAGAGGAGCTTTGTGATCTGCAGGATCCTGGAGAAAAGGCGGAGGCAGCAGCCCTGGGGTTGAACAATCTGAACAATCTGGAGCTCCCCTGGGGCAGATGCTGCTGAGGTTGTTCTTTGATCTTCAGCAGTAACCCTCTGCATTTCGTGAAGAACTGACCTGATGCACGAGTGCCAAAACCCAGTTATATTCTGGGATGCCTTGCTCTGCCCAGTCCCACACTGTGACTCAGTGTGTCTGCACCCACTGGAGCAGGGCAGGGTTTTTGGGATGGTCCTGAGGACCTGGGTGAACTCTGAACCCAGCTGATGTAGCCAGCTGTGAGGGGTTGCCCAGGCAGAACTTTCATTTCATTTTTCAGGTCAAAGGGATCAACAGCATCTTGCAACTTGTTCTGGGCCGGGTGCTGAGGGCTCCCTCAGACAGGGGATGACACGGACACCCCAGGTATTTCCTTTGCTGTGCTCATTACAGTAACTGAGGCCCTTTCCTTTGCTGAGAAAGAGCCAAACCCAATTTGTGTCATCTCCTAATGCGTGCTCTAATATGTTACATTGGATCCAATTAGGTAATGGCAGCCCCGGCAGCAGAAGCAGGAGGGGGGGTGGGAATCAGACTTCATCCCAGTTGGGGCTGTGCTGCCGACATTGATCCTAATGAAGAGCAGACAGAGGGATGCCCCCCTGGGCTGCTCTTTGTGATGCTGAAGCAGTTCAGGACTGGTTAATGTGCACTTAACATAAAGTGTTACCTGCAAAGGATGCTCAGCGAGAGGGAGACGACACGGTGCAGTGTAATTTATGCCTTTGGAACAGGATCCTCCACGGGCATTAGGAGAGCGCGGGTGGGTGGGCAGGACTCAGCTGCACGCTGGAGAAGAAAGGAAGGATTTAAGTCAAGATTTAAAGAAGGGGATGGAGCATCTACAAAGCAGGGGAACACACGCCCTCCAGCTGTGGAAGCAGGCAGAAGGGAGGCTGAGATAAAAGGGGAGCTTTGATCTTCCTCCATCCATCGGGTTTGGGGCAGCCGGGTCCTGCCGGGCCGGGGCTGGGGGATGGCCTCGGGGATGAGCTGGATCTCAGGAAAGGGCACATCCATGGTTATCCCGGCCCCTCCTCAGGATGGGCTCCCTCTGCTCTGCCCTGAGACCCCCTGGGGTCCTGCTGCCACCCATCAGTCATTCCCACTGGAGCTTTGTTGCAGAAGGATGCCAGAAGCTCAGGCAGGGCTAGCTGGGTTTCCTCGCTGCTGATTTGCAATTAAATAAATTTATTATTATTGAATACATATTAATTTATTATTATTATTATTATTATTATTATTATTATTATTATTATTATTATTATTATTAATTACTATTACTATTATTATTATTATTATTAAAATGGCACTTGCTTTTCCATCTGTATGCTGCTACCAGATCCCCAGGAGTTCGAGGCCACAGGGGAGGCAAAATTGACCCCGAATCCCAGGGCTCCTGCTGCTGGAGCTTTAGGAAAGGCAAGAAGTGATGAAATGGTGGGGTTGCTCCCTGTTTCCAGCCCTTGATCTCACACTCCAGAACTCAGTCAGTGCTGAGCTGGGGAGCGGAGGAAATGAGAATTCTGGTGGGTCAGAGCTGGGCAGGTGGGGCCAGAGGGGATCTGAGGCTGGGGGGGGACTCAGGTCCCTGCCACAAGGTCCAGGAGTCCCTGGAAGGAAAATGTCACTGGGGAGCAGGCGTGGGTGGCTCCCATGCCCTGAGATAGCCTTGCCTTGATTACTGGAGGTTAATTAACCCCAGACGTGCAGGATTTCATATTCGGAGGGTGCTCAGTCCCATCCCGGCTCATCCCGGGTGTTGCTGCGTGAGGAGCTGAGACCCCCAGAGCCTTCCCAGCTCCTGGAGCCCACCCTCGGAGCCTGACACCACGGTGATGGATTTGCTCCAAAGCAAAATGCCCCTTGGGCGACCATTAAGCAGAAACATTGTTTAGCTTTGTGCCGAGGTGTTTTTATGTCTCGTCTGAGGCTCACAGCAAAATGAGGCCGGGGGACTCCCCGGCTCCCAGCCAGGAAGGGAAATTATCCATGGGGATAAACCCAGGAGCTGACAGGGAGGAGATGCTGCCCAGTTTCAACCAGTTTCAACCAGTGAAGACCTCAGCAGTCTCCTTCCAGGGCAGAAATGACACTTCTGGGGTTGGTTTGGAGTGCTGTGTGCTGTGCATGCTGAGAGGCAGAGCAGCAATTTATCAGTGAAAATTAGGAGTGGGAAATGCTGCTGATCTGGAGAGTGAATGAATTAATTTCTTTTTTCCTGGGAATTCCAGTGTTTGAATTTTTGGAGGTTTTTTTTTTCACACTGGAAGTGGACACTATTGATTTTTGTTTCCTGCAACTTTTCCACGGTGGAAAGACGAGTTTGTCAGCTCTGAAGTATTTTGTAAAATCATGGTGATTTTGCCCAGTTTTGTTTATTGGAGAAAAAAGACCAAACCAAACCAAAACACGTGTGAAAACATTTAAAATGGCCCATTTTGACACGTTCAGGATGAAGTGTTTTGATTTTTTTGGGTCTTAAATATCCGTCAGTTTAAAAACTCCCTTTCATTTAATTCTGAAAAATCCCGAATATTGATGGAAGCAAAGTATTCTGATACTGTCACACGAGATGTTGACTCCAAACCCTTCAAAAATCAATTTGACAATAATCTGGGAAACTTTTGTCTTTGTTCCAAGCTCGATAACATTAGAAACAAATGCACAGGTTTCAAATGGACTAAAAGTAATCTCGTTTTCGTGCAGTTCCTGTTGAGAAAAAAAAAACACAAAAACCCACAAAACCCAATGTTTCATTTTCCAGGTTTTCAAAAAAAAAAAAAAAAAGGCCAAAAACCTCTTCCAAATACAAGGAACAATCTGGCTCGTACAAAGAGAGGTGACTGCATCCTCCAAAATAAAAGCCTTGACATGGATGTGGTGGGTAATGAACAAACCAGAGGCCACCGGGGTGCAGCTGCCAGCCCTGGAGCAGCTTTTGGCTCCAGAGGCAGGGAAATATCCCTGTGCAGCATTGCTCTCTGGGCAGGGCTCACCCAGGCAAC
This sequence comes from Heliangelus exortis, assembly GCF_036169615.1. Classification (NCBI taxonomy): domain Eukaryota; kingdom Metazoa; phylum Chordata; class Aves; order Apodiformes; family Trochilidae; genus Heliangelus; species Heliangelus exortis. Next base: position 698,239 of record NC_092445.1, on the reverse strand, counting down.
TCCTCAGCCTGTGCCAGAGGCCTCCAAAGATGGGTGGCAAAGCTGGAAATCGTCAGAAAAAAAGCCAAGGGCTGGTCTGAGGTGTTGGCAACCTGGTGTGCAGGGAGAGGGGAGAGCAAGGTCAGAGCATCACCCCCACACCTGAGCCAAGAGGAATATCTGTCCTGTCTGGGTTTAGCAGTGCCTTGGAGAGGAAGAGAGCCCAACAAGCCACCTGGCTAGCAGCCAAAGGCAATGGAGCAGCAGGGTCCAGCCAGGCAACCTGAGGCTGGGAGCTGGGTGCCAGAGATGGACTCCTCAAGCAGCTTGTGCTGGCACCTGGTGGAGTCCCCATCACTCAAAGCTCTTCATTCACTTGGATAAACCCTGGCCTCAAGAGGGGTGAAGCTCTCCCTCCTGGCCAGAAAAAATCAAACCTCGTCCTGGTGGGACCTCACCCCCCTGCTGCAGAAACTGTGACCCCAGAGGTGGCATCGGTGGCCGTGGAGGAAAGTGAATGCCAAACCTCCAGCCCTGCAACCTCCACCCTGCCCAAAGCAGCTCTGTGCCAAAACAGGAGAAGGAGAAGGAGCAGGGCAGAAAATTCCCTTCCCCTCTGCACCACACCAGCAGGATGTGGCTCCTGTTCCCCTACCTGCCCTCTGAAGGCTGGGGAAGAAAATCTGCTGCTGATCCAGCGTGTCAGAGCGGAGCTGCTGGAGACATATCCTCTCCATCCTGCTTCATCCATCCTCCAAGTGCTTTGGCTCCAGCAGGGTTTTCCTGCTGGCTTCCCTGCATTTGTGGGAGCCAAGTGATTTCTCACACATGTGGTTGGGATTGAACAGCCTGGAGAGAGTGGAGCCTTCTGGCCACCTGTGATACAGAAGAAGTTTTAACCCATCTGGAGAGCTGTGCTGCATGGCCTGGATGAGCCCTGCTCTGTCCTCTCATCACCCACATGTCAGGGATGCTCTGTGGTGGCCCCAAAAGCCACCAGGAAAAGCAGGAAGGGAGATGTAGGAGGGCACAAGAGAGCAGCCTGTGGCAGGCTGTGACCCCAAAGCCCTGCAGGGTATGCAGGGCACACAGGAGAGGGGGGGTGGGGGGTTTACATGGGTGTGTGCTGAGAGGACAAAGGGAAATGGTTTAAAACTGCAAGAGGGGAGATTTAGGTTGGACAAGAGGAAAAAATTCTGTTCTGTGAGGGTGCTGAGCCCCAGGCTGCCCTCAGAAGCTGTGGCTGCCCCATCCCTGGCAGTGTCCAAGGTTGGATGGGGCTTGGAGCACCCTGGGCTGGGGGAGGGGTCCCTGACCATGGCAGGGGTTGGGTTTAAATGATCTTTAAGGTCCTTTCCAACCCAAACCAGTCTGGGATTCTGGGATTCTATGAATTGAGGCAGAGTGCTGGGGGTGGAGGGGAGGCCCATGGCACTGCCCCTCCAGCACTGCCCCAGCCCTGGGTGGGTCTGAAATGGTCTGACCTGGGTGCTGGGAGCTCTGTGTCCCATCGAGGACAATGTGAAGGTTTGCTGCCACCTCTGTCCTGAAGCTGACCTCATTTTGCTGTGCCAAATGCCACCACAGATGGCTGATTTCTTGCAGCCCCGTTTTCTTTCTTGCAATAATACCTGCAGCTGAGAGCTGGAGACACTGAATTCTTTCAGTAGGAAAGACAAAGGCCAATTGTGAAGGGCTACAGAAAGGCTTCAGGATATCAAGTGATTAGTGACAAAATGGCAGATAAAACTCAGGGTAGATAAATGGAAAGTAATGTACATGGGAAAAGAAAACCCTAACTTTATGAATTAAATAAAGAGCCGTGAGCTGCCTGTCACTGCTAAAGAACAGGATCTTGGTGTTATAATACACGAGCCTTTGAAAATGTCATCTCTGCACTTGGCAGTGGTTAGGAAAAGCAAATCAAATGTTAGGAATTATTAGGGAAAGAATAAAGACAAGAAGTGTAAAGACCAGAAGCTGTCAGTCTATCCCCATGTAAATCCCAAGGGGGCTCTGGCCCCATCTCTGGAGGGAGGTGAAGGAGAGTGTGAGAGGAATCAGTAAAATCATGAGGAGTCTCCAGAGGGTGGGATGCTGCTGGATCTTCTCTCTTCCCATCACAGGGACCAGGGAGATGGCCACAGAGGTGAGGGACGCCGTGTTCGTGTTAAATTGGAGGTGGCACTTGAAACATGATGTGAGAATGGGACTGAAGGGTGTCTGGTGTTTGGGACCTTTATGCTGGACATCTGGAGAGGGTTACTGTGTGCTTGGCTTGCTCTGACACTCAGCTCTAGGGATCTAGGAGTGACAAAACTGGTGGTCCTGACCTTAGGGAGGTGACAGTCTGAATCCACAGGACAGATGCTGGGAGACTCCAAGGTTTAATAAAACAGGAAGAGAAACCCAAGGTAGTGTTGTCACAAAGAGAAAAAGAGCAATGGGATGGTGACCAGAGGACTGGGGCACAGAGAATCCCCACCTGGGGGATAAATCAGAACTCTCCAACTTTCAGGAAGTCCTGCAGGGACATAGCACTCTGCAAGACACAAAGCTGGAGAAAAAAAGGTTCTGCTCAGAGAAAAAACCCTTCTGGTGAGAGGAGGCAAAGCTGAGCAAGAGGGGTGAGGCTGGGGAGGGGGCTCTGGGCAGGGGGCTGCACCAGGCAAACGCTGCAAACCCCCTGGTGCTGGGGGGAGCTCTGGGCTCCCGTCTGATCCTGTATCCCCATCACCTCCTCTCCCTGCCCTGTCTGGTCTGATGGTTGTGTAGAGCATGGAGATGGAGGAGCTGCTTAAAATAAAGAATTAGGGGGATGATTTTTGAGACGTTTGGAGATGCTGTGGCCCCAGGCTAGTGAGCACAGGATGCCCACCCACCCACCCACCCACTGGGGAGTCACAGAATGTTGGGAGCTGGGAGGGACCTCAAAAGATCATTGTGTCCAGTTCCCCCAAAAGATCATTGGTTCCAGCATGGACTCCTGCGTGGAGTCTGCCAGTGCCTTGGGAATCTTATAGGGAGCTCAGTGCTGGGTTCAGCTACAAGTCTGGAGGTCCCAGGGTGGTTCTGCTCCCTCCAAGGGCTGCAGGAGCTGTGGAGCAGCAGAGCTGCCAAGAAGAGGTACCCAGGGCTGGGGCTGCCCCAATCCCCCCGGGCAGGATGGGCTCCTTGGGGTGCTGGGGCCTCAGGGCACCCAGCAATCTCCTACTTGGAATCACCAGCTGTGCAGCAGCCCCAGGCTCCCCTCTCAGCCACAGGGCTCCAGTCTGTGCCCAGGAGGGATTTCAAGTGCAAAAAAACCTGTTTTGCATGATTTTTGTTTTGTTTTGCTTTTTTATTTATTTTTTTTAAGGTCGTTCTTTCCAGTCATCTTTCTTTATTCCAACATGCTTAAACACCCCTTTTCCCAAAACCTTATTACTCTGACTCAGAGACTCAGCTTTAAGTAGAGCTTTGAATTAAGGCTCTCAAATATGCATTCAATTTCACTTTAAAAGGGGCAGTTAATGTATGGTACATAAATAGCTGTTATTAAATACGTTCACTGAAGATTAACAACTGCTGTGTGTAATGGATACGTGTCTAACTACTATGATATATACTGAATTTCCCTATTATATAGCTGCTGGATGTGTGTCTGCTAGAAGAGAGCAAAAATGCACAGTGAATAATTTAGTAGATTAATTTAGGCTCTCTTTCTGTCTGTGAAACTCTGAAACCAAAGCACTCATCCCTCTGGTCTCATCCTGCTCATTCCTCTCATGTGGGCTCAGCAGAGCAGGCTGGGACACAGGTGTTCTGTCCAGGAATCTTTTGGTTCTTTAAAGAAAATTTCCTCCTGATGCCTGGGTGTCTTTTCCTATTTCTGTGCCAAGCTGGTTGGCAGGAGGTTTGCTCGGACAAAGCTGAACATCTGGGGGGGATTTGTCAGAGGTCAGGGAGACCTGGACAGGCTGGAGGGTTGGGTGAGGAGAAATTGAATTAAATCCATCACAGGCAAATGTCCTGCAGCTGGGAAAGAACAACCCCAGGTACCAGTACAGGGTGGGGACTGAGCTGTTGGAGAGCAGCACAGGATCTGGGGGTGCTGGTGGATGGAAGGATGCCCATGAGCCAACAATGTGTCCTGGTGGCCAAGAAGCCCAATGGCACCTGGGGGACATTAGGAGGGGGTAGTCAGGAGGTCAAGAGAGGTTCTCCTCCCCTTTACTCTGCCCTGGTGAGGCCACATCTGGAATATTGTGTTTGGTTCTGGGCCCCTCAGTTCCAGAAGGACAGGGAGAGAGCCCAGAGCAGAGGCACAGAGATGCTGAAGGGAGAGGAACATCTCCTGCTGAGGAAAGGCTGAGGAGCTGGGGCTCTGCAGCTTGGAGAGGAGGAGACTGAGGGATGAGCTTATTCATTTTTATCAATATATAGGGGACAAGTGCCAGGAGGATGGAGCTGAGCTCTTCTCAGTGCTGCCCATTGACAGGATGAGGGGCAATGGGTGCAAGTTGGAGCACAGGAGGTTCTGTGTGAATATGAGCAAAGTTTTTTCAGTGTGAGGGTGACAGAGCCCTGGCCCAGGCTGCCCAGAGGACTCAGCCCCTCTCCTTGCTCAGCCCATCCTCACCTTGCTGCTCCCTCTTGCCTCTTGTGTAGTTTTTCCTTCTCCTGCACTTCTCTGCTGGCTCAGTCTCATCTAAAGCTTACCAAAGGGTGGCACGGGGGCAGGCAGGTTTGGAGGCTGTCTGATGCTTTCTAAAAACATCTCCTGGAGGTGCCACAGCTCCTTGCTGGGAACACAATGTGCCCACCAGGTCCCTGTTGTTCCTTCCATGTGGCACCGGGGAAAGGAAGTACCCTGCCCCAGCCTGGTCCCCAAAATAAAACAAAATCAGAAAAAAAGGATTTAACATGAAAATAACTAGCTGAGGCATGTCCTCTGAGCCGGGAAGATCAAGTGCTAATGATGGTTCTGGCACGTTGGTGACAGTTTTGTCTGGTGTATGTATATATATTTTAACTGTGAGCCCACATGGGAGGCTCTTTATGCAGTCAGTGCCTCTGACAGGCGCTGAGAACACATTGGCTCCTGTCTGCTGGCAAAAGGCTCAGCCCATTAAAGGCTGTCGATAAAGGGAAGGGAAATGACAAGGGTGCTTGGGAGGGAGGGAGGCAGCGGGAGGAGACAGGAGCTGCCACCACCAATGTCATTACCAAGACTGAGAAGGAGCTTTTGCATAACTGCTCCATGTGTTTTCATTAGGAGTGGTGGGGAATGTGCTGCTCTGAAGAGAGCATTTATACCTCTGCAGGGAAAACACAGACCCTGCCACCCCAGCACCCATGGTCCTGGCAGCCTCAGAGGGTGAGCATCCTTCATCCTGCATCCTTCATCCTGCATCCTTCATCCTTCATCCTTTATCCTTCATCCTGCATCCTTCATCCTTCATCCCCTGCCTTCCCTGGCTCCAGCACAGTGAATCCTGCAGCCCTGCAGCCTGTGGCATGGGCTGTGCCAGCCTCCTGCACCCATGTCTGCCCAGCAGGGATGGTCCTCGGGTGAGCAGCACCTACAGAATCACAGAGTCATCATGGCTGGGAAGGAGCTTTGAGATCATGGAGTGTGACCATCAGTCCTACACCACCCTAATGAGAGGGTGGAAAGAAGAACAACTGAGGTGCTGAGGGGTCTGGAGAAAGAAAAGAAAGGAAAGGAAAGGAAAGGAAAGGAAAGGAAAGGAAAGGAAAGGAAAGGAAAGGAAAGGAAAAAGGAAAGGAAAAAAAAGAAAAAAGGAAAGGAAAAAAAAGAAAAAAAAGAAAAAAAAGGAAAGGAAAGGAAAGGAAAGGAAAGGAAAGGAAAGGAAAGGAAAGGAAAGGAAAGGAAAGGAAAGGAAAGATAAAAGGAAAGGAAAGGAAAGGAAAGGAAAGGAAAGGAAAGGAAAGGAAAGGAAAGGAAAGGAAAGGAAAGGAAAGGAAAGGAAAGGAAAGGAAAGGAAAGGAAAGGAAAGGAAAGGAAAGGAAAGGAAAGGAAAGGAAAGGAAAGGAAAGGAAAGGAAAGGAAAGGAAAGGAAGAAGGGAAAGGAAAGAAAAAAGGAAAGGAAAAAAAGAAAAAAAAAGAAAAAAAAGGAAAGGAAAGGAAAGAAAAGGAAAGGAAAGGAAAGGAAAGGAAAAAGGAAAGGAAAAAAAAGAAAAAAGGAAAGGAAAAAAAAGAAAAAAGGAAAGGAAAGGAAAGGAAAGGAAAGGAAAGGAAAGATAAAAGGAAAGGAAAAAAAAGAAAAAAGGAAAGGAAAGGAAAGGAAAGGAAAGGAAAGGAAAGGAAAGGAAAAAGAAAAGACATAAGAACAGCCTAATGTGCTTTGAAATCACCTCCCAGTAACATCCATGACTTGGGAGCCAGATATCCCAGAGGGCACAGAGCCAGCATCCCCACCTCACACCTCCTGTGGATGTGGCTCCCTAATTTCTGAGGTACCTTGGAAACTGAGTCGCCTCCTCCCAAGCTTCCTTGCAGCCCCTCCTCCAGACTGATCAGCTGCAATTTCCAAAGCCAGGCAGCTGATTAGGGAAGGCAAATGAATTCTTTCATTAGGAGAAGCATTGTTATAATTAGGGTAGAAATTTGGTACTGCTGCCTTTTAGGAAAGGAGAATACTTCAGAAAAGCCACCCCTGTTTAATACTGGTTTAAGGCCTTCTTATTTAAAAAAAAAAAAAAAGTATTTGGGTGGTATTTTTTTCCCCTATATTTGCTGTCCATCCTGAGCTCCTGCAGTTTGTTAATATAAATAAAAATCATCATTATCATAATTCATTGTGAAAAAAATAAATAAAAATAATCAAGAGGCCATGGAGATATTCTGGAGATGTTGGTGAATGACAATAAATTGCATTTCCAGCAGTTGGCATTTCCAGCTCCTGCACGGTACCGAGCAAGGGGATGGAGAAGGAAATAAATAGAGAGGCAGAAAGATAAATCCAGAGCAGCAGATAGAAGGGTTTATGGAGCATTTTCATGTATCATTGTTGGTGACATGGTGTGAGTTATCTCTGTAATTACAGCCTGGCTGCTTGCTCCCAGGATCCAGTGGGAACTCCTGCCAGGAGCTGCTGGAGAGGGGAGCAGGGGGCAGCAGCTTCCCCCCACCCACCCAGGGTTCCCTCTGGGCTTCAGGGATGGAGCAGGATCACATCTGGTTCCCTTCTTGCCTCCCTCTGGAAGCACATCAGGGATAATGGGATTTGTCCTGGCTCAGTCCATGGGACCCTCTGGAGGGGGAGTGTGCAGCTCTGGGGGGGTGAAGCTTGGGGAGGAGGTTTTCCATAGGACCATGGAATGGCTTAGGTTGGAAGGGACCTTAAGGATGATCCTGGTGATGGGATTCTTGGAAGCACGTTCTTCCCAGTGGTGGTGCAGGAGCTACAGGAGCTACAGCTCCCTACCAGTCTGGTGCAAACCCTCAGGAGGGATCAGGACAGCTGGAATTAAATCTCTAAATAGAGAAATGGGAGAGTGCTCAGGTAGAGATGTGGGTGTTAGGACTGAACACAGAATCACAGACTCACAGAATGGTTTGGGTGGGAAGGGACCTCTCAAGGTCCCCCAGTCCCAGCCCTGCAGTGTCAGGGACACCCTCACCCAGATCAGGGTGCTCAGAGCATCCTCAAGCATCACCTTGAACATCTCCAGGGATTTCCTGGGCAGCCTGCTCCATGGTTCCACTCCCCTCATGGTAAGGAACTTTTTCCTCACATCCACTCTAAATCTGCTCTTCTCTGATTTAAACCCCTTGCCCCTCATCCTATCCCAGTGACCAGCACCCATAAAACCAAGAGCTGAGTTTCTCTCCTCCTCCTGGGCTGTTTCTGCTGCCTGCACTGCTGAGCCTTCCCAGGATCCAGGGGGTTTCTGAGCCCTTCCCAGGGTTTTTGTGGAGCAGCAGAGGCCCAGGAGGAGGTGGTGGCTGCAGACCTTTGCTCAGGTCCTGCAGCCAAGCCCTGAGCCTGCTTGGCACCAAGAGCTGCAGATCTCTGCCACAGCTCAGCACCCACCCTCTTCCCAGGCAGCTCCAGGGAACTTTTCCTGGCTCTGTGTGAGCCTCCAGCCCCTGAACCTTGGCTGGTCCCACAGCTGCATCAACACCTCCTGGGATCTGGTGTCACATCCTGCCTGCTCCTTCCCCCAGGCTGGGGCAGCCCCTGCAGATCACCTGCACCCCCCCTGCCCCTCCTCACTTTCCTTTTGGGGGGGGAAGCCCCCCTGGCTGGGGTCCCACACTGCCAACCCAACCCTGCTCATGCTCCACAGCTCCTGCCGAGGCTGGGAAGGCAAAAAACTTCTGCTGGTGCTGCTCCAGGATCCACCAGCTGGGTGAGGAGGAGGAGGAAAAGGAGGAAAAGAAAGAGGAGAAAGAGGAGGAGGAGGAGGAGCAGGAGCAGGAGCAGGAGCAGGAGCAGGAGGAGGCCCCCAGCTTTCTCCTGTGTCACCCTCGGGTGAGGAAAAGTGCAGATGTCTCCGTTTGTACACAGGACCCCACCACAACTTGTACTGAAATGTCAAAACCTCAGAGACATTCACGAGCTGACTCTCCCTTTCCAAGCCTGGTTTCAAAGTATTCATCTTTTCTGAAATATTTAATTATAATTAGCTTAAATTTCAAAACAAGAGGTCATCTGAACTGGAAAATAGATTATTTTTTTCTCCTTTGAGACTGTCAAAACACTTCATTTTGACAAATTCAGAACTCCTTCCAATTTTTTTCTGACTCAATAAATTAATCAAAGCCGACCTTCTCTTAAAGTAGGTGTCACTTTTGAAAAAATCAGCATTTTCCAGTGGAAAAAACTCGATTCATCCAGAAATTCCTTCCCTGCTTCCATCCTGACTTCTTGCCTATTTGCCTCTCCTGCGTTCCCAGTAACTGTGATCTGAGCTGGATTAATTAAAATGGGCAAGGACACAAAGTCAGGAATGGCTCCAGCCTGAGCAGGAAACCTTTTTACAGATTCAGAAACTCACTGAGAACATTTCTCTTTTTTTCTTATTTCTACAGCTCTGAGGCCGAGCAGACTTCCAGGAGTGGTGTCCACAGGGGGGGTTTCTTTACTGCAACCTCTGATCCCTGCAATCCCCCTCTTTCCACCCAGCTCCTGTTCTGCATCTCCCCCGAACCCCCAAGGTTCAGCTCCCCAGCCTGCAAACAGATTTATTGCTGGGGCAGCCTGGGAGGTGCTTAAAAATAATAAAAAAATCCTTACACCTCACTGAGACTTCAGTGGAGAAATGCAGCTGGGAGCAGCCACTGATCCAAGAACCACACGTGTGGGTCTGGGATAACTTCACCACCCCGGTCCCCAGTGGGATTCCCGTGGAGCATTCCAGGAGGAGTCCATAGCAAAGCTCTGGGTTCTGTAGGATTTGTTACAGCGGGGAGGAACAGAAGGAAATCAGGGCAGGGATCAAGCAAGGAAAACTCTGGGTGAGGCACTGGGAGTGAGATCGGATCTGGGAAGACGGGGACCTGCCCGGGGGTGACCCCAACCCCAGGAAAGCTCCAGGATGCAAAGTGCCCCGAGGGAAGGGAGCTGGGGATGGGGTGTCCAGGATGCTGACCTAAAGCAGACACAAACCCTGACGTTTCTGTGGGTGCCTCAGAGGTGCCCTGGGTGTAACTGGGACTGACCCCGTGGCTGGGGTGGCAGAGAGCCAGCAGCACAGGGTTGTGATGCCCCAGCTGGGACCCTGGTCCTGATCCTGCTCCCAGCCCTGCAGAGTTCCCCCACCAGCCTGAAGTGACAAACTTGTCATCCCTGGGTGTCAGAGGAAAGCAAGGGCCAAGCTCTTTGCTAGGATTCAAGACCAATTTGCTAATGTCTGCAAGGTGACAGCTGGGACAGTGACGGAGGGGACACTGCATCCTGCTCTGCCACGGCACGGAGACCCCGGCTCTCCTGGGACCACGGGCAAAGGATCCCTGGACCAAAGGGGATTTGTCTGCCTTGGACCCCTGCCCCCTGAGACTGTCACCTGTCACCTCTGTAAATGACCCCCCTGGTGCAAACAAACCCAAATTCCCCAAGGGCTCCCACCTTCCCCCCTCTCCTCCAATCAGTTCCCCACAACACAAATCCTGACACAGCCACCACGCAGCCACCTCTGAATGAAGTTGCCATAGTTACTGGTGCCTCACAGCAGCAGCCTCAGCTCATTAAAATGATTTGAATGGCTACCCTATAATCAAGGCAGTCGGGGAGGGGAGGTCTGATGGGGAGGACAGCCCTGGGATGGGCTCCAGCCCCAAGCTGGAAGGATGCTGGGGAGCAGCTCCCTAAACAAGGTCTGCAGAAAAACCTGGAGGGGTCTGGGGAGGCAGAGGTGGCCCTGGGGGAGGCAGAGGTGGCCCTGGGGGAGGCAGAGGTGGCTGCTGCATCTTCTGCCAAGGTCTCCATCCCTGCAGTCAACACCAACACTTCCCCAACCAACCCTTTACCCCACATCCCCCCCGTGCTGGTTTTCCAGGCTCTGGAGCAGCCCAGCAGTCAGGGTTGGGGTTCTGGCTTCGCAGAGAGGAGCTGCCTGAAACATGAGCCAGAGCCTTCCTCCTCTTCCAATCCATAATTTTGTAAATTGTTGTTTAACAACGACAACCACACACACGAAAAAAAAAACCAACAAAAAAAACCCCCAAAAACCCAACCATAATTTTTGGATTCACCCAAAAACACTGAGCCAAAATAAGGTTTTTTTCTTTTTTTGGTTTGGTTTGGGTTTTTTGCTGTTTTTTGTTTTGTTTTGGATTTTTTCCACCAAGACAAGGCTGAGAAGAACAAGGATTTTGGAGTTTGGCTGAAATCAAAGCAGAATTAAGAAAAGAAAAGATATTAAAAATATCACAGAATACTACAGGGAAAAAAAAATCCCCAAAGATGATGAAAACAGCCTGCTAAGAAAAAACCACTGTTCAGAACCCTCCTGCTCTGGGAGGAGGTCACTGTGGCTGCTCCTGGCTGCAAGACACACTGGGGATGTGGTACCTGCAGGAGGAGAAGGCACAGAGCTCCCAGGTGGGTGGGTGCTGGGAGATGAGGGATTCCTGGTTCCTGTCATCAAACTGAGCTGCTCCACAGGCAGAGCCCTTGCCCTCTGCTAATCTGGGTCAGCTGCTGCTCAGGCTCTGCAGTGCCCTGTTACCTGAGCTGGGATGTTCAGGGGTTCCATTCCACCCCATCCCATCCCATCTCATCTCATCCATCCCATCCCATCCAGTTCCATCCATCCCATCCATCCCATCCCATCTCATCTCATCCATCCCATCCCATCCAGTTCCATCCATCCCATCCATCCCATCCCATCCCAACCCATCCCATCCCATCCCGCAGCCATTGTGGGATGGGACCCACAGTTCAGGTGTTTATTCTGTGTCCATGCTGCCTGGGGGGCACCTGAACATCCCCTATCCCACGATGCTCCCACAAAACAGGGAAGGTTTCTGAGAAGGCTCCTGAGCCCTTCCCCAGCTCCAGGCTGGATGCTGCGGGAACATTTGGGAGCTGCCACCCCAGCCCAGCCCCAGCAGCATCAAATCCCTTCTCCTGCTGGGAGCACTGAGCTGTCTGGGCTATGGGATTGCCATCCCATGGAGCTGGGATGTGTGGGGCTGGGACTCCTCACCCAGCATGTGCTGCCTTGTGCCAGGCCACATCCAGGTTCCTGGGTGACATGGGATTTTTTTTAAGCAGAAGTGGCAGCTCTGCAGGTTTCCCACTGGTGTTTCCCCCACCACAGGGACCATCACTGGTGGCTCCTGGGGGGGGTGATGGTTCCTCTGCTCCCCCCAACCCCAGGCACTGCCCTCCCCATGGCAGGCACAGCCCCTGCCCCTCGCTGTGCAGAGAGCTATCAGGGTACAGGGATAATCTTTTACTCTTCAGTACAAATAATTTATTACATTAAAATAACGTTTTTAAAAAATGAGTACTTTGGGAATAATTCAGACTCGCCTGCGGAGGCATTTTTCAAAGTGCCATAATAGGCACTTAGGAATGGGTGGTTATTTTTATTCTCCGAGCCTGTCAAGAAGCTGATGGATGGAATGGCTGATGACAAGGCAGCTGAGTGCTCTGAGATGGAGACCACAGTGTGAGTGCAGAGCCCCTCACAAATGAGCAGCCAGCTCGGGGCAGAGCTCTCCCCAAAGCCCTGGCACCTCTGCAGGGGGGTCCTGATCCCCCCAGGGGACAGTGACCAAGGCAGAAGGTCCTGATGGGCTGGGGGCAGCCCTGGCCCAGCCCCAGCAGCGAATGCCAGCTCCACTGGCAGGGACTTCTTCCATCCCAGAAAAAAGGAGCAGGCTGCCCAGGGAGGTGGTTGAGGTCTCATCCCTGGAGATGCTCTGGGTGATGCTTGAGGAGGGTCTGGGACACTGCTCCTGCTCTGCTCCAGGAACTGCCCTGTTCCTGGCAGGTTTTCAGGGATTTGTGCTCCAGGGTGGCCAGGCAGGGGGGCAGATCCTTCCCTGCAGTTCCTTATGGTCTCAAAGCAGGGAATACCCAGGGCTTTCTCCCTTTGCTCAGGAAGGATCCCAGCACCCTGCTCCATGGATCTGGAGTCAGCTCCAGCTCTGTCCCAGCCCCCTGCCTGCCTCAGGTGTCTCCCTGAGACATCTTCCAAGCTCAGCTGGGCTGTGAGGAAGCCACTGAATCATCTTATGTCACAGAGCTTGGAGAGGGAGGAGAGAGGGAGGGAGAGGTGCGGGCAGAGCCTCTGAGCTCTGTGAATAATTGATGAGGCCACACAAAGGGCTGGAGCTGGAGCACCCGGCCAGCCCGGCCTCATTCCCTTCCGCTTCTGCTTCCCTGTGCTCTGGGACCAGCAGGGAATCCCTCAGAGCCTGTCCCAGCAGGACCAGCCTGGACACCCCAGCATCACTGGGGACGGCAGAGCAGCCTCATCCATCTCAGAATCACAGGATCACCTCACTTGGAAAAGGCCTTCAGGATCATGGAGTCCAACCATAACTTCCCCTTAAAAATACCTTAACTGAACCACATCCCTCAGCACTATGGCTGGATGTGACAAATCCCCCCCAGGGGCTCCACCACTGTCCTGGGCAGCACGTTCCAATGTTCTGGTCTGGATGAGTCCAAGTCCTTCCTGCACACTGCAGAGCCTTGGGAGGGGAGATAGAGACCTGGTACTGAAAGTGAGAGGCAAAAGCATCCAGTGTCATGGGCAATATCATTAAGAATTTAATTTGTACAAAGCCAGACATTCCTGCTTGAGACTGACAGATCCCTGACCCAGGCTGCAGAACAGGGACCATCTGGGAAGGCTAAAAACTGCTACAATTACTGAGGGGTTCCCAGAAGAGCTGGGGAGTGCAGGAGGGAAGGTTGGAGCACAATGAATATTCTGGGAGAAGATGAATTTCAGAGACCAAAAGGTGCAGCAGCATCTTCTCTCAAAGCAGTTTCAGAGCTCTCCTGGTGCTCAGGGTCCCTCACTCCTGGGAGGCAGGGAAGGTTTCCAGGCTCATGTCCTCTGGCAGGATACATGCCCAGGGTGGCATCAAGAGCCAGAGCTGATGATGGAATAACTCTGTTATCCTTCCTCCCACTCCAGCCTTTAAAAATCCTGCTTTCCTGAGGAGCATAGGTCAGGCTAAGGTGGGGAAAAAAGCCACCTGGGCTTTTCCACCCAATCTCACTTTCCTCATGGTGAGGGTGTTGGAAGACTTTGTTTTCCTGTAGTGAATCCTGAGGCTCTTGCCTGGCCCTGCAACCCTGTGGGGTCAGGGAGGGCTCACAGGGCACAACCTCAACCCCTGTGTTCCTGACCCAAAGCCTTTGTCTCAGCTCCATTGCTCTGATACCAGGGCCTGTCCAATTAGAAGCAACGATCACCTTTGGCTTTTTAGGTCTGAAAAGCCTCATTATGCTTGAGTTTTCCCTGGTTGAGATTCTCTCCACACCCTGAGTGCAGTGTGTCCATGCTGGAAGGGTCACCCCGTGATGTGCAGTGGGGATGGGGCTCCCCATGCTCACAGCTTTCCTGCCATGGGCTAAGGAAGGGAACTGCACACCAAAGCATCCCTGCCTGCTGCCATTAGCCATGGTTCAAACGGGCTCTGAACTGTTTTTCTAGTAAAAAGTTTTTCAGAAAATATGAGATGTCCAAATCAGGGAAGCAGGGACTGAGCACATGGAAGAGATGTGGTGATCCCTGAGCCCAGGGACAGCAGCACTGCTGGAACCTGGCCCTGTCACCTTCTCTGTGAGCTCCTGCAGAGCAGGGATGTGGAGACTCACCCCTTGGCCACACATTCTGGCAGTGAGGGAAGGGGAACTGGTTTCTCCAGGAACCTGGATAAGGGTGTTCCCAGCAAAGGCTCCTCACAGCTCCAAGGGATTTGTTCCTCACCAGCCCCAAGTTGCCACCTCTCTCTGCTTCAGTCTAGACCTGTTCAGATGATCAAATGATAGAAAACTGCTCTGCAGGCATCTCCAGGAAATTGGCTTCAATTCCTGGTTATATTTCCTGCTCTTCTCTGTCCTTGGACACCAAACTGACCCATTTGGACTCAGCTGAGCCTCACGGCTCCTTTTGATTCCCTGAGCTGGGAACACCCCCCTGAGCCTTTCCCCCTCCCACCAGGTGCTGAGGTGGAGCTGAGGGACCCATTGCTGCTCCTAAAGAGCCTCCAGATTGTCCTGGGAATGCTGAGATCCCACTGGCTCCTGCTGTGCAGGGACCATTTGGCAGATGGATTTGCAGCTCTCCTGCTCAGCCCAAACCTCCCCGGGACATCCTGGGTGGGACTCAGAAAGCAGCAGCACCCTCGGAGATGGCTCTGTCTGTCCCCATTTCTGCAGCTCCTTTTCTTTTGTTGCCAGTTCTCAGGCTCTGCATCTCCATCCTCTGCAGCCATCAGCCTGAGCGGCTTCATGCTTCCCTCTAGTGGTCCCCACTCCCCCTCCAGCATCGCTGCTCTCTCCAACACCTCCATCCCACCGGGACCATCCCCATCCCACCCGTGTCCCTCTCAGAGCAGCCATGTGAGCAGAGGTGCTGAAGGTTTGAGGGGGGGTGGTGGCATCCTGCTTGGGTGCTGGTCCTCAGCCAGGGCCACAGGAGCTGTGACCCACAGTGAGTTCTGAGTGGGTCCTGCAGAGGTCTCCTGCCTCGGGGATGTTGGAAGGTCCTTGGGGCTTAGCAGGGTGTCACAGACTTTGGTTTCAGAACAAATTCCTGCTTAAAATATTTCGTCTCTCGGGGGAATTTTTTTTCCTCCTTGTTCCCCTGGAAGATTTTGCAGCCTTTTCCAAAATGCTTGCTCAGCTTCATCACTGCACCGGGTCACCAAATGCTGTCTGCTGCTTAAGGAGTGACCCAGGATGGTTCCTGCTCTCCTGTTTTGGAGATTTCCCAGTTGGAGATTGCCCAGTTGAGTCAATTCCCTGCAGCCAAAGCCTTGACTGAGCAAATCCACCTCTCCTCATTTGGGAATGTTACTGTGATCCAGTGTGTGGGGTGGGAGATGGGGGCTTCCTGGCACAGGAGGGACTGACTTAAAGGAACCTCCTTCTCATCTCCTTTGGGCCATCCCCTTCATGGCCAGGATGCACTGAACATCTGTGAAATGGACCCCACTGACAAAGGATGTATCCAGAGGTAAAAAGTGATAAAATGAGCTCAGGGCAGACTGCTGCTCCAAAAAAAAAAAAAAAAGCACATTGCTGGGCTTAGGAATCACCAGGATGAGAGAAAGCAAAGCCCATCTCTGTCAGACTGATGACTTTGTTGTCCCACACAAAGGGTATGATCTCACCAGCTGCCTCCATGCAGGAATTTAATCCCATTCCTGCAGGTGGAGGCCAAGGAAAACAGCCTGGAAGCTCCTGAGAGCACAGCCAGGGAGGACCAGGGCTGTGTCAGTGTGCATGGGGCAGGTGCCAAAGAAATTCTGCCTTTCCCTTCTAACAGGCCAGTGGACCTCTTACTGGGTTGTCTCAATAAAATGAAGCAATCCAAGAAAAATGAGAAATGTTCCAGTTGCTGGCACACAGAGATTGTTCTTCTTTAGCCCTACAGATGCTGTCCAGCCCAGCTGAAGGAACTGGTGGCTGCTCCTGTGCCACTTGGCACTTGCAGGGCTCTCTTTGCACAGGAGCAGAGATAAAGTCAAATAAAAGGAGCTGCATGTCCCAAACTCCTGTGCTTGCCACAGGATAATTTCAGTATGAAAACTGTCTTGGGCACTTACATCTCTCTGAGGAGCTGGGTCCTGGTGGATACCTTCATTTCTCCATCACCATCATGATAAAAAGCAAGTGAGAAAATGTGGCTCTAGGCCTGGGAAGTTTTTAGCAAGGCCAATCACTCCTGATAATTAACACTGAGAGCACTGAGCTCATCCACTTCTCTTCATCTCAGTATTGTCCTTGTCTTGCTACATTACTTTTTGGCAGTGGCCCAGCCAGCACGAGAGATATTGGGCTGACCTTACAGCAAGGCAATAAAGCACACACAGAGCATCAACACCCATCTCATCCCAGCAGATCCCCAGAAGTCAGCCAGAAGCCTCTGGTCAGCTTTGTTATCTCCAGATTTATCCAGAGCCCTGAGTAAGAGAAGTGGCCAGAGGGGAGCAGGACAGATCCCTGGGAGTTGCAGCCCCTTTTGGAGCTGGGCCTTCGGATGGAACAAAAATAGTTGGGTTTTTATGGAAGTTTTTGACATCTGGTCTCTGCTTACGAACCTGCAGGTCCCTCTCATACCAGGAGCTGTGTCTGACCCTCCTGATGCTGCTCTGCCTGGCTCTCTGCTGCACTCCTTTCCCTCCTGCTCCATCACACACCCACCCTCACCTTCCCACTCTCACCTTTGCAGCCTTCACTGACGCTGGTGACGCTGATGTGGTGACACTGATGTGGTGACAGTCAGGACATGTTCTACCCTGGGAACACAGAACAACTGAAAACCTGGGTCTTCAAACCCTGACACAACAAATGCTCTTTGTGGCCTAAAATTCAGCAGCCAGGAGGTGACACCCCTGCCCAGAACCTCTCCCACCTATCCCCTGCATCATCAGGGACACTCCTGAGATGTCAGGGACAGTGCTCTGCCACCCTGTTGTCACCATGTGCCTCCTGCCCACAGCACCCATCCCTGTGACACCCACAAAGCTTTCCAAAGCACCCAGGTTCCCCTGGTGTCAAACCTGGAAGCATCTGATCTGTGTGGCTAATGAGCTGGTGATACTGGTGATTACTGGACCCACTGGGTGCAGCACTCACTGCAATCACTTGGGATGCCAGGGGCCAAGAAACTGGGTGTCTGCTGGACTGGGAGCACTGGGGAGCACTGGAAGAGACACATTCCTGTGGACAGGACACGTGTGCAGTGCTAACCCCAGCCAAGTGGTGATCCCTGGAGGGATCCCTGCAGGACACCACCCAAAACTGGGTTCATTCCCAACACAGATTTAGCTGGGATTCCTAATCCTCACTGAAAAATGGGCAGACCCCATCAAACCCTCCAACTATCACATAGCTTCAAAAATTTTGAGGCCAGGAGGCACCAGTGAAGGTTTTAGGTACCCATTCTCAGAATTATCTTCCAGGGTCTCTCTTGTTGAACCCACTCATTTGCTTTTGACTTGAGAAAGTCTTCAGGAAAACAACCTTGCTTTTTTCTTTTATTCTCTCTCTCTCTTTTTTTTTTTTCCCTTTTATTTTATGATCAATTCATTGCAACTTTGCTGGCAAAAAATAGCTCCTGCTTGTGTGTAAGATGTGTATGCTATTCTCCTATTATAAAGCCATTGTCATGTTGTTATTGTTATATTGTCATTTCATAAAATGACTAAAACCATGAAGGTTTTATGGGAAATGCCTAATCTTGGATACTTGGGATTATTAACTGAAAAGGTTTCGCAGCCCCATTTAATGTTATTTTTATTTATTCAGCCACCCAGACCTTTCTTCTCTAAGCTCACAATAGCAGATATCATTTCACAGCATTCTCACAGCTGAGAACACCAGTGGGTACACATCCAGTGCTTTTGGATCATCTGTAGCTGTTTATTTTGGATTTATTTGGACCAAGACAAATAATTCTGCCTTCCCAGACCTTCCTGGTGGAGCAGTGGGTCACACCATGATCCACAGCCACCCCTTGCCAGGCTCCTCAGAGGCAGAAACCTAGAGGGATACAGGAAAAAAAGTGGCATATTTAACTTAGGGAGGCAAAGTAACAGTCTGCAAGGGTGTGAAGGATTTCTACAGAAAAAAAATTAATGTGTTCTCCATATCTGGGATGGATAAAGGAGGAAGAAATGGACTTGAGCTGCATAAGAGAGATTCATGGTAGCACCTGGGCAGCAGGATGGATAATGCAGCACTGGTATAGATGGCCTGGGGAAGATGTGGAGTTTCCATCACTGGGAGTCTTAGGATTCAAAGAAACATCCATCCTGCACCAGTAACAAGATTTGTGATGTTTGTCTGCCCCAAGTGACCCCACCCGTGGGGTGCACCAGGATCAGAACCTGGCTGAGGTACCACACAGAATCACAGAATCCAATCTTTGGTTGGAAAAGATCTTGAAGCTCATCAAGCCCAGCCATTAATCCACCTACAGTTGGATTAGTCCTGAGCTACCCCATGTCCCTCATCCCCACATCTCCAGGGTCTGAAACCCCTCCAGGGATGATGGGGACTCCAGCCCTGCCCTGGGCAGCCTGGGCCAGGCCCTGACAACCCTTTCCAGGGAGAAATTCTTCCC
Source organism: Heliangelus exortis (assembly GCF_036169615.1). Taxonomy (NCBI): domain Eukaryota; kingdom Metazoa; phylum Chordata; class Aves; order Apodiformes; family Trochilidae; genus Heliangelus; species Heliangelus exortis. The sequence goes on along the minus strand of NC_092445.1, from coordinate 679,486 downwards.
CAGCTCCAACCTAAACCCCCCCTGGCACAACTTGAGGCCAAAAGTTCCTCTTGTCCCACCACTTTTAGGAACAAACAGGGAAATGGGGCTCAGATGGTACCAGCAGGGGATGAGGAGGGGATGGATGAGGAGGGGATGGATGAGGAGGGGATGGATGAGGAAGGAATGAAGAGGGGATGGATGAGGAGTGGATGGATGAGGAGGGGATGGACGAGGAGGGGATGAGGCTCCTGCCATTCCCAGGCCCCGTGCAGCCGCAGCTCTGATGGAGCTTCAGAGATCCACAGAGCCCTCCGGTCCCTCCCTGCTCTGCAGCCCGGGGCTGCGGGGATCCCAGGCTGCCCTCTAGTGGCCCCGCTCCCAAAATGTCCCCAAATGTCCCCGCACCCATCGGGGCATTTGGTGCTCAGCTGAGCTGCTGCTTCTTCCCCTTCCCCTTCCCCTTCCCCTTCCCTTTCTCCTTCCCCTTCCCCTTCTCTTTCCCCTTCCCCCCCTCCTCCTCCTCCTCTTCCTCCTCCTCCCATGGTTTGGCTCTCATGGCCCTGAGGAGCTTCCATCAGCTGTGGCTGGAGAGAGCTCTTGGAGGGGGACTGGGAGCAGGGAGGGGTCCATCCATCTGCAGCAGTGGGGAATGGGGATGATTTTCCAGCCATGAGTGGAAGTCTGAGCGGTGTCTGAGATCCCACCCCCCTTGCCAGGGCTGTCACCCTGCAACTCAGAAGCAGCTGCACCCATCCCAGAGGCCAATTATCTAATAGTGAGATTACAATTAATTCTGCTGAAAGGGAAATAATTGCCCTTTCGGATCTCAGTGGAGCAGGAAAAGGCAAAAGCCTTTACAGATGGAAGGAGAGGGCACCCACCTCCCCAGGGCTGCTCTGTGCTGGCTGAACACCCCTGCAGACACCGGGGGGGGGGGGGGTGGGCAATCCCCTCCTCTGCAGATGGGCATCCTCGGCATCCTCAGCATCCTCAGGCAGCCACCTCTGCCTCCCAGCACCCTGCCCAGAGCAGCCCCCACAGGGACCCCCCTGCCCCTCCCCATGACACTCACAGCAGGGACAGGGCTGAGCATCCCTGGCAAGGACACAAAGCCCCCCGCAGGGAAGGGTTAAATGATACAATTCAGCTTTTCACTGCAAATAGATTCTGCTCTGCTCTGCCTGCAATACTGTTTATCAGCAATTGCAGGCTTTAAAATCTGTACTTTACAAGTGCAGCATAACCTGCCAGTTATAATTGGTTGAATTATACCTCATCCCTGATGCAACTCTTGATGACTCCCTGCCTCAGACAGAAAACTGATAGGAGACAAGTTTATAGCTCTCTTGGAAAACACAATTATAAATTGCATCCCCAGCACAAGCCCTGGAACAGGTTAACTGTTTCACTGCAGCTCTCGAGGCAGATGGGTTTCCCAGGCACTGCCTTCCCCATGTAGGAAGGGAAATGGGGAGAGACAATCAGAGAAATTCAAAAAAAGAACCAATAAAAAGCAACAGAGGGGAACGGGGATGCCCTGGCCTGGTTCCTAGCTGCAGGCTATGAATCCCAACACACAGGAATGGGCTCCAGGCAGGAAAGTTGGAAAGGAGTGGTACCAGGAGCTCCATCTGCTGCTCTTACAGCCTGGCATGGGCCAGGTTGTGCCACAGTTCCAGGCCTGGAAAGCCACCCTGATCCCAAATCCATCACTGGGATGGGTGGGCTGCTCAGGGATGGATTTTATGCTGTTCACCTTCAGCTTCAGCTCTAAGAACTGGAACTGGGGCACAAATATCCCCAGGACTGAACTTCCCATGCAGACAAAGCTCACAACAGAACAACTCAGAGGGTGCAGCTCAGAAGACTTCAGGGTTCTCATGGTGAGGACCAGAGATGAGAAATGAACCATGGCACAGCTGCCCAGCCCAGGGAAAGCACCTGGGACACAGTGCCCTGAGTCAGGAAGGGCTGGAAGGGCTCTCTCAGAGGCTGTCTCAGAGCCTTGACCCTGCTGCCCAGCACCTGGTGCTGAGGTGCAGTGGGATCTGAACACAAAAGCATCCTGATCCCCACACCTGAACTCATCCCAGCCACTGCAATGGGTTAAGTCCCGTGGCAAGGTCAGGCCAAGCCCATCCCCAATCCTTTCATCCCCAAGGGCTGCCTGGATTTTCTGTTGCTTCTCTTGAGCAATAGAGCAGGGAACAGAGGGCACAAACCCCACGCAGCTGCAGCCAGGCACTCAGCCACGGGCATTTCAAAACCACCTCTCTGGCCTTAAAAGATGGGGTTAGCTCCCTTTCAAAAACAGAGAGGAAAGAAATCTCTCTGGACTTTGCTAAACATCACTTCACAGCAGTGTCCATCTCCAGCACAGCCTCCTCCTGCCACAGCCACAGCCTCAGCTCCTCCTAACCTGGAGGCAGGATCTGCATCCCAGCCAGGGCACAGATGTTGCAGTCCTGCTCTGCCTGTTTCCCACCCAGATGTTTGCAGGGCCACAGCCAATTGCTCAGTCAAGCATCCTGCTCACTCCAGGGTTTTGGCCTCAGACCTCTCTTTGGGAAAGACTGATGAAAGTTTTCATCTCAGGGAGAAAAAAACTCCAGGGATTTTCCTGAGCCTCAGTAACCCTGACTGCCCCAGAATGTGGTCCTGCCAGGCTGGGGTGGGATGAGTCAGGAGGAGTCTGGAGGTCACCCATCTGAGCCACCTCTTTCCATCTTCTTCCCTCTTCTTTCAGCTCCTGCTGACTCAGGACACAGAAGCAGCTGGGAGCCAATCAACCCCTGTCTCTTTTTTCCCAAATTCTCTGAAATACTGGCCCAGAAATATTTAGAGTCTCTCTGTCTGTCCCTGACCTTCAGCTTTTATTTGCGTACGTAAATTTTGTTCTATTCCAGAGCTCCAAGTTTCATATCAGGGCAGTTCAATCTTTATGAGGATAAAGTGTTTGCAGTGCTCTTAAGCTGCTTAACGTAAGCATGTGTGTGAAAGATTAACAGCTTTATAAGTCGGTGCAGTTAAGTGACAATATAAAGAGAAAGGAAAGGGGAAAACATCATCAATCTAAAGCAGCACCAGGAATATTTGAGATGAATTACTGGAGGCAGCTGCCTGCCAAGCCCTGCAGTGTCTCAGGGAGATGCACCAGTGACCAGCACAGGAGCCCTCTCAGGGGGAAGGCAGAAGCAGAGTGGCTTAAAAGGGTCTTCTCTACAGCTCTCAAACTTGGAAGAGAAATTATCCCCTGATATTTATGACCAGCAATTGGTGTTCTGTTCAAAGCAGACTTCAGAGCAGAGGAAGGAAGAGGCAGGCTCTTAGCTCAGCTCAATAGGAGCTTCTTCAAGCCACTGTCAAGCCCTGAGAGATCAAAAGCATCCCCCAGGCTGTGAGGGCACCCCAGGGCTTGGCACCTGCCCCCTCCCTCCCCATCACAAGCATTGGCTGGGGACACCCCCCCTTCTTGCTGCTGAAGCTGAGGAAAAGTTTGCAGGGGATTATAGCAGTTCTGATGGACACAGAGACCCTCTCATCCAAGAACTAATCCTCTCCTCGAGGTATGAAATGAGAAAAGAATAGCAACAAATATTGGAAGACAAACTAGATGTCACAGTGTGGGTTTCAAGGGTTGGACTTGATGATCTCAGAGGTCCCTTCCAACCCAGACGATTCTATGATTCTATGATTTATTTGGCTGCCAAACATTGCACCTGCATAATTTTCCAAGAACCTCTCTGAAGATATCAGGTGCAAAGTACAGGGTTATGTAAGGACTTTTTATGACCTCTAACAAACCAGCTAATGTCTGTGTCCTTGATTTTGCTTGCATGCAGTTAAAGGATAATTCTGCCAATCTCCCAAGACGGGTGGCTGGTTTATTAATGAACGGCTGCAAAATGTTCTGTGATCCTCTGATGAGGCATCTCTGGAAGAGCAAAATAGGATGATGCCAATGGAAATCGGTTGTTTGGCTCCAGGCTTTGATTGCCTGCAAAAAGAGAGGCACACACCAGAGCTTATCCCGTGGAACAGGAACCAGGAGCCATCGGGAGAAACGGAGAAAGGGCCCTGGATGTCAGCAACCAAAAGCTGGAGGAATCCTGTGCCAAACCCAGGCATGGAGAGAGTGTCAGGAAGAGGAGAAGGCTTCCCCGAGGTGGCTCTGGGATTGCTCCTGGACCAGCACCTGAGATGAGATTCACCCTGAGGTTGTTCATTGTTTGCTGGACCAAGGATTGCAAGCAGTGCACCTGCTGAGCAGTTGGCATTCCCCCCCCCTGTTTTGTCAGGGATTTTTTTTTCCCTTGTTTGAGCCTGGTGGGAGGCCTGGACCTTTTGGACTTTGCCTCGGGGCTTTCACAAAAGCATCTGATCTCCAAATGTGTTGTGCACGAGTGGCTCGTGCCTGTCTGTGATCATCCATCCAAGTTATCTAGAGGCTACTGACAGACATCTGCTGCCTGGGAAGTGGGGCTGGAAACACAACATCCTCTGAAGCCCCATCAGGAGAGCTGGGGAATGTTTGGGGATGGAGAGTCTCTCCCTTGGAAAATGCCCATTCATCAAAGCAGAATTTTTTCCTCCAGGGAAGTGCTGCTTGTGACAAACCAGCTTTGGATAGAAGGACAGAGCCAAAGTATTTTGCCAAGGTCAAAGGACTCCACTTCAGAGCTGCTGGAATTTCCTTTTATGATGAAAAACAGAATGGTTGTAGGGCCCAAACACCTTGATTACATCAAGATGTTTTATTTAATTTATCCTGATGTGGGACCTTTTCCTGTGTTTTTTGTTTTCTTTTCAATTCAGACCCCCCAAAATATAAAAATCCACGTCACTGGAATAGGAATTCTGACTTCAAAGCAAATCCTGGTCAGATCACTGAAGAAATTCCCCAGAACTGTGGTCATAGTTAAGAGGGATCCACAGTGATGAGAGGGAGATCACCAGGACAGAGCAGTGGAGTTGGATGTTAAGAAGATTCATGGATTTATTCCAGTGGCTGGTGAACTTCTCTGTCCCCTAAAGGAAATCCAGGCTGTGATCAAGGGGGAATAAATCCCCCCCTGCTTTGCACCAAGGGAAATCTGTGCTGTTCAAACAATAAAGATAACCAGGAAAGATAACTTTGCAGGCTGTTGTTTTTACATCTTGGCAGGAATATCAATAAGCCCAAGCAGTTGCCTCAGAGATGGGAGCAGGAGCTCAGGGTGCTGTGCAGGGAGCACTGGGTCAGCTCCCATCACATGGGCAGAAATCTCTCTTATTTATTTCTGAGGCAGCCAAGGCATACACCTCCCTCAGTTTCAGGATAATTACTCCATATCTGTGCCCATGTGACTGACAGCCTCATTTGGTGAAATATATTGCAGGAAAAAAAAAATTATCTGGGGTGAATACTTGAGCCGATGGGAGATTTTCACTTGAAAGGTTTGTTGTCCCTCTCACCCCAGAAAAGGTTTTTTGAAAATGAGGCTTTCTTTGGGAAAAAGTTTTGGCTTCAGTGACACTGTAGGGACAAGCAGGGAGGCCAGAGGGGCAGTTACATCCTTCCTGAGGCAGGTCCCTTGGCCCATGCCACGGATCTGCCTGATCTCTTCCAGATCTGAAAAAGAAGAGACTTCAAAACTTTTTGTGCAGGAACAAAACCTCCTTTTTAGACAGCTCTCACAATCCTGGAAACAACCCAGTTCCCTGAGCTATGCTAATGTATCCTTGGTGGCCAACTCCATGAGAAAGGCAAACTAACCCTTCCAATAACTGAGAACTTGATTTTGCATTATTAATGATGCTCACTCAGTCAGGTCTCTTTTTCCCTTCCACATATGCACTCTGCTGCCTTCTGAGCCGTTTCCACTGCATATGAAAAGCAGAGAGAGTCTGTATGTCAAAGCAAGGATCAGGAGGTGACTGTCTTGACCTTAACACCACTGATTATATATTTGATGCTAAGGTGGAGTGAATATTTCAGAGCAGAGCTCTCTGCAGTGCCTCCAACCCGTGTGACTCCGGCTGCCCTGGCTGACATGAAACTAGACAAATCCTAGCTAAAGTAAGATGTAAATTTTTAACACCTCGAGAGCAATTAACTACTGAAATAACTCCCCAGGCAATGAATTAGACATGGATTACCTGAAGGATCATGGGATTCTCCAGCTGGTTTTTCCATGTTTAGGCAAACAGGAACCAGAGCTGGAATCAATCATGGATTGCAAACTTCATCATAGTATTTAGAAGAGTCTTGGACAACCAATGAGTTTCAGCAAGAACATAAAGAAAGACCCAGACACCTTCTGTGGGGAGGAGCCAGACCCCCCCTGAGCCCAGGCTCAGGGCTGTGGGTACCCACAAGGAATGAAACTCCCCATCCAGGCCCATGGGCTGCTTCCTCCCAGGGAAATACATCACATCTTGGATGTGCAAGAGGGGTAAGAACCATGTAGTGAGCTGTTTTTATTTATAAATCAGGATGAAAATTCTGTACAGCTAGAGTTTGTTACCTTCAGTCAAATTCCTGAATTTTACCCACAGATTTTTAACATAGGCTTATCTCTAGGATGTATCTGTTCCCACAGATAATATCTTCATAAATATAAAATTAAAAATTACTCTTCTGTAAGTACAATCCCCTGCAAGGAATTCCACTCAGGCACTCAGTACCCACTGTGGGCCAGATTATCTGGTGTGCTGCAGGGAAGTGTCACTGCATTTGGCAGAACAGAGGAATTCTCATGGAGCCATTTCACAGGATGTGCTTCTCTGAAGTTTAACTAAAGGTCTGTCAGCTGGCTTCACCCAGCCTGCAGTTATTCTATGCTAGCAAGAATACAGGAAAGCTGGCCAGAAACTTGCACAAATTTAGTGATTTCACCAGAAAGGGTGAGAATATTTTTTTTATTTTAATTTTTTTGTTGTTTTTTTTTGTCAAAATAAGGTACTTCTTGCACCTCAGAATGGGAATTCACCTGTCCCAGGATTTTCCTGTGCTGGGCACACTGCAGTGAAGCCAGTGAGTGGCAATTAGCATTGGATTTGCCAAGGAGGTGCTGGCTGGCACCCAACCCCAGCCCCAGGGGAGCACCCACTGCTCCCCCCCCTCTTGGGTGCCCCTGTCCTGGCTGTGCCCAGGAGGGCTGAGGCCACAGGCAGGGTGCAGGTCAGGGAGAGCCCTCTCCTTGGGTCAGGGGTCCCAGCCCCTCACCCCAGCTCATGACATCCTCCTGCTCCTCCCCAGCAGAGGAAAACAAAGAGCAGGAATAGTGCCCCGGGGTTTTCCCAACCATTCCCCTGGAGGATTTCAAAGGAGCCTGCAGCAATATCCTCCCTGCAGGACCTGGTGCCTGGGATGGTGTCCTTGGGCAAGGAGGTGACCTGTGGGTAGGATGCTTGGGGGAAGAAGGAGCCTGCCCAAGCTGCCCTCCCACCCCAGACCCCTTCCTGCACCCCCCACTCACCCCACAGCTGCAGCACACGTGGGGTCATTTCCCAGCAGAGACCAGAACTTCTTCAGCCACCCTGACCACCTTCTGTTGGCTTGCTGGGATCAGGATTTTATCCAAGCAGACCTGGGAACTTTTCCTTCAGGTGAACTTTAGGAGGGGTGGGAACCAGGAGCTCCTGGGCTGCCCAGCCAGGGGACTGCACCCCCCTTTCAGCAGGGATTAGCTCATGATTTATGAGGCTGATTGTTCCCAGAGCTGGGGAAATATCCTGACATTTCTCCCTGTCTCCCTTCCTGGTGTTTCAAACAGCCTTTTCAAGATTTCTGCATTTTGCCTGGAGCATGGGGACCCTCGGGAGCCCCAGGACTGGGCTGCCTGGGGCAGGCAGCTGTGCCCAGGGCAGCTCAGCAAGCTCACTTCTCCCTGGCCCCAGCATTCCAAGATGTTTGCCACCACTCACATTTTAGGTTTTAGTGGAAATTTGCTCCTTGTGGGCTTTGGCTCTCTCTGCTTATTGCTGGGAGCTCCTCCCGGAGCTCATCTCTCCTGGAGGTGAGCTGGGTTTGCTAAGGATGTGCCCATGGAAAACAGGCAGGAGCTCAGCTCTGGCAGAGGGGCAGCAGATGAGCATTTCCCTGGCCTGCCCTCCAGCCACTGCTTGACCTGGGGAGCTGCTGATGTGCCCAGGTCCAGCTGCATCCTGGTGCTGCCAGGTCCAGCATCTCCTGCTGCAATCTGCCTGTGCAGCTGTGTCTCTGTGCAGCTCTTTCCCTTCCAGAGGGGATTTCTTTCATTTTAAAAGATCTGAGACTTTCCTTAGGGGTTGCCTTTGTTCACAGGTTGCCTCTGGGAGAGGCAGAAATTGGGGAAGCAGCAGAGAGGAGGAAATAGATGTGCTGTGTGTGCTCTGCTTGCTCCAGGCTGCTCTGGGGGATGCTGGGGAGACCAAGCACAGAGCTGGGGCTATGGCTGGGCTGGGACAGGTTCCATTAGAGCTGGTGGCACAGGATCATGTCCAGACAGGTCTGGAATATCTCCAGAAAAGGAGATTCTGCCACCTTCAAAGTCAATAAGTTTTTCCTCATGTTCAGACAGAACTTCCAGTGTCCCAGAGCAGAACCTCTGCCCAGGACAAAGCTCAGCATCCCCCTGAAGCTGCCGGGGTGCCCAAGCCCCCTGCCTGGGGCTGCCTGGGGCTGCTCAGCACTGTGGTGCTCATCCTGTGGGGGGTTTTCTTCTAACCCTGTAGTTGGGAGCCCTATGAATCAAGTGCAGTGTGTCCTGGGTGCTGTGTGAGTGGTTCCCTGGTGCCTGCCTGCCCTGGAGGTGCCAAGCTGTTGCTCCTGCCCTTGGAGAGGAGCCAGCTCTGCAGCATTGCAATTTAATTAAATTACTCCAGCAGCTGCAAAGGAAAGAGCTTTGCCATGAGAGAGAAAGAAAAACAAGGGTTTGACTGTTCCCCTCTGGAAGGGGGAAGGATGCAGGGGGGAGCTGGGAGGTTCTCCTGCCTGCACCCCATCTCTCACCATTGGGGCAGGAGGTGATGACATCTTTTAGGCTCCCCCTGGGACTGGGGACACCATCATGGGGCCCTCCCAATCCTTTGTATGCCTAGAGCAAGGCTGTCAGATGTTTCTCCCTGCCCACCCAGATGTCTCCTTGGACACTGCTGCAGGGATGAGGTGCAGGTGCTCCAGAGCCAGAGAGAGCCAAAGAAATGGAGAAAAAAATGAAAAGCTCCCCCCACCTCCTCCCTGTTAGCCCCTGGGGGATCCTCTGAGGATGTCTCCTCCCTTTCTTCACTCTGTGTGCTCCTCAGCTCTCCAGCAATAGAATCAGACCCTTTGCCCACACCTCACCTTTCCCTTCCCCCCCTAAATCCCTCTGTGTTCTCCCTGGGCCTCCTAAATTGCTGAAGATTTCTGTGTCAGTGTTACCACCTCCTGCTTGGAGATTTTTGTTGTTCTTCCCAAAGGAGCTCTGTCTCCCCCTGCTCACCAAAATATCCAGGGAGAAAAGGCAGGTGACAGCTCAGGAGTCAACTGCTGTAAGGAGAAGGTTCCAGTCTGGTCCTTTAGCCCTGGGTCAGCTGGAGCACTGAGTCCTGCAGACCAGCCTGGTGCTGGCACAGCTCCCCAGGCCACCAAAATCATCACACAGGCTTTAGCATTATTGGAAAAAAACTTTTTTTGACTGCTATCTGGGGTGCCTAGCAGCTTGCAGACAGAAGGTGTGTGCCCCAGACACCCCTGTCACCCACAGAACCATTCATGATAAAGGCAAGCAGTAAAAGCCAGGGATGGCAGAATAATTATCCAGGGGCAGGAAGGGAATAAAAAGGGAAAGGGCCTTGAGGTAACATAAACATCATAAAAGGCCATAAAAGTAAAGCAAAAGGAAGTGTGAAGGAGACTGAAGGTTGGCAGCAAATGTACATAAACAGAAGGAGCCTGTGGGGAATGGTCAAGAAATAAGGAAGGTTATGGATGGGTTGAGATAGGGAACAGATGAAGCTGAGATGAAAATGAGTGAGGAAATAGATTGCCAGAGTAGATAACAGCCCTGAGAGCTGCAACCCAGAGCTGTGGAGTTGTGAGAAGGATCTGGTGAGGGACATTTCCAGATGGCTGAGAGAGGGGAACTGAGGAGGGGGAGAGCAGGGGGAGAGGGGAAGCTCAGAGCTCCATGGGCAGCAGGAGCTGGGAGGGCAGGAGCAAGGCAGAGCAGGGAGGACAGGCTCAGGGCAGCCCAAATTGTCAAACACATCCGTGCAAAAGAGAAGATGGTGCCTGCTGGGAGAGATTCAACAAGAGCAGGGCAGGGGGCAAGGGTTTCTGTGCTGGGACTTGGTCCCTGCCTGCAGGTGAGGCTCAGCCAGCAAGGGCAGAAGCAGCAAGAGAAAATCCTGCTTGCTTCTAACCTGGCTGCAAATGCTGCTGCTGGCACATTCACATCCCCAGTTCCTCTATGGAGACCTTTCATTTGCCTGCTTCTTTGATTTTTGTTTTTTTTTATGAAAAGGAGACAGAAAGAGATATTGTCCTTGTTTAATAATGTTAGCACTTAAATAGCCTTAATTAGACATGGGGTAGATGTGCATGAGCTGTTTGTTGCCTGTGCTGCTGTTTTTTAAATGGAGACAATTTTCTGATGGTGTGGATGACAGGGCTGCCTCACAGTCACTGTGACAAGAAAAGACAGATTTATTTTTTTTTTTTTTTAATAATGTGAGGGTTATAATTTATGGATTGTACCAAAATTCAAGGGGGAAACCTGAAAATAATAAGGCCTGATCCATCCTTCCTGAATGGGTACTTTTGCTCAGGTAGACAGAGGACTCTGCAGAGGCAACTGCAAATATTCTAGAGAGAATCCTGAGAGCATCATTCCCTGTCCTTGCCAAAGCCCCTGGCCAGGGAAAATGTTAACAAGAGTCAGGAAGGTGACACAGGGATTAGGGAGATGCTCTGCATGATGAGCTCTCCAAAGTGATTTGCAAACTGCTTCTCTCTCTCCAAAGCCCTTGATTTATATCTCCTCCCCTGAGCAAGCCATTGATTTGGCTTTAGCCTCTGGGAATCAGCTTCCAAATCCCACTGTGCTGCTTGGCCAGAAGGATGCATCCTTCTGTGAGGGAACAGCACAGCTCTGGGGAAAGAGCATCAGCCTCAGTGGGAAGAGAACCTGGAACCCTGAGGAGAGGACCTGGGGCTGATGGGGGACCAGAAGTTTAATGTGAACTTCCAGAAATCCAAAAGAATCGTGGCCAGCAGGATTCTCCCCCTCTGCTCTGCTCTGTGAGATCCCACCTTGACATTGTGCCCAGAACTGGAGTCCCCAACATCAGAAGGACACAGAGCTCCTGGAAGGTGCCCTGAGGAGCCACTCAAATGCTCAGAGGGCTGAGCACCTCCCTGGGAAGCCAGGCTGAGGGATTGGGGTTGTTCAGCCTGGAGAAGAGGAGGCTCCCAGGTGACCTTCAAATATCTGAAGGGGCTACAAGAAAGCTGGGGGAGGGCTTTGGACACAGGGGGTAGGGAGAGGACAAGGGGAAAGGGTTTAAAACTGAAAGAGGGGATTTTGAGGCTAAACATTAGGAGGAAATTCTTTAGGGTGAGGGTGCTGAGCCCCAGTTGCCCAAGGAAGCTGTGGCTGCCCCATCCCTGGCAGTGTCCAAGGTTGGATGGGGCTTGGAGCACCCTGGGCTGGGGGAGGTGTCCCTGACCATGGCAGGGGGGGCACTGGGGGGGCTTTGAGGTCCCTTCCATCCCAAACCATTCCATGATTCTATGAGCCCCATGGAGTGGTGTCTCTGCTGTCAGTCCAAACAGCACCCTGAGTGCCAGGGGAGGACTTTTATTTTAAGGTTACTCTGTGCAATGTCACACAATAATATCCACTCCCCTGATAAGGAGTGTTAATAATACTTCACTTTCTGCCAAGAATAGAGTCCCTATCTGCAAACCCCACTGCTCTAATCAAGCGAAACAAAGCTGAACGTATGAAAACAACAAAACCAGGAGCTGGGGAAGTATTCGGGTTCAGGAAAAACTAAATATTTAACTTGTGAGGCCCAATGCATCCTGGAATGTATGGGGCACTCCAGGAACAGTTCCCCATTGTCTGGGGGGCCCAGGGGAAAGCCCACTGAAACAGCCCACGTCCTGCAGGGCCACCAAGGGGTCCCAGTCCCCCAAGGCATCTGCAGTGGGGCAGGGAGGTCCCGTGGCATCGGGAAGAGGGGATTTTGCCTGCTTTGCAAAAGTTCATCCATTGTTCAAAGCAACCTCTCCTGTCCAATATAAACAGGGACTCTTAAAAACATTCTCATCCAAAACAATTGCCATGACTTTTGATGTTTCCATGGTCCCTGCTCTCCCCTACTGTTTGATCATTATGTTTTACAATATTTTTTCCCTTTCCTCACAGGCCCTGTTCCAGGTGCCCCTGCTCTGGAATTCATGGCTTCATCACCCAAACTTCTGCATTCGGTGAGATACAATGGAAAGAATTCCACAGCCTTTATTTTGACTGAAACGACTCCTTCTCTGGCCTGTTTACTCAGCTCCTTTCCCTCAGCAGAGTTCCCAGATGTGTCTGCAGCCAGGCTGGAAGGGTTCAGCTCCTTCCTTTCTAGGAATCCCCTTCAGAGTTCTCCTGGAGGTCACTTCTCCCTTGGCAGTGAACAAGGAGCTGCTGAACACTTCATTAGTGTCACCATAAATCAACCCTGGGGACCAGGACGTGCTGGAAACTGTCCTGGGAGGGATGATCCTTGCTCCCAAACCTCACAAGGCAGGAGGAACACCAGGAGCAGGAGTGGGAATGCAGAGCTCTGAACAACCTGTCCCAGCCAGGATTGCTCAGGAATTCTGCAGGACACCACAGCTCTGGCTGATGTGCAGCTCTCTCCTAGATGGACTCAGGACCCCGTGAGTGAAAGGAGGAGGAAATCCCCAAAATAACACCAAAGCCACATGAGAACTGTCAGCTCCTTCCAGTCCCAAATTCCTCCGCTTTTCAAGGATGTGTAACCAGGACTCTTCAGCTCCAAGTGAAATACAAGGAACTGGGCTCTGCAAACCTATTACATCTAGGGCTTTTAATTATTTTTTTTCTTTCCAAGGATAAAAATTTCTCAGCAATACACACATGGGGTAACCCAGAGTTACATGGCTTGAGTTAATCAAAATATTACATTTTGCACCAGCAGAAAAATCCCCTCAGTAAGCTCAAAGCATTTCAGCCACTGAACACCCAGCCCAGTACCATGCAGGAAAACTGACCTGTGGCTGCTTCCTTTCTTTATGAAAGGAGAGAACAAACAGCCCCAAATATGAAAATATAATAAATTCAATAAAATAAATACATGAAGTATAATCTATGCAATAAAAGCAAAATAACTCATCAACATAGAGTGTCCTTTTGGGAGATTTCTCTAAATGCATCATTCTAAACTGAGCATTGCCTAAATTGAACACACGTGAGGAGCCCCAGGAGCACAGAGGACACAGGGTGCAAAACCACAGAGAGGCTCAGGCTGGTGCTGAGCCCTGACACCATCTCAGAGCCAGGGACACTTGAATCTCCTTGATGTTTTTACTACATAAAATATTTACTCCACCAACAACAACCAACTCCACAGCTGACAGATCCTGGCCCAGGACAACTTTCCCACTCTGAGCATCATTTTGATGGCAGGAACACCCTTGGGCCAGGCTGTCCTGTCCTGCACACGCTGTCCTACACAAGGGAAGAAACTTTCTCCCTATAATTTCCACTCCACATGGGGAGACATCAGTGTGCTACCCATGGGAGGGTGCCCAGGAGGGATATTGAGGGCATCCATTCTTTGAACAAGGCTCCCAGATACTTTTTCCTATTTCAGTGGTGCCCAAGGGGTGACACAACCTGCATGCAGCCAGCACACTCCTCCAACTCTGCTCTGGGCATAAATTAAATTATTTAGGCCCTGCTTCTCTTTCCAGTTTAGCTCTTAGCCATGCAGCGATTTAAAAAAAATTAAAATAAAAAAAAAAATAAATCTGGTTCTTTCTGTTAATTGGGACAAAACAGAGCAGACCTGTGGGGCCTCCCCTTAATTCACTCCCTGACCAATGTTCACCGATCAGGGTTGGGATTCAATTAACTACCTGGGGGTGGTAATTCACAAAGACAAAATAAGGGATTTGCAGATAATTTGTCTTTCCCTCTATCCCAGAACGTTCCTGCTGAGCAACAGGGGCTCTGCCTCTAATTGGCAACATTAATACAATTAAGATGGTAATTTTGCCCCAATTTGCTTCTGTATTACAAAGTATCACACTCCACATCCCTCAACACATCTTACTCTGTTAAAATCTGTCATTATTTCTTTCCTCTGGGCCAGCAGACACCCCCAGCCTCCACCCCAGCAGAGGGCTGGAGCTCCTCCTGCCTCCTAAATTTTCATGGAGAAAAAGATGTAGAGGTCCAGGGAGGGGCCAATGGAGATGATTGTTCCTTTGGATTCCAACACATCACTAATTAATGTCTCACACAAGTGCTGGCCACGTGGTGGTAATTAGGAGGAAAATAGAATAATAATTATAATGTCAAAACAGCCACAGATCTTCCTGCCCTTCAACCACCTGCCAGCCCTCCAGCAAGGCAATCCTCACAGCTCCTTCCCCTTCTCCTCCCACAAAGCAGTCTCGGGATCTGTTCCCACCACTGACTCAGCCCTTTTCACTGGGAATGGGATGAAGTGTTGATGGGATGCTGGAGAACAAGGTGCCCCAAGAAGGAAGGCTGGAGGATAAGGTTAGTCTGTCCTGGGATAGATTAGCACTGACCATGGACCAGTCTGTGGTTTAAAGGAGAAACAAAGTGCAGGCAAGGAAATGTCTGGAGTGGAAATCACAGGGAGAAAATATCTTCACCTGTATGGGACAAGATGGTGCAGGATGGGACAGCCCAGACACTGAGAGCACGGAGCGACAGGGAATGACAGACACCTGGGAATGTCCCCCATGCAGGGACCTCAGCCAAGGGGACTGAATCCAGGATGCTCCTGGGAGTGGGACCTGGGCTGGGCTGAGTCCCAACCATGCCCAGGAACAGTCTGGGAGAGACCTCACTGCTCCAGGGCAGAACGTTCTGATAGATGTAAGAAACTCATCCCTCCAATAGATCCTTGCAGGGGGGATCCCAGTGCTCCTGAATTCCCACTCCAGAGGTGAAGAGTGGCTGGGGCAGTGGGGTGAGGGACACTGCTGGGGGACTGTGAATCTGTTTCTGGGCTGCTCAGAAGAAATGAGAAATCCACTCTATTTCTAAAAACTGTATGTGTGTGTGATTTTGACATGCTGGCATGGCAGTGTCTATTGGGCCTGATTTCTCTTCCCTCTCCCACTCCCAAAGCCATCCCTGGGACAGCTCAGGGGGTTGGACACTGCCCACTCCTGGGCTTTCTGGCAGAAGCAGAAGAGGCTCCATTGCTCCGGGCTTTGCCTTCCCAAAACTCCTCCTCTGTGAGAGGAAACCATTGAATTTGCTTTTCCTCCTGCCCAGTTCGAACAGGGATTTTCTGGAAGCCAAACAAAGGCAATGGAGATTGTCTGGGAAGATAAAGAAGGAACAGTCTGAACAAGCAGGAAGCTGAGGGGGGAATGAGACTGAAACGTGGCAAGTAAACAAAGTCATTTTGTGCCTTGCAGAGAAAGAGGAAGAGCTGGAGGGGCTGTGAGGTCCTTGGACATGGACAGTGCTTTGGGAACTCTGGAGGCTCCCAGCAAGATCTGGGAGAAGAAGTTCTAATCCAAAACCTCCAATTTTTGTTCCTCCTACCAGCCAGGCAGGGCTGAAATCCAATGACAGGAAATCCCTGCAGCCCTTTCACAGAGGGAGAAGCAAGACCTGCAGAGGCTTTGCCCCAGGTCCTTGTGAAGAAAGGTCCTGAACCTTGGCCAGATGGGACCCTCCCTTAGGACCTCCTGCCCTGCACTGAGCAGCTGAGCTGCAGGAAGGAACAAGATTTCATCTCTTCCTACCCTAAAGCTCTGACTGATGGCTGAGAGCAGCCCATGGGCAGCAGAAGAGACAAAGAGCAGCTCTGGGTGCAAGGAGAACATCAGCAGGGACCACACCATCCTGGTAAGCCCAGTGCCCATGGCCACCAGCCCTGCATGGACCCATCCTTCAGCATGGAGCTGGGGCTGGAACCTGGGCTGTGCTGTCCTCACACACCTGAAAATGCTCCTGGGGATGCTGATCCATCTGTGGAACAGAGGGGTCATGGAAGTTTGTCCCTATCCTTCGGCAGTGAAAATCCCAGATGAAAGTAGAAGACAAGAGGATGATCCATCTGGTGCAGAGCTCACTTCCCTCACTTGATGATGGCACAGATGGTGACTCAGGGCAGGGGTAAACCAGCCCCAAGCAAGGCTCAGTAGGTGGCATAAACTGATGGAGAATGTGGGAGTAAATGAAGACACAGCACTGGCTTACCCACTCTTTTGTTTTCTCTGTGGCATTTTGTTCCTTCCTATGTCTCAGATCAAAAATGCCGGATAAAAAAATGATCTTTCTATGTTTGGAAAAATGAATGGACTGTCACTGCTCTCTGCTCATGCTTGCTCAGAGCTGTTCTGCTTCCAAAGCAGCCATGTGTTGTTTGAATTCACCAGGGATAAAGTGTTTGGCCAAGTCAGTGATTTCTGCCCTGCAATTCTGCAGTGATGGAGGCCATTGGGCACATTCCTCCCAGACCTGGATTTCTGCTTTTTGAGCACTTCCCTCCCAGTACAGTTGTATTTTTTTGGCCTTTCCCCTCTCTTTCCTCTTGGCTTCCTTCTCACCAGCAGCAGAACCATAATATGAGGAGCTTCTGGAGCTGCTGTGCTGGATCCCTGCTCTGCCAGCTCCTCTCAACCCCCCTGACCCTGCTGCTCTCTGTGCTTTGCTTTGTTTCCCCCCCTGCCATGGGGCTCTGTGTGACCAGGGCTCTGAGTGCTCTCCAGAAGGTGATGCTCAAGAACAAGGACTCTAAAGAGCAGAAACTATTCCTCAGCTCCAAGGGCTGTGTGATTTCTGGCACAGCAGCCTTGATTCTCAATTGTTTCCTTAAGAGAGGTTTCATTTGGGAAGGTGATTTATGCTTTCAGAAAGGAAAGCAAAGAACACAGCAGGAGGCTGCCAAGTGGGGCAGAGGCAGAGATGCCTCCCCATCACCCAGCCAGCTGTTTGCTGAGCTGAAATAAACTCCCAGGGGTTGTGCACAAGCACACACACACCCCGAGACATTCACAGGGCTTAGAGCTCACCTGTTCACCATGGGGCAAAAAGCTGCCTGGCTATGTAAGTCTCACCAGGGCAGGTACTGAACAGGCTTTTTGAGAAGCACTGACACTTACAGCACTTACTCCTCAAGTTCTGGTCCATGTCCAGGCTCACAGTGTTGGAAATGAACATCAGTGTCAGGAGATGGAAAGTTATGTTTATGGGAAGAAAAAAAAACTCTGCTGGTGCAGAAACGGAGAAACTCTGTTACCCCCCAAAAAGAGTGTGGTGAGTGACTGGCTCTTTGGGAATCTGATGCTTCAGGCAGACACTGAGAGCATCAGCCCAGGTTCAGTCAAACCAAACGTTTGGGTCCCCATCCCATCCCAGTTCAGGGTATGAGCTGAGCAGGGGTGCTGGCACAGGGAGGGTCTGGGTGCTGCTGACTCCCCCAAACAGCCAGGAAACCTCAGCTTGGAACAGAGCTGGTCTATGAGCATTTGTGGGAAAAATGAGACAGGAGCTGCTCTCAGATATTTCTTATGGTAAATAAGAGGATGGGCACTGAGGGGCTGTTCCACTCCCTAGAAATTTCCCTGTGTCTCCAGAAGTGACACTGCTGCCCATTCCAGATTTACCTCCCTGGATGCTGTTCCTCTCCAGCCCAGAGCTGTTCCTCTCCAACCCTTCTCCTGGCACCTGCAGCAGCAGCAGGAGCTCAGCTCTGCTCTCCTGTGCTCTGCTGGATGCTGGAGCAGAGGCACTGCAGTTCCAGGTCTCTGGCTGCCCTGATGCCAGGGGGATGGGCTGTGTTCTACCTCAAGCAGCAGGAACTGCAGACATTACTGGTCTGGGAAACTTTCCCTTCTCCACTCCTGTCTGGTCATTATTTGAAGCTTACTACAGTGATTTGCCTCAATAATATATCACAGAAATGAGTTCCACTGGTTAATTATACATTGTACAAAAGCAGGGATGTAATTCTCACCCCAGGGCAGGATTTCATATCCATTCCTTCCTTTCCTTTCAATTGCTGGAGCGTGCCTTTAGCAATCTCAAAACTCATTTAACCACATGGATTAAACCCCCATGCTGTGACAGAGGAGACAGATGACAGAACCCCCCCAGGTCATACACGTGTACACCCCCCCCTCCCCAGCAGAAATGTGCTCTAAGCCATCGATCAGATTGGAGCTGTCATTTGTCCTTGCAAAAAGCTCATCCCCCTCCGTGCCTGTTCCTGGATCCTGCTCTTTGTGAAGGGCTCTGCTAAGTCTTCTTGCAGGCACCATTTCTTCCCAGGCATTTTTAAGGACAGGGAAAAGCCACTCCCAGCAGCTGGTTTGGGGTTTCTGAGGCTGGAATAACATCCACTGGGAGGAGGATGGGAAACATTAGGGGTTGCCCAGCCTGGGATGGCACCAGAGATGGAGAGGGGATGGGTCATGTTCAGTGACCTGAGAGAAAGAAGGAGCAGGAACCAGAGACAGATGCTCGACAAAAAGGATGCAGAGAAGTTGGAGAGAGCCCAGAGAGGAGCCATGAGGATGATCAGAGGAGTGGAGCAGCTGGGATAAGAGGAGAGGCTGACAAAAACTGGGTCTGGAAGGGAAGGCTTGGAAAGTTTTGGGTCTCAGCCAATGGCACCCTGGGCTGGCTCAGGAATAGTGTGTCCAGGTGTCACCTCTGCCTTCAGCTTCCCAGCTCTGGTCCTTGTGCCCCATATGCACCCCAGCCTGGTGGTGAGGAAATCCACTGAGCAGATGGAGAAGGGGACACTCCCAAGCCAGGGAATCTGCCTCTCACACACCTGAACCCCAGGCAGATCCCTGTTTGGCTGTGAGCTTCTTTCTGGTGGGGCACAAATATCTCAGTGTATGGTAGAGCCTGACCAAATGAACAGGAGCATGCAGATCCCTCTGGAAACATTTAGGATTCTTGCTGGACAACATGCAGATGTTCCCAGCAACCTGAAACACTTCACTCAATCTGTATTTTTCAGCCCTCCATCCTCCTGTCCCCCCTCCCATCTCCCAGCCCCCTCTCCAGCTCCCTCACTCCCAGGATTTGACTGATGCTCTCACTCCCAGCAGGGATTTTGCAGCCTGACTGGAAAGCATCACACCAAGTCGTGTCACTAAGTACAGATTAGCTGAAACAAGACCAGTTGGGGTCCTCATTTAGGTTTTAATTAAAGCAAAAGTACCATTAACTTTCATGGAAGCTACTTGATCAAGCCCTGCAGATAAATGAAGAGGAGCTGAGTGAAGATTTGCCCAGCAATTAAGGAAACCTGGCTGTAAGCACCATGCCAGGATGCCTTGGATGAGATTTCTTTTTTTGGGAAACTTTCTAAAAGTCATCTCCTGAAGCTGTTCACCCTCCTTGGTGACAAGGACAGCTCTGCAAAGGCCCCTGTGGTGTGCAGTGGGCTTTTTGCCAGTTGCTACACACCTTGCAAAGGTGTCTTTTTCCTAAAGCAAGGAAAGCTGCACCAGGGGTGGGATTGCTTCCCAGGGCCTGCCCATGCTGAGAAGGGACCTGGGCTCCCCAGCTCACAGTGCTCAGGCAGGAAAATTTCTCCCAGTATCTGCAGGCACAGATGATAGAAATGTCTGCCTGGGGCATTCTTCAGCTTCGGATGAACACTTCAGACAAAAATGAGAGTAAACATTGCCAGTCTGAGGATGTCTGCAGAGGCTGGGGATCCCTGGGATTCCCAGCACACCAACAAGCAGCATCCTGGGCATTGCAGGAAAGGGGGTTTGGGAAGGGTGGGGTTTTGGGGACCCTTTTAGGGGGTGTCTGTACTGGAGGTTCTAAGAGGCAGAGAGGAAGGTCAATACTGAACCAAAGATGCCAGAGAAGGTGAGGTGTGAAGCCATGATTGGCTTCCCAGAGTTTACAAATGTGGAACAAGGATTCCTGGCTTTGCAGGGCTGGGGTGGTTCCCAGGAACTCAGCTTGGAGGTAGCTGCTGGGAGGGAATGCTGAGGTGATGGATTCCCACAAAAGCTGCCTTCACCAGGCCACTTACAGACATTTTTGGTTCCCAGGGGTACAGCTGATAGAAATGTGGTTTTCACTGGGGCAACATCAGAGGGCAGCCTGGAAATGGTTTGGATTTGGCCTGAAATCAAGGAAGATGACACACGATGTGTTTTTCTTTACACTAAACATCAGCTCTGCATTCCCCTTAGTCACACCTCAGGCATCCTTTTATTTCCCAGAGCACATCCAGCTAGTGACCTGCTCTTTAATCACACAGCAAATGTCATACAAACACTGCCCATGCAGTACCCAGGGCAGGTTCTAGCAGGTTACCTGGTAATTATCTTTCAAATCACTGAGTAATTCAGAGATGAATTAGTGGGTAATTTGCTGCCTGTAGATAGCATGACCAGCACCCAGGGTGGAAGACCCAGTCTGTTCTTGTCTCCCAGGTGGAGCCAGGCACCTCTCAGAGATGGCACACATCTAAAAGAAACACAGCTGACAAATGAACCTCCCCTCCCGCCCAGCAGCTTCCAGCTCGTGACTTGCTTGTGGATTCCTAACAGTGATAATAATAACAATAATAATAATATAATTGTCATATATAATTATAATAGCAACATCAATAAAAATAATAATAATTACAACAACAATAATAGTGTCATGCTTCGACTTTTTTTAAAACCTTCTCTCAGCCATTTTTCTCCATGGGAATGGAATTTAGCTGGATCCCAGCCCTATGGGATGGAAATGTTGCCTCTGTAGAAAAGTGCTTTCTTTTACTTGGAGTGACACACTCATCAGGACTTTCAAGCTAGGTCAAACCCAACCATTTGCTCCTTGCCTGCTCCCCCCCAAACAGCCTGAGAGGAATCAGAGCCAGGCAGACACACACCAGCTCTGACCCTTCCCACTTCACTGCAGGGGAGGAGGCACCTCCCAACCTGTTCCCTCTGCTCTCTCCCTTGGCACTCACTTTAACTTCTAACACCCCTTGTGTAAATACAGGAGGGGTTTCATTTGCTCAGAAGGGAGGGTATTAATTAGCTCATCTTAATCATAGTATCACAGACTTGTTTTGAATTGGAAGGGACCTTTGAGCAGGGACATTTTCCACCAGAGCCCCATCCAACCTGACCCTGAATGCTGCCAGGGATGGGGCATCTTCCACCTCTCTGGGCAACCTGGGCCAGGGTCTCACCAATTTATTTCTTATATCTAGTCTGAATCCCCCTCTTTTAGTTTAAAACCATCACCCCTCGTCCTATCACCACAGGCCCTGCTAAAAAGCTTTTCCCTTCATGAAAGTATCAGCACGCATTGGACTGATGGGGAGAGGTCCCCTGGCTCCAGAGTGCCATCACCCAGAGAACACCTCAGACTGGCAGGACCAAAGGGTCTCTGGGCTGCTCCAGGCTCTTGTGATGCTCATGGGGAGCACAAACCAGGCTGGGGTCTGTTCCCACTTGAAGGTGACCCAGATGCAGTGACCTGGGATTCTCTGTGATGGAACTGATTAAGCAGGAAGGTGGAATTATGTTGCACTTGAAGAAACCAAATTGAAATCGAGCTGATGCCTTCCCAGTATTCCCCCCAGGGTCCTGCAGTCCTGGGACAGACCAGTGCTTCAGGGAGGTTTGTGCTGTGCCCAAAAACCTGCCTGGAGCAGCTTCCAGGGCTGGGTGATGTGGGGAAAAAGGCAAACCCACAGCCAACTGTGACTGATGAGCAATCATCTCCCAGCTTCCCTCCTCAGGATTGCTGACACATCAAACACCCTCATGGAGCTCCAGAGACTCTTCACAACCAGAGAGAAGCTGAACAACTTCAGCAAAATGTCAGCTACCTGCTGCACACCAGGCTTCAAACTTTCAGATGTGCTGTTCACCTAAAATTCCACCAATAATGTCATTCTCAGAGCCACCAAACAGTTTGTTTGCTAACAGAATGCTGTCCTGCAGCTCTTGTCCTGCCAGGGAAGCAGGTAGCAGCCAGATGGGTTTTTCTACAGCATTTGGTGTTTTCTGGATAACTCTGGATATACCTGGGTTATATCCTCCCTGGTGAGTGGTCCCAGGCTTTGGATGTTCTGCCTCCAGCTGTGGTTCCTCTGTCCCCTCAATGACCATTTGCTATTTCTGTTTCATGGGGTGAGAGCTGGGATGATCAATGCTGGATGGAAGGATGAGGACAGATCACTGAGCAGCACTGCAGTGTTTTCTGGCTCGTGGTCCAGCAGTTTTTAATAGACTGTCACCATTGATCTGTTCCTCCCTGCTGTACGCTAAGCTGTCTGAATACCAATACTTCTGTCAATCACCATTTGGTCTATTGAAGTCACCACCAGAGTTTTTCTCTGAGATTTCCACTCCAGCTGAGTGAAGTTGATTGACTTCATTACTTAATTTGGGGTTTTCTTGCAGAAGAGCTAAACCAGATACTCATTCAGGACTATTAAAAAAAAATAAATAAATAGAGTAGCATGGTTAGGGGAAGTGGATCTGTCCTGCTAAAGCCATTTGTGTTCAAGAAACCCACCAGGAAGCAAGCTGCCATCCTGGAGTTTAAAGATTTGGAAGAGGACATTAGAGCAATTCAGTTCTGATGATGATTTGGGGAGGAGAGGGGAAACATCTCCCTGTAGCAAGACAAACCTCTCTTAGGGCACGGTGCTCCAAGGTCCAACAGGTCCAACAGCAGAAATTCACAAAGAGTCTGTTGCCCACAGGACTGGTTAACCTGGCTCGGGGCTACTGCTCCAGATTCCACTAATCTCTCTCCTGGCTTGCTCAGGAATGAGCTGAGCTTGTGTCTCAGGCCTCACCTTTTATTTGCCCCCTAATCCTGCTCATGTGCAGTAGGGGCCCACCCTAATGAGGCACAGGTGGGCTTAACACAAGCTCATGCCCACTACCTGGTAATTAGTGGCACCTGGTTGCCTCATTTCACTACATCTCCCTTCCCCCCTTGGAACCCATTCCTACTGCCCACCTTTCAAGGAATAAAATAACTGCTTTGAATTTAGACAAAGTTCACCTGGTTTGCCTCCTGCTCTGTGAGCTTTCTGGAGTGTAATTCTCCACACTGACCTCTCCATAACTTCTGGGATGCTGAAATTCTGCCCTGAGGCACGTGGGGAGCAGAGCTCTACTGGAGCTGGATCATCCTCTGCTCTGCATGAACCTGCCAGGCAGGGATCTCCTTCTTTACACTGGGCTTTTCTTTGCTTTGTGTCAGGTTTAGCTTGAATATAAAATCACAGCAAACAGGGCAGTCAGGAAGGTGCTGCTGTCCAATCCAGAGGGATTGTCTCATCCAGATAAGCTGGAATATATTATTAAAAGAGCTAAATTGCTTTCTGCTGGAATGTGCCTGTACCATAGGTACTTTCATTCATGAATGAATTGCCAAGACCAAGTAGAGAGTAATTTTCTGTTGGAGAGCAGAAAGTTCCTTCTGCACTTGTGAGACAAAGACCTTGAAGGGTTTCAGAATCCCCCGGGCTCTGGAGCAGAGCCTGGGGCAGAGCCCTTTGCTCCATCCCTTCCCTCCCTCTTGCTCTGGTGGAGAATTGAGATGTCAGCAGCAGTCACATGGAGAAATGAAAAATTTTTCTGTCCCAGCTGAGGGCAAAACTCTCCTGTGACAATGAAATAAAATCAGTGGTGGATGCTGCTGCCCCACTGGGTTTTTAAGCCAAAATCTCCCCTGCTTGCACAGAGTGCTCAGGAAACAGCATTGAAAGAGTCTTAGTTATGGGAGGTGAAGTTCAAAAATAATGTTGAGATGCTAACCCAACATTTTTTCTCATTCAAGGGAAAATAATTCTGTTCACTGTCCTTTGGACTTTTTTTTTAAATTATTTTTTTTCAGATTTGTGCATTTTTTATATGCTTCTCTGAGAACCAAGCAGTAGCAGAACAAACTCCTTGGTGTTCCATGCCCAGCCTCCACATCACACACTGTACCTTTGGCAGGATGAGTAATGGGTTACTCCCTGGTGCAATGCTGCTCTTGCATGGCAAGCTCCTGTTAGTTCTTTATATTTATTCTATCTTATCTTTCTCACATTTCATCACTTTCTTGTTATGTTTGCTCAGTTAAGTCATTAAAACCACTTTGTTTTTTTCTCTTTCCATGTTTAGCCTTAGGAAATCAGCTAAGCCTATGTAATTGATTTAGCATTTGATTTCCCTAAAGCACCCTCTCTCCTACCCTGTCTGTGGTCCTGAGACATTTCCATTTCTGGGTGGATTGGTTGGTGTGAGAAGGAAGCTCTGAGCCAGCTCCCAGCTTTGGGAGGTGCTGGGGAACCCTTCTCCCCCCACAGCTGCAGTTTCATTGCTGTTTTCAGTGCCTGGGTCAGTGCTGCATGGGGAAAACAGGGCAGCAAAAGAGAGGATCTTGTAAGCAATTTCTGGTTTGCCACGTTTCAGTGGCAAAGAAACAAAAAGAAGAAGAGAAAGAAGAGAAGAGAAGAGAAGAGAAGAGAAGAGAAGAGAAGAGAAGAGAAGAGAAGAGAAGAGAAGAGAAGAGAAGAGAAGAGAAGAGAAGAGAAGAGAAGAGAAGAGAAGAGAAGAGAAGAGAAGTGACCCCAAACCAAAAAAAAGTAGAATAGAAGACCAGACCCATCCAAGCCATTTGTCCTTGTCTCATTCCTCAGACACAGAGACTTTAGCACAGTTTCAACACTCCAAGCCCTCTCATGTGAGATCTCCAGGCTCACCAGACCTTCCCAGCTCCTCTGAGTCCTTTTTCCTCCAGGATGTCAAACTGCATCATCCTTTTTTGGGAGCCACTCAAGCTCTGGTTTAATTGAGGTGGTCCCACAAATCCTCCCCACCTCTGCACTGCCCCAGCTCCCAGGAACCTCCTTGTAACCTCATCATCCATTTGTACTCATCTCCTCGTGTCACTATGGCCCTTAATTTCAGACACCTTGCAAACCTTCCTCATCTCTCACTCCCTGGTGTATCAGTCTTTGCTCTGCTGCATGAGAGGATTCAAGTTTTTGGTCCTCACTTCTGGAGACAGCCCTGAAGATGTATTTTGGGAGCAGCTTGGCTACCTCAGAGGTCAGTTCTCAGGCTGACAGAGCTTCATTTGTCTTACCCAGCCCAACCATATTAAAGCAAAAGGAAGAGCCCTGTATCCTGAGACATCCCCTGGGCAGAGCACTCTGCATCACCCTGGGTGCAGCAGGGGATGGGCTGAAACCCCCCCTGTCCCTTCCCCTCACCTCCATGAGCTCTGAGACATCCCACAGCTTCCCCGTTCCCTATCCCAACACCTTCTGTGCCTCCTCAGACAAAGGGTCTTTGTTGAAAACAGATTTAAATGGATTTTAAAGCCGATGACATGAAAAAAAACCCCAACCCAGCAACAACCAAACAAAAGAAATCCCAGCTGAGCCCATTACACATTATAGAGTTAAATAAGAGGGATTTTACACAGCCTGTAATTGGGTTTCAAATCATGGTTCTAAACAGCTGCTGATCTCTAGAAAGCTGCAGGAGGAGCGTGGCTCAGCACAGAACTGCTTGCACACCCCGAGCAGAGCTCCCACATGCCATCAATGGGCACATTTACAACCCAGATTTTATATCTGCAGCAAGAATTTGCTGACTGCTAATCTCTGCTGATTAGGAATGTTTTCACAAAGCCACCACAGAAGGTTTGCTAGTCGTGTCTAGAGAGCACCAGACTTTGGCCAAGCAAAGTCCTTTATCCAAAAATATATTTGTCTAAAAAGTGCAGTTATTATTCTTAGTAGTCCCAGGTATGGATGCCCAGACTTCTTGTTAAGTGCAAGTTGTTTTACAGATAAGAAAGCTAAAGGGTACAAGATAGGCCAGGCTTGTCAGGACAGATAATATCTTCAATTAGACCAAAAACAGCACAAGAAAATTCAAACTTGCAGACACGGAAGCAGACATGAAGGAAGCCCATGTGTCCAATAGCTGGCAACTGATTTTCTGCCTTTTTATCACAGGAAAGATACCACATCTCCCAAAAAACCTGGCTTTGTTTGATTCCCATTAAAAGTGGCTTAAGCCAGAGAGGAACAAAGCTGACTTGTTCCACAGTGAATGCATCCACAGTGTGGGTTGCTGGCTCTTTGCTGAGTCAGGTAGCAGTGTTTAACAGCCACTACTTTTATCAATACCAAAGCCAAATCCCTTGGGCTGGAATTATTTCAACTTTCGTCTTCATGTTTGACTGTACTGGAGAGCCATAACCAAATGATCCATTTTCCAGGATAGGGATCCCTCTGAACCTCTGGGTAAGCAGATTTGACTTTAATATATTGCAGGGAAATAGGATTTCTGTCAGAGGAAAGGGAACACTTCTGGCAGTGTTGAGATCTGGCACCCTTCTTCAGAGAACATCATTTTACTCCCAATAATCATCAAGTAGTTATTAGTAACAAATGATTTCCTAGAAGTCAGGAACAAGTAGCAAATGTCAGTCAATATTCCAGCAAGCTGAATTATTTGGCTACAGAGCTCAGAAGAACCTATCAAGCAGGATCCAGTTTCTCATAATTACAAAGGATGATCAAACCTCTCTGTTCTAACAGATGCAGATGGAACAGATTGTTCCTTCAAACTTCTGCCGTGCCAGGACAACTGGAGTTTCACTCTGCAAGACTTCCACTTCCATCCAATTATAGCAGACATAAACTTCATTTTCAGAGTACAACAGGCAGCTGGGATTTTCTGAAGGGTTCTATTTGCTAAATGGTGACAGCTACCAACAAAATACTGAGGTGAGCAAAATAAAGAGCAAAATGAATCAGGAGGAGTGGGTGCTGATTTGTGCCTCATTCCTCAGTATAGGAACAGTTCATTAACAGAAGTCCAGCTGCCAGGTCCAGCACCAGACACATGAAGCTGCACAGAGAAATTGTCCTGCACATCCCATTCCCTTCACCATCTCCAACATCAGGACCAGAGCAGAGCTCCTGCCTGGGATTTTCAAAAGTAGGAGGCCACCAGTGGTAAAAAACTGTTTAGTCACTAGAAAAAGCAGAAAATTGGCAGCGTTGGATTAACTGTAGGAATTTAACACGTGCCATATGCAACTTTTTCAACATCCCACCACCCTGTGGAAGCTCCAGCCTGAGCTGGGCACCCCCTCAGTGGGCAAGGGACACACAGGGACTGTCCCACTGAGCCTGATGCTGGGAACTGGTGTGCATACCAATCCCAGGCACAGTCCCAAGGGAATTCAGGTGCCTGTCACCACACAGACTCCATCATCCTGCCTGAACAACATGGTTTGGGTCCATCTTGATGAAAAGTGGATTAACATCTTTCCTGTATCTCACCTCCCAGATAGGGTCTGAACTCCTGAACTCAGGAAAGTGTCTGAGGCAACTGCCCAGCAAAATACTCAGATGCTCATGGATGCAGAGGTTGGTACCCAGTTCTCTCCAGGTCCACAAGTCCACAAGTCACTAATTATTTGGTGCTAAGGAACATTTGGATGCTGAGGTCCACAAGTCACTAATAAGCAGATGTGTCTGCACTTGTCCATCTGTGTTCAGCTCTGCAGCCAGGTGGGGGATGGTTATTTGGTGAGGTCCTTAAACAACATTTTGTATCTGTTTCCTTAGCAAAATAAATTTTTTTTTTTTTTAATGATGCTGTAAGCTAAATGTAATGCACACACTGAAAACAACATTCAGCCTGTTCTTCAGAGTGAACGTCAGAAAACAGGGAATTTTATCTATAGGCAGAACTCCCTTTGGAAAGGGATTTTGAAGTGTTTTTTTCCCTTCCCTGTGGGAGCTCAGGCAGCAGACTCCAGTTCCTTCTCTCCTGATGGTAACTGTGTCTCTTCCAGCAACGCTGGCATCAGATTTTCAAATACCAGTTGGCTGTGCCATCTGAAATCATCTCACATTTGAATACATTGGTATTTTTAGTTACTTATTCACATCCGTGGCATCTAAAATGATGCTGGGACCTGCTCAGAGCCTTACCCATGGAGCTGCACACAGCCCAGCAGGGAACTGCTCAGTCCAGCACCTCCTCCTGTACCTGCTGCTGGCAGGGACAACATGGGAAGCATCCAAGTCCAGAAGAGGTTCAGCTGCCTTGATGCTCTGAAATAAGAAAAGGGAACCACCTCATGGTGCTAGAAGCTTTAATTTAATAATCCTCTGGAAACAAAGACTAAGATGAAAAGGGGAAGATATTTTGGTTTATTTTAACTATTTTCTTCAAGGGGAAGCACAGGACTCGTGGCCGATGCATGAAATGTGACAGGAATGTAATGGATCTGCCCATCTTGATTCAACACCAGGGAGGACAGGCAGAGGTCTCCTGACCTCATAGGTGTTTTCCATCTCTCATTTCTCTGACTCCATGATAGGATGAGACAGGAGGCATTAAAAAGACATCTGAAGGGAAAAAGCTTTCCCATTACATCAATAAAAAATACTGGGCCCAGCGGGAGGAGGCTGTCAAAGATGCCCAGCCTGAAAGCCTGGATAAAACCTGTCTCCTGAGCTCTGATATTCCCCTCCCTGCCACGTGTAAAGCTGCAGAAGCTGACAGCCCAGGCAGCAATCAGAGCCCTTGCTTGTGAAAGCAGGGGCTGCCTTGCTGTCAGCTCCAAGAGTTCCCAGGGAGCTTTCTGAACACTTCCCATTCAAATAAAAAGAGCCAACATGTCACAGAATCTGCAAAATTGGAAGGGACCCATCAGGATCACCAAGTCCAACTCCTGTCCCTGTGTAGGGCACCCCCAGGATCACCCCCTGTGCCTGGGAGCATCATCCAAAGGCTTCTTGAGCTCAGGCTGTGACCACTGCCCTGTTCCACTGCTCAGCTGTCCTCAGGGTGTAAAACTTTTTCCTGATATCTAACCTAAACTTCCCCAGCACATCTTCCAACCATTCCCTCGGGTCCTATCAGCAGCTGCCACGGAGAAGAGGTCAGTGCCTGCTGCTCCTCCTTCCCCAGGGAGGAATCAGGAACCTGCCACCAGACCAAGTTCCTTCAGCCACTCCTCATGTGGCTTTCCCTCTGAACCCTTCACCAGCCTCATTGCCTCCTCTGGACACTCCAGGAGCTCCATGTCCTCTCTGCACTGGGACACCCCAAGCTGCTCAAGCCATCCTGATGCTGTTCTCAGCAACTTCCAGCCTGGCAAATGAGCAACAGCCCTGGTGCCTTTTCCTCTGCTTTCCATGACA
This sequence comes from Heliangelus exortis, assembly GCF_036169615.1. Classification (NCBI taxonomy): domain Eukaryota; kingdom Metazoa; phylum Chordata; class Aves; order Apodiformes; family Trochilidae; genus Heliangelus; species Heliangelus exortis. The sequence goes on along the minus strand of NC_092445.1, from coordinate 650,098 downwards.
TGGTCTTTTCTCCTCAATGGTTTCCATCTTTCAAATGATTCTCTGCTTGACTCAGCCCTATCCCACCCTCATGACCCTGATCATCCCTTGTTCTTAGAACAAAAAATAAAGGAAGAAACTGCAGGAATTGCCTCTCTTGCTGGCACTGCCTGCTGAACAGGAATCCCCTCCATTTCCAAAACCCCCCCCGCATCTCACCATAGGGCATAGCCCTCCATCCCTACTCCCTTTCTACCGGGAAGTTCGGGAATGCCGAAGCCCTGCGGTTCCATCAGAGGGCAGTGTCGTCTGGAAGCAAATCATCCACTGAGAAGTGTTGGGATGTCTGGGAAGCCCGGGCTGCTGGGGATATGTCCCAGAGACTTCCCTAAGGATGAAGTCAGTCCTTGTTCTGCAGACACCGAGGATTCACTGGAGATGAGATCCTGTCTATGATTTTTTGAAGTCTGGAATGGAGCTAGAAATCCCATTGGAACACTGGTGAAGAAAGGAAAGGAAAGAAATGAGGTGTCTCCTGACTTCTGTGGGATGCTTTTGTCCAGAGAAGGTTCTGAAGCCCTCTGCTTGAAGTCTCTTTGAAAATCCTGCCTGGTGCTGAGCTGCTTGGATTTGTACTGCTGGAGTTTAATCAGAGGTGACCCTGCTCATTACACCTCTCCCCAGAGCTGACTGAGGTTCCCAGCACATCATCCCCTCCTCAGCAGAGCCCTCCCTGTGCTCTCTGCTGGAGCTGGAGGAAAATCCAGGCCATGCACCCTGGGAGAATTTCATCCCTGAGTCCCACTGAGACAGAAAATCCCACCCTGTCTGGATACCTTCTGGTATCAGATTCACTGTCTGAAAAAAGGAACATTGCTTTCCCCTCCCACCTTAAGAAAATCCTTGAGGGCTGGAGGCAGTGGCACAGGGGGGCTTGGGCACAGATGGGTGCTTCCCAATCAGGCATCCACAGACTTTCCATGGGGATCCCTCTGACCACGTCCCATCCAGCCTGGTTATGGGAAGTATTTGCCTCATTTTTTAAGAGGCCCAGAAGGCACCAGCACTAATGGAAAAACCAAGCAAGGAGGAGGGCAGGGAGGGGCAGGCAGATGGTCATCTCCCCAGCAGTGAGCCCTTTATTTGTCAAACTGCTATGAGATCATTCTAGGAAAAATAATATCAACAAAACAGGCAACAACCTCATTTCTTCACTGCTCCTGAACTTGTTTCCAGTGGATGGCTCCCTTTTTTTTTTTTTTTTTTTTTTTTTTTCAGATACTTTACACACCACAAGTTCACTTGACCTCCAGGTCTTTGGAGTCTCTTTCATACAGGACCATTCCTCTGCTCTGTGATTCTGCTGCCCCTGTGGCCCCTGAGCTCTGGTAGGGATGGCGTCTGCCAAGGGTGGACAGGATTTGCTCCTTGTGCCAAGGTACTCACACAAGCATACACTGATTTTTGTCAGATTATACTGAATCAGTTGCCCAACAATCCTGGAGAGATCCCAAGGCTACTCAGGTCCCATGACACAAGTCTTTAAAACAGCAACCAAGATCAGTTGTTTCAAATCAACACTGCTGGGACAGCTTTTCAAAAGATTTTCTAGAGATTGTTTTTTAAGTAACCATGAGGTGCTACCTGCCAGCAAACCCCAGAACTTGGTCTTTTTAAGACTGGTCAGGGTGGTGACACATCAGAGCAGATAGATGACTGGGCAGCTCAAACTTCCAGTGGCTGGAAGCAAAAAATCAAAGCTAGAAAACATTGGAAATGTGTGGACAGTAAGGCTTATCAATCATTGTCAGAAATCCCTACCTTTTACACCAAAAAAAATGGCTGACCATCCAATACAAAGGACTGCAGCCTGTCACAGGGGATCCCAGCTCTTCCGCAGGAATATTTTGTATGAAAACCTCCTCATCTTGGTTTGAAGTTTAGTAATAGGTTCCCAGCACATTGCCCACAAGATCCTCTGCTGTTACTCATAACCACAGGATTAGGAACACACCAAAATTTCCACCACTGAAAACCCAGATTGGCAGCAAAAGGCAAAGCTGGGGCCACAGCACGGTGCTTGCTCATTCCTGTAACCCAGGGGCTGGAGAAGACCCCAGTCTCTTGCATTAAAGGCCAGCAGCTGGGCACATCACCATAACCACAAAAATTGGGGCAGCACAGCAGCCTCAGGCAGCTTATGAGCTCTTCAGGACTTGAGGGAAGGATCTGGGAGCTCTAAGCCATCGTGAGCCCCCTTGGCCAGCTACGGAAGGACCACAAAACTTTTTTGTGTTTTCTCACGGTTGCCGAAGGAGAGAGCCTGGAGCTGAAGTTAACATCATTGCTGAGCTCAGCTGTTGTTTTAAAGCTGTGGATCTCTTGTCCCTCTGCTTTCTCGTGGGGTCTGAGCTTCAGTTCACCTTTCTCCCTGGTGACACTGCTCCCCAGAGGCACTGCAGAGGCAGGGACTCGATGGCTCTCACCTCGCTCAGGTGCATTTCATGCCCCGCTCCTGAGGGCTCTGTGCCATCATCCCTCATGAAGCTGGGTGACTTCATCATACCTTCTCCCTGAACTAATGCTACTGCACCCTCCCTCCTGGCTACCCAGGCAGCATACCTGGGGAACAGAGCTGCTGCCAGCAGCCTCCCGGGCACAATTATCGACTGCGGGAGATGCGGATCGGGGCCACTCGGTGCTGCTGGGGGAACACGTGTGCTCCTCATGCCACTGCTTGTCCCTCTCTAACTGATGGGCAGCAGGCCTGGAGATCCCAACCCTGCTCCCTAAGGAGTTATTCTTGCTGGAAAGGCTCTCTCCAGGACTCAGATCTTGAGCAGCTCAACAAAAGGTGTCTCAAGAAGCAGATCTGCTCTGAGAGGAACCCATCCTGCCCTGGGCAGCATCCCCCAAGTGTCTCCTCACCTGGTAGGAAGTGCCAAAGTTCCCGAGACATCTCGTATAAACATTAGAAGGGTTGAACCAAATGATCCTTGAGGTCCCTTCCAACCTGACATTCTAGGATTCTCTCTCCTTTCTGGCTGCAGCAGGAGGGAGGATCTGTATCTCTGGGAAGTGGGGTCTCCAAATGGGATCAAGAAAGCTGGGCTAGAAGGTCTGGAGCTCTTAACAACTGAAGAAAAAAACTTTCAGAAAAATAAGAATGAGCAGGGACAGTTTTTCACTGGGTGTGACAGCCTCCTCTGAATGCCCTGGGATGCTTTAGGGGGAGGTAGGCAGTGGATATGACACCCTGCCATGCCTGCAGAGTTAGGTGCCTGCTTCTGACAGTACCAGCTGTAGAAAACAGAGTAATTCTTATTTATATTTTTTTCAGATTACTACAGTGACAATGTGTAAGAGGCCTAAATGCCACCTCTCTTACAAATTTTCCCTATAAAAATATTCCTGTAACACCAAAGAGAAACACTATTCTGCATTGAAAAGAAATCTCTTTCCCCACCCAACCCTCAAACAGGACCATTTTAAAACTGACACATTTTCCTCCCTGTTCCACCCACACACAAGCACTCACACCCACACCCCTGCCTCTTGGTACTCAGCTGTCCAAAAGCATTTAAACAATATAGTAATTAGATAAAGAGAAGAACTGCCCCAAATTTGTCAATAAATGAGAAATTAAATGGGATGCAATTAAAAGAAATGAAATAGAACGAAATAAAATGATTCAGACCTGCACCATGCCCTGCGCTGAGAAGGAGGGGTTGGGGGTCCCTGATTTCCCTGCACCTCCAGCTGTGATGCTGCTGTGCATGCTCACCCAACACATCCTTCTGAGGGGGCTCCAATACTGACACTGCCCATTTCCCCTAAAGAATCTCCTTTTCTCAGGCCTCTGCTCCTCAGCCCCCACACATTCCTTCCTCTCTGGGAGCTGGGCCTTTGGAGCTGCATCCCATTTATTTGTCCTTCCTGTGGCATGACGTTCCCTTCACTGGAATTGCCTCTTACTGGAATCATCTAAACCACATCCATGCAACAATTCATTAAAATTTCTGCTGCCTTCTCATTTGAATTTCTCTTCTTTCAACTTTCAGGCATGATTCCTTTCTTGGAAAGTGATTTCCCCACAGTCTCTCTTGCTAGTGAGGGTATCCATCCTTTGTGATCACATCAATCTTCATCTAGGAGAAGCTGAATAAATGAGCCTCTCCCCAGAAGGAACACATTTGATGCTCAAGTCTTTTTTCCTAGCTCTCATCTCCATGCAGTCCCTCTCCCAGCACCCTTTGGAGCCATGGACACCGGCCCTAGAGGCTCTTGGGCAGAAAACAACCCTATCCCCAAATTTTCCTGTCCATTTCCCCAGTGTGTGGAGTCAAGGCAGAATGACACTGAGAGCTCTGCTATGTCAGTGCACAGAGGATGGTACAATAGCAGCTTTTGCTCTAAGTCTGGGATTATAAACAGGTAGGCACATGACTAGTGCCAAGAGATGCAATTAAAGCCATTCCTCCCACTCTGAGGGGAGCAGGGACCTACCTGGAGGGCTTGTCTTTAAAGGCACCCCTCAAAGATTTATTTCAAACACTGTTCCTTGGAATTCTGCCCCCTCACTGGGGTTTTGGGAGCCCTGCTGGTGCCTCTCTGAAGCTCTGGAGGCACTGGGGGGGCTTTGCTCCCAGGTCACAGTTTGTTCATCCCCTGTGCAGGGCTGATTTATCCCGAATGGGAATGATGCACTTGGAAATGGAAAAACTCCACTTCAGAAGGAGCTGAGTTACCCTTTAGGCTCCACGAGGTCTCTCACTGGCTCCAAGGGGACACACAGAGCCCTCCTCTGCAGAATCCTCTCCTCACAAGAGGGAATTCCATCCCATTTGTCCATCCTGCTCCCACCTGTACACGGATGATGTTCATGGAGTTAACATCTCCCCACTGCACTCCTCTGCTCCATCACTGCAGGAACAACTTCTGTGGTCCCAATATCAGCTCCTTCCTCCTGCAGCACACCTGACACCAGGGGCTGGATGTGTTCCTGCAGTGCAGTGGGAAGAGTGGAAGAGTTTTGGCATTTTCCTCATAAAACACAAAGGGATGGTGCAACCACCAAGGGGGTCAGGAGTTCCTTGGCTTTTTCTGGGACTTTCTCTTGGGTTTATGTGTTCTAGGTCAACATCTGTCCCTGAGCACCTCTTGGCTTATTAGATCAAAAATTGCATCTGAAAAATTTGACATATTTTCTCTAGGGAAAAAAAACCAAAAAAAAAACAAAACCAGACAACCCCCTCACAAACAAACAACAATAAAAACAATAAAAAAAACCCCAAACCCACAGACAATTAATGGAGGAAATTCTCTAACTTGGCTCCCCCATGTGCACGTTGGCTGTCAGTAATCCCAGAATCCTGTAAGTGCCTCTTGATGCAAACCATAAAAGCCCCACACTGATAAAGTAATTCAGGCCCATTTCCTTTAGCACAGATACCTTTCTTGATAAAAAAAAAAAAAAAAAAAAAAAGAAAAAGAAAAAAGGAAAAAGAAAAAAGGAAAAAAAGAAAAAAAGATCCTGACTTACAGGCTTCTAAGTGTATAAAGATAAAATGAAATTCCTCCACAGAGAGGAGAAAATCACTCTCAAAATGGAACCTTTTTTTCTTCTTTTTTTTTTCTCTGCACTTATTACTCAATGCCAAAAGGCTCTCTTTGAATTGTCCAATGTGTTTCAAGGAGTTCTTCTTCCTCCCATCCTGGGAAATGACTTATTCATCATGCTGGGCCTCAGAATAAATTGGATTCTTCCTTCCAGCTAACTGACTAGATTGACACAATGTGCAGAGCTATTCCAGCCTTGTGAGCATTTTCAGCAGCAGTGCCTCAGCCTCTTATTTCCTCCAATTTCTAATCTGTCAGTTTATTAACATCAGTCGAGTGATTTCTTTTACAGTCCCAGAGAATCTTGTTCTCACTGAAGAAACTTCCCTGTGAGTGAATACCAAGTGTGTCTGCTGTGCTGGATTTGTCAGGAGTTAAAGGGCATGTGGGGATTTACATTCTGGACAATGCTGGAAGGCATTTTGTGTTGGAAAAATGTTGTCTCAAAGGAATTTGCACAAAACTTCCTCTATGATATCAGCTGAGCTATTTTGGAGCCCCTGCTGATGCAGCACCCCATCAGCTGATAACATCCTGACAAATCCTGGCTAGCAACACCCAGGTTTCAGCTATGATTCACATGCACGACCAGAAGGTCCATTTTTGGTTGCCTAACCTGGGATTTTTTTCAGAGAAAAGAAGTTTCCCATGGGCAGATGAGCTTCCCAGGGGAAGGCATCGGGGTCACCTCCTGTCTGTAGAGCTCTTGCTGGTGTCTCAGGAGTCTCAGGTGGTCCAACTTCCCTTGGAAATGTTCAGACCTTGGGCTCTTTACCCAGCTGGGACCTTTCCAATAGGAGCAGTGTTTGGTTGGCTGCAGTCACCCAGCTCACACCTTGGAATTTTGATCCTGGCAGCAAATCCTGGTGGATTTGCTGAAGCTCCTGAGCTGCCACTGTTCCCCTCCATCCTCCCGGGGTTCCTGCTACAGGATCAACATCTCAGCTGTCCAGGAGCCTGAGAAACAACTTCTAGCCTGGATGCTGGTGAATCTCAGAGACAGGAACCAGGTCATTTTCATTGGCAAAGAATGGGGTGTAATTATGGCAGAAAATGCTGTCAAGAATGGGATAGAGAGTGAAAGGGGACCTGAAAACCTCTTGAATGTTCTCCATATGAGTCATGTTTTGCATGGGGAGATGGAAATTTGGTCCATAAAGATCTGAATATCAGCATCAATTCCACTTTCCAGGAAGAGCAATTTCCTGCCAGGTCAGCTCCTGCTCTCTGTCACTGTCAGAAGAATTGGAGAGGTCTTTGGTGCTTAAGCCAGAGGCAACTGGAGGGAGCATCTCATCTGCCTGCACATCACACACGTGGTTTATCTCTGGCACTGGGACATTGCTCAGCTGAAGGGTCAGCAGGGTCCCTGGAGCATCCATACAATGCAGAACAGGAGTGTTATTTAGGGAAGAGAAGCCCTGTGACAGCTGAGGGTTGGGTTTTGATGTGTATTTACTATAACTGACATCTCTGGAAATGTTTTCTGGACAAATAGAAGTCCTTTAGTAATGTGGTCAGGATGCTCATCAGCCATGTGGGAGATCAAATTCCAGTTCCTGCTTTAAATGAAGCTCAGCTGTGACTTGAACCTGACCTCTGGGTTATTTTGGGGTGACTAATACCATCCACATCCTACCAGAGACGTAGTCTTGGGTCTAAAAAACCTGTTTTTTTTTTGACAAACAAACACTTTTCAGCAGCAAGTTTCTCCTCCAAAGAATCCCATTTGCTTCTAGTCCACACCTGAATGCCAGAGAGAAAGGAAATGGCATTTCATTGGGCAGAGAGGACAGAAAGATGGGGACAGAGTGGATGGAGGTGGGAGTCCAGATGCTCGATCAGTTGCTCAACCACAGGGCAAACATCCATGGAGAATACAGACAGGCTTCAACTGCTGATGCTGAGCATTCATGAAATGCTTAAATACCTTCCTGTCTGATGATGTACAATGAGTGCTTTGGCTTTGGAAGAATCCTTGTATTTTTCTGCCCTTGTTGACTCCATAACTCACAGAACCCCATTGTCCTTAACCCAGCCAGGCTGCTGGTGTGGTTACCTGTGACCCCCAGGGCTGATAACTGTAATAAAAAGATGCTTGTTGGGATCATGGAGTGCTCTGGCCTGCTCCTTTCTTGCTCTAAAGGTGCTTTTCTTGCCGTGCTGCTGTGCAGGGAGGTGAGGTGGAAGGGCAGTGTGTTTCCTGCCCCCTGGCAGACAGGGGCAGACACCAATGGTCCTCAGCTGGGACTCCACGTGTCTCCTCTTCTCCCTGGGCAGCAGCTCCCCAGGGATTTCTCTGCCCTCAGCAGCCCACCAGACACTGCCAGAAAACACCTTCCCCGTGGCTGCCTACCAGTTCTGCCAGACATTTATCTGATCCTGAGAGACAGATCAGGAACATTTGGCATCAACAAATGACCCCAACACTGTCCTCGTTGTCTGAAGTCCCTGTGGTGCTGGCAGGGTGCAGGGAGGTGACTCTTCCCAGGCAGCTGCCAAGTGACTCTGATTAATTCTTTTGGGCAGGTGCCACAGGCAAGTGAGAGCTTTGTCACTGTGCCACCCTGCAGGCACTGAGGAGCCAGGGATCTCCAGCTGCTGATCAGCTGCTGCTGGCTCTTGGGCTGCTCCTCCCAGGAGTTTGTGCTGCTGGTTGAAGTTGCTGCAAGGGCTTAAAAAAAAAAAAACAAACCCAAACCTCTGTCATTTCAACACTCCAGGCCTGGAAGCACGTTGGTTTAAAACAGAAGTGAGAAAGCCCACGGAGATGGGAAGTGCAGAGGTTGGGGCACTTCAGTGGCTGCTGACACCTTCACAGAATCACAGAATTGTCATAGAATCATAGGATGGGTTGGGTTGGAAAGGATCTTAAAGAACATCTAGATCCAACCCTCCTGAATGCTTATATATATTTTATCTATAGATATATATATCAGCATGCCCACTAGGGCATGTCCTGAGTGCCATATCTACACAGCTTTGAACACCCCCAGGGATGGTGACTCCACCACCAGGTAGCTGTAGAGAGACCTCCCAGCCTGTAACAGGGACAGCAGCCCCAGGCACAGCTGAAGATAAATAAAGTCTTCTTTGCTTCCTGCTTTTTATTCACCTGATCTCAGAGGATGATCACTTGTGCACTGAGCAGCTCCTCACACCCCCCAGGCTGGGGTCTGGGACATGATCTCCACACAGACTTAGGAAAAAAATGTCAAAAGTTCAAAGTAGTGGAGAATCAGGCAATGTCAGTCCTTTCCTGTCAGAAAACAATTGCTTCTTCATTCATTAAACCAACAAGTCCCAAGCTGCAACCTCCAATCCCCACCTCCTTGCAGGAGAGGATTGTTCTGCTCATCTCCAGACCCTGCCAGGACAATGGACCCTGGCTCTCCAGGTCACAGCAGGGACCTGGCCCCAGTGACAGGAGGATGTCAAATCCTGTTTTTTCTCTTAAAGCCTAAAGAATTCATGCCCAGAAGTTTCATCATTGACAAAGTGAGATTTATAGATCAGGAAGTCTCAGCCTCACCACAGGAATGACCCTGAGCACTTTGTGCCACAAACCCTCCCAGGTTATCACCAGAAGGAACAAACTGCAGCAACCATTGAACAAACTCTGCAAACACCCACTAATCCCTTCTAGAGAGTTAAGGAGAACCAGGTGGGTGCCAAATATTATCAGGGGTTGCATGAACTTCAGGTCCAGCACACCAGACCAGGTCACTGTGGACTCCCACATCTCCAGCCTCCAAAAAACAGGAAATAAAACATGCCATGAAAAATGAGGAGACTCCCAGGGGGTGTGGGGCAGAAGAGGAGAAGGAACAAATAGCTCATCACCACCAGCTTGAGATCCAGCCTGCTGAAATAGATGAGTCAGGCCATGTTACAGATGCAGGCAAGGAGTCCCCGAGCCCCAAGGGCATTGCTGGTATCCTGCCACCACAAGAAGTCCATGAGCTTACTTCAATTTTTCCTTCAAAACACAGTTTAAATGAAAAATCTTCCAGTTAGAGAAAAAATGTTGATTGTAGAATGCCAGGTTTGACTCTCTTACCTCAACATGGAAAGTTTAATAAAGTGGTGTGTTTTTTTCCCCCAAATATATATTGTTTTATTAAAAGAAAATAAATTATTGGACAACTCTATTAACAGATTCTTTTTAACTAATTAACTTTAAAAAAAAACAACTTTTTAAAGACTTTTTAAACTAATAACTTCAGAAGCCAGATTTCTTTTCAGATTCCATTTTCAATTAAGCATAAAGGATGAAACAATTAAAATTCTCTCCAAATATTTCTCACCATGCACCTAAAGTGAGCTGCTGCACTGGAAGTCATCTTGCCAAGGAACACCCATCTGTGGCCCAGAGCTTAAAGGCCAAAGTGCACACCAAAAGGAGCAGTAAAGAACAAAATCAGTACCATAAAAGATTACAGATGCTAAGTGACATTCAGAGGATGAAACTCTGGTTCCCATGAGAAGGACAAGAAACTGATGTGGGATGGAGAAAGGACCATCCAGACATCCTCCTGGCATGAGATCTCCCTCTCCTGGGAGCAGAGATGATCTGTGGTTTCTCTGGGTTTCATTCATTTTTCTGTCTGTGTGAGAAACCATCAGCTGTTTCCTTCAGACCCAGAAGAATCCCAGGGCCTGACCTTGGAGCAGGGACAGGCAGCTGGAGTTTCCTAAGAACCCATCTCACCTCCATCCCTCCAGAGGCAAAGGCAGCACTTCCCAGGGCAGCTTCCCTAGGGGAAGGCTGCATCCATGTGGGACTGTGACAAGTGTGACCTCGTCACCTTACTTACCCCTATGCAAATTCACCCAGCATCAGGAACACCATTTAAAACCTGGGTTACATTTCACAATAAAGAGATGGGATTTGACTTTGCTGCTGCCTCCCAGCCCAGCAGTGGTGCTGGGGAACCTGTCTGACCCTCTCAACCTCTTCATTGCCATTTTCTGTTTCATGGACAGAGGTGCACGACAGAACTATACCTGTGCTGTGATGGCAGCCCCAGGCAGAAACTCCCCAAGTGTTCAGAGCACCTATAAATTGCCTGGCTGTAGGTAATGACTGTGACCTTTACACCCCCAGCCTTAAAGCAGGGCAGGTTCCATGTAAATTAAATATATAGGGCAGATGCTCATAAAGGTACAAGGGTTATATCTGCCAATGGTGTAGGCTGCAGCTTGACTTAAATTAGCCCAAGTAACATGAACAGGAAACAGAATAGCAGCAAAAATTTCAGGGGTGTCAGAAGAGAAAAATAAGTTAGGACTTTCCGAAAGTGCAGACAGCAAATTAACTCCAACTGCAGAGAGCAAATGAGAAGGATCTGCTTGTCTCGTGTGAGAGCTTTCCAGCAGTGATGTGACAAAGAGAGAGGATCTGCTCCCTGTGACAGAGCTCCTCCTGCCCTTAACCACATCTCTGTCTGCTCCCAATCCTCATTAAAAATGGTGCTGCCACACGGGTGAGGTTCAGCCTGGGGATGCCCAAGTTCTCCTTGGCGAGAGCAGTAATAGAGCTTCTGAGCCTTTCTAAACCGAGATTTTATATCTCATAAGTGATATGACTTGCATGGATTAATTATCTATTCCACAGCCTTTCTTGTTCACTCCTGGTTCTACATAACCAGGATTTTGTCACAAATGTTCAGTGTGTTACTTTGAACATCTTGCTCCAAGTCATGTCAAGAATACAGCCAGTGAGGCAGGGGACAATTACATGGTGCAAATTAATCTAAATTTTTCCTGATACAGTACCTGGGGCATTGTATGACCCTGAGGTCCCTGGCAAAATTACTTTTGTGAGTGCATAATGCAAACTGACCCCGTGGTCAGTGTAGAGTTTGGGTTCCTGAAGCTGACCCTTGAAAGGCAGCACTTGTGTTTCAGGCTCCCAGAAGCCTCAGGATTTTGGGACCCTCACCCAAAGTGTGATCCTGCCTCCCTGCCAGGCCGTTCCCAGGGACTGAGCTGTTCTTCAGCCTTCCCCTCACCAAATGTTTGCAAGCCAAGGGCTGGAGATCCTGGGCTCAAACCAGCAGAAACGATTTCTATTCCTACATGCTGAGGAGCAAAGCCTTTGGTGTTGAGACACAGCTGCGTTCCCCATACCTGGAGATGGAAGAAGATGGGACATCTCCAAAAAAGTAGCAGCCATCTCTTGGCTGCTGAGCTCCACAAAGTGGTGATCACTCAGCTGGCAGCCTCCAGAAGAAACTTTCTGAACTCACACCTGAAGTTCCTCCTGCAGCTGTGGGTCTCTACCTGCACCCAGTCCAGATCTGATGGTAAAAATCACACACTCAGCAGGAGCTGCCATCCCCAGCACTGCCAAGGACACTCCTGTGGGGACATGGTGGAAATTTCAGTGATTGGAAGAGTGCTCCCCAGGGACTGGGAATGCCACCACCCTCCCTCCTCCAGTCACCACGGAATCCATCTTCAGCAGGAATCCTAAATGGACCGTTTTCTGCCCAGATGCAGCAATGCTTTGATCCTTCCACATCCATCTCTCTCCAGCACTCCCTTTGTTACTTTCCCCAGCCTGGGTTCACAATACAAACCACTTTTTATTCCTTCTCCTTCCTTGTGGAGCTGGAGATGAAGTGATTGATCTGTGGCTAATGCTGGGGCCCAGACAGCCCCCAGCAGGCAGGCAGCATCTGCGCGGCATGAAGAGAGGGATTTGCTGGTGCCTGGGGACTGCACAAGTGTGAGCAAGTCAGGGGGCTCAGCACCATGCAGTGTGTGCACTGAGCTGTGAAAAGTGCTCGTGTCTGCTCTGAGCCTCCAGCAAATCAGAGGCAATGTGACTGAGCTTAACCCACCATGGAAGAAGGAGCCTTCCTGGCAGACAGCTGCTCTCATCCTCTGGAATGCTGTAATTTGTCCAGGGGCTGGAATGTGATAAGCCCTACTGGTTCTTGGGAGTCCTGGGTTCCTAAGGATTGATGTCACTCCTGAAGCTGAAGCTTTGGTATGTAGGTACCTGGGAGGAAGTTAATTTTAACCTCAGAGTCATCAAGAAATGTGCAAAGTTGGGAAGGGTGAGAGTGAGCTTGCAGTCTTGGTACTGAACTGTGAGGAGCTGCAGACATCCAGGCAGAGCTAAAGTAGAGCAGAGGTTTGACCCCATTCCAGACAAACAGTGAGTTTCTGATAAGAGCAAATAATGCAGCTGGCAAGAAAACAACAGTTATTGAAAAAAACTCAGCTTATGGAGAGTGGGTGTAATGGAGCTGAATGACTTCAAGTCTTCTCAAGAGCTATGGAGAAGCTCTAGCTGTAACAGAAATAGGGGTTAATTTAACAATTTGTCAGAAGCATCCAATGAATGCAAAAGAAGGACTCTGTAGCTGCCCTTGCAGCATGCCATTGTGTCCCCCAAGGGTAATAATTGCAGGAGATATAATCAGCTCCATCAGATTGTCCTCAGCTGGGGGATGTTCTTGTCAGGAACCTCTGCTCTGCATTCCTCTGTGCATCAGGAAGCAGTGAAATGAGACCTGAGTGATCTTCTCAGGGATGGCTGGGATGAGTCACCTACCTCATCTGGGTATTTCCCAGTGGAATGGTAGAATGACACCATGGAGACTTGAGAATAACTGTGCTACAGCATGGGAGTTATGGCTCAAATCCCATCCTGTCAATGGAGAGAAATTGGAGCACTAAGGGCATGACAGCTCCTGCAGCACCTGAAAGAGGTCAGGTGGATGAAGGCTTGGCAGAGCCAGGGTCTGCTCAGAGCACAGAGAGTGGCAGTCAGAGTCTGCTGCAGATGCTTTGGGCTTCTAAAGTCAAGGGAGCCAAATTCCTGCTTTACAGAGCTCCTCCTCCATGCAGGTTACTCCTGAGCCACTGGTCAGGAGCAAAAGGGTGCATCCATCTCTGACTGGCATGGAAGAAATGTTTTGCCTTGGGTCTTTGCTAAAGATCTTTCTGTTCCCTGCACCACATCTTTAAGATCTGCTCCTGAAAATGTCAGAGTGCTGCCCCACTGTCCCTGTCTCAGGGCTATTCCTGCCTCCCACTGCAGCATCCTGCATTAATCCTGCTGGGGGGGGGGCTGTACCAAAGGTAGGTTCAGGAAGTTTATCTCAAAATGCTAAAAAAATAATTCCCAGCACCTGCCCTGCAAGCTTCCCTCCTTGAGCAGAGGGAGGGTGGGGATTGGGAAGTTCAGCTGATGGAGCAGGGAGAGGCAGCAGGCTTGTCAGAGCTGTCTATATTTAGGTCCCCACAGGTTGGAACAGGAAAGCAGGAGGTCTCCTTCTTCTTCTCCCCTTCCACGTCAGTTTGCCTGGCAGCAGTGTTGATCAAGCCTGACCTCATTTTATAGCTCCATTTAAACTTCTCCTGCCTCGTGAGCTGACAGTGCATCCTCACCAGGTCCCTCGGATGGGTTTCTAGCATCTGCTCATTAAAGCACTGCCTGTGTGTGAGTCTCAGAAGCAAGCTGCTGTTTTCCTTCAGATTGCTTCTTTGAGCTAAAGATTACTCATTAGTCTGTCTGCTCCAGCCCCTTTTTCTGGCACTGACCAAGGCCACAGCTGGGTGCCACAGCCTTAAGGGGCAGTGGTTGGTGATGCCATGGAAAGGGACCTTTTTGAACTAATCCTGCACTGAGGAGTGGAAGGTGACATTCCCTCAGGCAGCTGCCTTCACCATTATCCCAGTTCTTCCATCTGCAGATATTTCACAGGCTGCAGCTCTGCAGTTGTCCAGCCCTTTGAAATGGGCCACGGGCGGTGATTCAGTGAACTGCTGCTGAAGGCATTGATCTCACACTGCATGGGACCAGATATTCTCTCTCCCAGCTGCTGCTCTCTAATTTGTCATCTCTCTCTACCCCTCTCACATCCATCCCCCCCACCTCCTCCTGCTGCTGGGCTCCTTTCACTCAGTGTCTGGCAGAGGTCCCACTGTTCCTCCTCACTCTCACCTCTGAGATCTCTCCACGCAGCTTTGCATCAATCCATCTCCAATGCAACAGAAGCTTGACAGAATTAAAATACACATTTTCTCACCACACTTCATAACAAAGCTTTATTTTCATTTCCCTGGTTGGGAGCTGAGGAGGAACCCAGTATCTCCTTTCCCATCCCCCTGGATGTCCCAGACATGACAGCATCTGCCTCCAGCAATGTTTGCCTTACCCTCACACAGCCTCTTTACCCTCTTGTGTTCACTGAACTCAAGTCCTAGACTGACCCTCCAATTCTCCCACTCCTAAGAGGCAACTGTTGATTATAATTACTTTCCAGAACATAGGCAGAACTGAGTCCTGCCTCTGCCAAGGGCACCCTAATTAAGCTGTTTTTCTATCGAGTGCAGCTCACTCCCCCTTGGCACACCACACATGATTATAGTTAATATGCTCCTTTTCCAAACCGCCATGAGAAATAGAGCTTCCAGTAAAAAAAGAAGAAAAAAAAAAAAGAAAAAAAAAAAAAAGAAAAAAAAAAAAAAAAAAAAGAAGAGGGCCCAGACCCTACTCCTAATGCCATCAACAAGACAAATGATGAAAAGAGGGGAGAGATCTCACCAGAGACATCCTTAGGTCTGCTGCAGTATGGGATCTCCTCTGCAGTATCTCTGTCCATGTCTTTAGCACTCTTAGAGTCCTTGATGGTCCCAGATATGACCTGAACTCTGAGACTCTGAGACTGAGCCCTCTGAGTGGGACCTGGTGGCACCCTGGCTGCAGGAGGATCCTGGCTGTGGATTATCCAGGCTGCAGAGAGCCAGGGCAGGAGCAGCCTGGGCTGCAAGCCCTGCCCAAGCCACACAGGTCCCTCAGCCAGCTCAGAAGATGCAGTTTCAACCTTGTTGTCAGGACATTTCCCTGAAAAATCACAACAAGCCAACACGACACCATGATGAGGAGCAGAGATGATGAGGAAGCCCAAAACATTCCACCAATTAGCCAGTGATGAAAGAAAATGTTTCTAGGGTAATTTTTAAGGTTTTGGTGCATAAGGCATTGCTTTATCTCATTTTGGCTTGAGATGGCCAATGTGGTGGAGAACAGCCACAGGAGCTGGGCTCCAGTCCTCTGAGGTTAGGTTGGGGCCAAACAAGAGCCCTGAAAGGATGCTCAGGTAAAATAACCAAACCCATGTTCTGCAGGGATGGGGGCTCAGGCTTCAAATGGTGATGGTTTCCCTGCACTGTACTGAGCCTGAGTCACAGGGTGGCACCAGAAGTACCCGGCACTATGGTAAAAAGAAATGGACAGTAAGGTCCTGATGCTTCCCAGTTCTGTTGACAGCAATTAGCCTGGGAAGCCTGGAGAAATCAAACTGCAGATTTCTTCCCTGAATACTCCAGCTTATTCCAAGGGCTCAGCAACCTCTGTCCTCCTGTCATAAGTCCCAGCAAGATGTGCTCCATTTTCTGTGATGTGTAAAAAGACTCCTCAATCTGCAAAAGCTGATAAAACCAATTAGACATGCAGGTCTCACTGGGTTGGTTGGAGCTACCCACCTCAATACCCTCAGCAGTTCTACTGATTTCAGCCCAGACAGCCAAGAGCTTTGATGTACAAGTTTCATGGAAACAGCAGGGAGGTAGAATGGCTACAACATGTTCCTGCATGGCCTCAGGACTGCTCAGCAGGACACACAGACTAATGAGCAGCATCCTGGCCTGAAGGAATGGTGCAGAGAAGATGCTCCCAAATCACAATCTAGCATGGTTTTAGCAAGATCCTTTTTCTTGCAACTCAACCCCTTTCTAGTTCATGAATGAAAACATGACCTACTGTGAGACCAAGTCAAAAGGCACTTAGACATCTGACTCCTACTCCTCAGTTCACAGATTGCACTGAGTTGGGGTTTTAATGGCAGCTTGGGCACACAAATCCACTCAAACCCTGGTGCTTTGGCCAGGTCAAGCTCTCTCCACTGGAAGAAACATCTCTTCTTCAGTTTCAACTGCTTCCAGGCTGAACTATTTTTGCTCTGTATCTCCATCTTCTTTGGTTTTCATTTCTTGGCATCCCTGAGATAACAGACAAGGCTGATTGACCCTGAAGTCAA
Organism: Heliangelus exortis; assembly: GCF_036169615.1. NCBI lineage: Eukaryota > Metazoa > Chordata > Aves > Apodiformes > Trochilidae > Heliangelus > Heliangelus exortis. The sequence goes on along the minus strand of NC_092445.1, from coordinate 633,440 downwards.
ACCCTGTGCTGCCTCAGACCAAGGAAACTTCACTTCACGTGGGCCTCTGAGCCATGGCTGCATCTCTGCTGCAAACGCTGGAGCTGTCAGCACCATCAGAGCCAGGGGATGAGGGGTTTTTCCAGGAGACACATTACAGAGCTGCTTTTCTCCAGATCAGCTGTGAAACCAACAAACCACTGTGATTCACATATGTTCACTAAAGATGTTGCATTTCCCAACAGCAGAGGCAGAAGACTCTTCCAGACAGTTAATTTCCCAGCTTAAAGCATTATCCCATTCCCATAACACTAAGATTTCCTTTTCCTAACCTGTTTCACATTCTTCCTGCATGCTGCTACCCATCTGTTGTCCTCTCTCAAGAGAACTTGCTTTTTGGGATTCAAAAAATGAGTCCTGTGCTGTCCTTAAGATTGCTTTGATGTTCAAATTTCAAGATATGAAATGATTGGGTACAGGGATTGTCTGTAAAGGACCCAAAGATCTTTCTAAAAATATGTCTTGGCCATAGGAAGACCACACAGTCAGTCTTCTGAACAGCAATGGTGACTTAGGAATTTGAGCCCAATTACAAAAGTCAGCCAGGTGCTAAGCCAAGGTCCTGTTGCCCTTCACAAGACAGAGAGAGCTCCTTGGTGTAGGTTCCTCAAAACAGCTCAGCCCTTAAACCCAGAGGAGCTGGGCACCTTTGTTCTTCTGAGAATCTGGTCCATAGAGCCTGAATCATTGTAGAAAATGAGATTTTGGTGCCTTTATCACTCTTTCCCCTTTGAAAATGCTCCTTATGCATTCCCAAGATTGCATGAAGGATTCTGCCTTACTAGGAACAGCACTGGCTCACATGTTCTCTGCTTTTCTCCTGCACTTAATGCTGAGCAGTTCCATGGCAAACCCTCAGGTTCAGTCCTAGTACTTTCAGTTTTGCATTGAAGTGAGACTTTCTGTAATGGATCACTTAGAAGCTTTCTTGGATAAGCAGACCATTCTTTAAGGAAACTTTTTCTGGTTTCAAAAATAAATCCAGAGTAGAAGAGTGAAAAAAACCTAATTTCATCCTTGAGGTTCCACCTGAGTCTTCACACTGTCCTTTTCAGTTTCCAGACCCCAGGAATGCCCATGCAACACCCCAGCTGCCTGCCAGGAGCACCCAAGCTCTGCCTTAGGAGCTGATGCCTTGTCCATCAGCTCTGGGCTCCTTATGGTTAGATGGACAGAGAAGGGTTAATTGGATTTCAGGCTTCACATGGGACAGAAGTATGGAGATTTAGCTATGGCAGAAAATACCTCTAGTCATCATGCTGTCAGTCAGCTTTTATTCTTCATTTGAGGGGAAATGAGAACAATGCAAAGGGCACTGGTGTGCTCCCAGTAAGGGCACAGCTCCTGAGCTCTGAGGATGCTCAGGCTGCCTCTGCTCCCAACATGGAAAAGCAGCTAATGAAGCAGCAAGAGGTTCAAGGCAGCACACGGTGCCCTGGTGCTGAATCAAAGCCCTCCTGCTCATTTCCCTTTCCCCTCTTCACAGGAGGAATTCGGAACTGGTGGTGATTAACCCCGGGCGAAGCCAAAAACAGGAGCGAGCAAAACAAGGGCAGCCCAGGAGAGGAGGTGGCCTTCATCCCCCCCCTGCGTTCTGGTGGTGGTGGTGGCAGATTTCCTGCTCTCCCTGAAATGCATCTGTACCTCAGGATGCTTGGGGAGCAGGGGGAAGAGGAGTTTGCTGCAGGACAGACCAGGCAATGAATCCCAGGCAATGAATCCCAGCAAACACAGTGGGAGCTGCTCTGGCTGAGCTGGGTTTGACTACAGCCAAGGTGTGCTTAGGCATAGGAATTCCTGATCTTTCCTGAAATACAAAGGGACTCATTCCTCATCCAAAGTCACAGAGAAAGAGGAGGTGCTCACACATGGCTACACAGAGTTAGAGCATTAGTACAAATCCAGCTGTGGAGTGGGTGCTGAGGGACTTCCAGGCAGGACATGGGCAGTGGGACACTGCAAAATGGTTTGGGTGATGCTTGGCTCTGAGGGGGGAATTCCCTCATGGAACAAGCAGTCAAGGAGAGAAGGGGCAGAAGGCTCCAGGTCTCCAGCATCCCAGGAGCCCCCTCTGTCTGGAATAGGCTGGAAAGGAGTGGGGAGCAGAGGGACCAGAGTGTGGGGTCATGGGGATCCATGCAGAAAGAGCTGGAGCTCAGCAGGGAGAGCAGATGGCAGCAGTGCAGAACAAGGTGTGCCTGGTCTGTGGGACCAGGAGAAGCGAGGAGTTGCAAGACGAACCTCTTTTAGGGCACGGTGCTCCAAGGTCCAACAGGTCCAACAGCAGAAATTCACGAAGAGTCTGTTGCCCACAGGACTGGTTAACCTGGCTTGGGGCTACTGCTCCAGATTCCACTAATCTCTCTGCTGGCTTGCTCAGGAATGAGCTGAGCTTGTGTCTCAGGCCTCACCTTTTATTTGCCCCCTAATCCTGCTCATGCGCAGTGGGGGCCCACCCTAATGAGGCACAGGTGGGCTTAACACAAGCTCATGCCCACTACCTGGTAATTAGTGGCACCTGGTTGCCTCATTTCACTGCAGTGACGAGCTGAGCCCTGCTATGGGATAGCAAGGGGCTATCCCTGCCCCCTGCCTGGTGGTACCAAAGCACTCTGTCTACTTGGAAAAACCAAGAGGTCAGCACCCACCCTCAAGTACCCAGCTGAGAGGGCACCCAGAGAGGCAGTGGGCAGCAATTTAGTTCCCCATAACTGATGGGTAGGAACCCCTGTGGATTAAGAAGGGAGTATTGCAAAGCACAAGATGTTTGTGTATACACGGGTGGAGAAGCTGAGGCACAGAAAACCCAGCAGCATCTCTCAGCACAAAACACAGGGCAGATCCTCTATGCCACTCCTAACATTTCATCTTGCTGCTGTGGCTGGGGAGGAGGAAGGTTGAGCCATTCCTGCAGCCTGAGCTCTTTGCACCATCTCCCCAAATGGCAGAGAGAGAGCAGAGCTTGCAGCCCTCATCCAAACTGCTGTGCTGAGGAGATGGGAGAGGTTGTGATTGCTATCTGGGCAGGCTGGCTGGGAGAAGGCATCTCAAGACAGGTACCACAGGAGACTTCCTGGGAAATTGCAGCATCGCAGAGGAGTCTGCAGCTACTTGTACCCACCCATCATCAGAGCAAAGAACTCTCTGATTCCTGGCTGGTACCTGAGCTGATAATTGCTCAGAAAAATTAAGGGTTGGGTAATTCCTGCTGAAATTAATTACCTTGCTGAGCTGCCGCAGGGCAGCTGCACCAAGAAGGTTCGAAGCAGATGATATAACCATTTCCCTCTTCAGGATTAAAACCTGGAAACAAGTCACCCAAGTCCAGCTTTGTCACGAAGGGATTTTTGGATTTCTGGGTTTCTCTCCTCTGCAAAATTTTTTGGCTTATATTTTTTGGCCCCTGAAACAGATTTGAGTGGCCTGAGGAGTGCAAGTGTTTGTGGACACTCCTCTTGTCTGCCTCACCTGACATGAACAAGTCAGTTCTCTTCAGCAGCTTGCTTTGCTCATTTTCACACTTTTTTTTAAGCCACCACTGCTCCTTGCAACATGTTTAGAAATAGAGGCAGTAAATTAGAAGAGGCTCAACATTCAGTGATCTTCAGCCTTCATTAAATTAAAGGCAATCCTTCACTCCCCCCCGAGCATGGTCTGCTTGCAGCTACCTCCTCTCTCTCAGATTCTGCAGCTGACCTTGTGCAAAATCTTTTCTTGCCCCTGCATCTTCCATGCCTTTTATGAACATTTCTCATCCTTCCTTTTTTGTACCTTGGTTCCCCAGAGAAAGGTATTTCTGAGGCAGAGGATGGCTTTGCCTGCGCATGCAGGCTACTCCCTTACCCTCCTTTATATAGGGAATACACTTTTTTCCAACAAAAGAAGCTGTAAAACCATTGATTTGCAAAGGAATGGAGCTGGCACTCCCTGCCCAAGGGAGATCAATTATATTTGTGTCTCTGTCGCCCTTAAATACCTGGAACACAGAAGTTCTCACCATCCTTCCAGGCACTTTTTCACCCATGGAAATTTTCACTTAGTTTTTTCTTTACTATCTGCTCCAATTTATCATCATCCTAAGCAATTCGTGTCTTCCAGACATTTCCCTACTTCTGTTGCTCCATGAGGATGGTCTCCAACTAGTCCACAGCTCTCATGATCTCACAGGACTCCCCTCTTGCCAGACAAGACATAAAATCTTATAACCACCCAACAGGTAATCCCACCCCAAACTCTCCTGGCCATGTGTTGAATCTCTGCAAAGATGTGGTTCTGGTTTCTCCCCTGCTCAGCACTGAAGATAACACATGAAAAAAACCCTGTTTCTGTAAAGTTTCCCATCAGCTGTAGCCTCCCCATGGGAACACCACAGGAGGAAGCAGCCTCCTCCCCCAGGCTGTCCCATAGGGAGCTCCCCATGGCATTGCCCATCCCTCCTTCCCCCTCTCCCTTTGCTCACATGGTGTGGAGGATGGATCTGGAAGTGTTCAGATCCTGGACTCCAAAAGGGAGCTGACACATCCAGCAGAGGAGTGGACAAAGTTGGTTTGGCTGCTGCTTGCACGTTTCCTGGAGGGGCTGGAACTGGGTTCAGCTTGGAGCCCAGATGGACCTTTTTGGGGAATCTCCATCTTCAAAGGAGAGATGGAGAACATCAGAGGCTATGTCACAGACCAGATCCAAATCTGCCCAAACATGGAGGGTGGCTTCATCACACCTGCCTGGGTGATCTACTGAGTGGTTCTTTGAGCAGGTGGAGCAGGTCCAGAGGAGAGCCATGGAAATGCTGGAAATCCTCTCTAGGAAGCCAGGCTGAGGGAGCTGGGGGTGTTCAGTGGAGGTGCTTCTGTCTCTGCTTTTCCTCCATCAAATAAGAAAATTGCTTCCCTGCTAAACACCAGCAGCACAGAACAAATGTCCTGGTGTTTATGCAGTGCTGAATTATTACAATGATAGGAATGTGAAATTATTCTGGGCCAAGTCTTTGCCTAAAGGCAAAGTGGGGCCAGACAAACCCTAATACCAGTTTATGCCCCAATTTGGAAGCAATTCTTAAACACTAAAGCAAAATACTGCTGAATGTTTAATGCAGGTTTTTTTTCTCTTTTAGAAAAATGAAAAAGTTGCTTGAGGTATGACAAAGCTTTTGTAAAAGTTTTTTCTCCCTTTTCCCAGGATACAGAGCTGTCTGGAAGCTTTTGAAAATTAAATTTGCAATCAAGGAAAACTGAAGCAGAGAGAACTGGGGAAGGAGGAGGGGGGGGGGAGGAGGTGAAGATGATTATTTGCCCTATTTCTAGATCAGAGCTGCCAAATTCCTGGGGTGCTATGTAATGAGCCTGCTACCCGAGTGCTCTGATCATGACAGCACGTGCTCTCCTGCCAGACCTCAGGCAGTTCTGCAAGTTCTTATTCATTTGTAACATATTTAAAATCTGTAACTTACAAGTTTTGTTGAGTAATGGGGGAGGGCAAAAGAAGGGAGAAAGTTTGGGTTTGGGTTTTGGGGGGGTTTTTTGTTTGTTTTTTTTGGGGTTTTTTTTTGGTTTTTGTTTTGGTTTTTTTGTTTTGGGTTTTTTTTTTTTTTTTTTTGGCTGTTGTTGCTGTTTCCAGATGTTGATGCTGTTTTTCATTCTCCCTCTCCAACCCTCTCCTTACTTTCTTGGA